>NW_024704743.1:58704205-59198249 GCF_018977255.1 Callorhinchus milii | reverse complement strand
CCCCACCCCACACCAACCCCCCCACACACACCGTGCGGCCTCACCCCACACACACCGTGCGGCCTCACCCCACACACACCAGCCTCACCCCCACACACACCAGCCTCCCCCCCACACCACACCAGCCTCACCCCACACACCACCCCCCCCCCCCACCACACCCAACCCCCCCCCCCACACCACCCCAGCCCCCCCCCCCCCACACCACCAGCCCCCCCCCCACCCCCCCCACCCACACACAACCCCCCCCCCCACCCCACCAGCCCCCCCCACACCAACCCCCCCCCACCACACCACCCCCCCACACACACCAGCCCCCCCCCACACACACCAGCCCCCCCCACACACACCAGCCCCACCCCCACACCACACCAGCCCCCCCCCACACACCAACCCCCCCCCCCACACCACCCAGCCCCCCCCCCACACACCACCAGCCCCCCCCACACCAACCCCCCCCACACCAACCCCCACACCACACCAGCCCCCCCCCACACACACCAGCCCCCCCCCACACACACCAACCCCCCCCCCACACCACACCAGCCCCCCCCCCACACCAACCCCCCCCCCCACACCACCAGCCCCCCCCACACACACACACCAACCCCCCCCACACCCAGCCCCCCCAACACACCAGTCCCCCCCCCCACACACCACCAGCCTCACCCCCCCCCCACACACCACCAGCCCCCCCCACACACCACCAGCCCCCCACACACCACCCCCCCCACCACCCAACAGCCCCCCACACACCACCAGCCCCCCACACCACCAGCCCCCCCCCACACCACCAGCCCCCCACCACATCACCAGCCCACCCCCCCACACCAGCCCCCCCCCCCACCAGCCCCCCACACCACACCCCCCCACACACACACCAACCCCCCTACACACACACCAACCCCCCTACACACACACCAACCCCCCCACATACATACACACACACACCAACCCCCCCACCAAATACACACACACACCAACCCCATCCCCCACTAAACAAATACACACACACCAACCCCCCCACACACACACACCAGTCCCCCCCCGCACACACCCCCCCCCACACATACACACCAACCCCCCCCATATACACCCCCCCACATACACCCCCCCCACACACACCACCCCCCCACACATACACCAACCCCCACCGTACACCCTCCTCCCACATCCACCCCTCCCACGCACACCCCAACACCAAAACCAACACACACACCATTATTAGGGGTGTGGAGTAAGGAAACTTGCCCAAGGTTTCACCCTGCCGGGAATTGAACCCAGGTGTTAACACACACACCGACACCAACAGTACTCACCCGCCGATGCACCCGCCCGTCCCCAAAACCCCGCATGCGCCCATGCATGCACCCGCACCCACACATGCATGCACACACACATCCATGTGATCTATAATTTTGATTATTTTAAATCATAGAATCTTACTGTAAATACAGTCACTACAATTTGCAGTGAATCCTGTTAAGTGCTTTTGTCCATTTTGGGCACATTTGTGCGCCTTCGTTCTAAAGACTAAAATGGTCAGCATTCAAAATTGCCAGTATGTTGAGTCCTGATATTGTCACGAGAAACTGAATCAACAAAGTATGTACTGTACTACTGTATTGAAATGGCCTCACACTCTGGGTTCACCACTGGTAGTGATCATTCAAGATATGCGGGTTTAGTAATTCCACCAAACCAGTGATTGATGAAATAGTCTGTAGCGTAGCAACTGTTTGTGGGTCTTGGGGGATAAACCTCGCATTCTCACTATTTGATCATTGTCCAGAGAATGCTGCTGGAAAGTGTATATATGACCAGAAGATTGGCTTGGCAACTAATTCTCCCTGTAACCCTACAACTTGTGATCAAAATAAACTGTTAATGCTAAGTCTAGACTCACATATGAAATTGGTCATTTGGATACTGATGGGTAGCTGGTACATTTAGGATGCTTTTTGTGAAATATGCTTCTCTGGAATATGTCTAAGTTTGATCTTAAACTGTGATGCTGCAGTACAAACATTTAGTGGTAGTACTTATTAAATGAAGCTTATCAACATAAAGTTGCAGTGGTTAATAATTTGGAAGTCTGCAGTTATAAAGTGATGCCTGGTCCTGGCTTTGATTTGCAGGGTGAAAGAGCAGAGGTCAGTATTATGCGTATACAGGCTAGACATTTACAATATTAACTTCAGTGACCAAAGGAACAAAATTGGGAAAAAAACATTTTTCAATGAGAATTACTTGTCTATATGTAGGAAACTTGAAGTGGCAGTTGTGTAACAATTCATCATTTAATAAAAAGCAAATTTGTGTGGTAACATGCTGATTAACGTAGTAACAAAGTTCAAGCTTCTGATTAGAACTTGACAAAGTACTCTGTTCCCAGGTAATAATAATAATAATAATCCTTGCATTTGATATAGCGCTTTTCACGTCAGGAGGACGTCCCAAAGCGCTTCACAGAATAGACTGTAAAGTGAATTGACTGTATATTTGTGGGCGAACGCGGCAGCCAATTGCGCACAGCAATGTCCCACAAACAGTCGTAGATTGAAAATGACCAATTTAAAGAATTTAAAGTGGAAGAAGGAACAAATGTTTTGCAATTCAGTTATTTGAGTGGTCTAAATTCAGTGTGTTATTAGGTTCTGTATATGTTATTTCTGGTGTAATTTAGATTCAGTCGTTCAGTGTTCTGCATATTGTAATGGTAAACATTTGATTGTTGCATAACTGGCATTAAGTACTTTGAAAAAGAGAAGTATTAAGGTCTACAGGAAAATACAACTTAAAAAATCGTAGCATTTTCAGGGAGCCAGCCTAACCACAATATTGACAAATCGCTTTTCTGTGTTGTGAACACTGTACTATCATTCTATAAACAAAAACAATTTTCTGTTTTACAGACGCTTGAAAGTGAGATGTGTCTTTCACCCTTCGATCAAGCAGCTCGTTTGGAATGAAGTTTGGTGCACTTTGGTGTCAACTATGAGTGGCTCAAAGCCCGATATATTGTGGGCACCACACCATGTAGACAGATTTGTTGTGTGTGACTCTGAGCTGTGCCTTTATCGTACTGAATCAGTAGGCAGTTCAGAAGCTAAAGCAGGCTCCTTGCGGCTTTCAGAAGATACCACAGCCACGTTGCTGGCAATCAATTCAGATACCCCCTATATGAAATGCGTTGCTTGGTATCCAAAGTATGATCCAGAATGCTTGCTTGCTGTTGGTCAAGCCAACGGACGAGTTGTCCTCACTAGTCTTGGTCAAGATCGGAATTCTAAATGTAGAGACTTAATTGGAAAGGAATTTGTACCGAAGCATGCTCGACAGTGTAACACATTGGCTTGGAATCCTGTTGACAGTAACTGGCTTGCTGCTGGTCTGGACAAACACAGGGCAGATTTCTCAGTACTCATTTGGGATATTAGCAGCAAATATACCCCAGAGATAGCTATGCCAGCAGAGAAAGTGCGTCTTTCTGCTGGTGACACCGATGCTGGCCTTGTTGTAACAAAGCCATTGTATGAATTAGGACAGAATGATGCATGCCTCTCCCTTTGTTGGCTCCCAAGGGACCAGAAGCTACTGTTGGCAGGCATGCACCGCAATCTTGCAATTTTTGACTTGAGAAATACTAGCCAGAAGATGTTTGTGAACACAAAGGCTGTCCAGGGAGTAACAGTTGACCCTCATTTTCATGATCGTGTGGCATCTTTCTTTGAAGGTCAAGTGGCGATCTGGGACCTGCGAAAGTTTGAAAAGCCAGTGCTGACCCTGACTGAGCAACCAAAGCCTCTTACAAAAGTAGCTTGGTGTCCAACTAGAACTGGTTTACTGGCTACATTGACTAGAGATAGTAATATCATTCGCCTGTATGATATGCAGCATACCCCTACACCCATTGGGGATGAAACCGAGCCCACCATAATTGAAAGGAGTGTGCAGCCATGTGATAACTACATTGCCTCATTTGCCTGGCATCCAACTAATCAGAACCGCATGGTTGTGGTAACATCTAATCGAACAATGTCAGACTTTACTGTCTTTGAACGAATTTCATTGGCTTGGAGTCCTACTACATCTCTGATGTGGGCATGTGGGAGGCATTTGTATCATTGCAGTGAAGAGGGAGAAGCTAATTATGGAGAGAAGGATATTGCCACCAAAATGAGACAGCGGGCACTATCGAGATATGGACTTGACACAGAGCAGGTGTGGAGAAACCATGTTTTAGCTGGTGGTGATGATCCACAGCTAAAATCACTGTGGTACACTCTGCATTATATCCTTTTGGTTAAAATCCTCTGAGCAGCAGAATAATGTATCAACACATTGTTTATATATCAATATAAATTATATTTTGTGGTTTGTTATGTAGTTTGTTTTACCATAGTTATTGGGCATTTTTTAATGGTAACAATAATAAGCTTTCCCTTTCTAGCTTTAGAGGGATTGTGAGCTGTAATTATCATAAATAACAACAGAATTCCAAATATGTAATGTGCAAATCAATTTAAAGTCCTGTTAACGTCTTTTTAAAAAAAAATGGCAGCCCATTGTGATTGCATCAGTAGTGCTCGTGCAGACTCTGCCAATTTCCAAGGCATTATATATCACAATGGCAGATGTGCTCGGGTGACTATCAAATGTGTCACTTCAGGAAATTCAGGTGATTGTGTGTCAGCCTAGCTCAGTTGGTAGCACTCTGACCAGAAGGTTGTCGATTCAAGCCCCATATCGGGATTTGCAACCCATATACAGTCTGTGCTGACACTCCAATACTGTGCTGGGGGTGTGCTAAATTGTTGGAGTTGTCGTCCTTCGGATGAGACGTTAAACAGAGGTCACATCTCCCTGTGAAAGATTCTGAGGCACTTTGAAAAGAGAAACGAATTTTCCCTGGTGTTATGGCCAACAATCCCCAAATAAAATTGGTCAATTCATGGCTGTGAGACATAGCTATGTGTAAATTGGCTGCTGCATTCACCCACAAAATACGCACATGACACCACTTTACAGTCTTATTGTGTGAAGCATTTCGAGATGTCTCAACAATGGGATAAGTTGTTATATGAAATGCAAGCATTATCAGTGTTAAATTATTAAGTAACCCACTGAGCAGGGAGAGTGCATTACCATTAAATGTTCTGATTACACATATTCTAACTTACCGGTTAAGAAGTTTAAATAGTTGATCCGTTATTGAACCAAATTCTATTTGTTGATATAATCAGTATCACAAATGATAGAAGTTATTCTTTTGTGTTATTGACGCAGCAGACATTGTTTGAAATTATTCCTAGTATTAAAATAAAACTATAATTTAGGGGCTATACTTTCAGTTCGAAAAATATTTTCTCTCATAAAATATATTTAGAATCCAAACAAGAGAAGATGAATTCCTAATTTTGTAGTGAGCAAACAACTATAACAACAGCTTGCGTTTATATCGTGCCCTTCACATGAGTAGTGTCTCAGAGCGCCTCTCAGCTGGCTGAAGACTTGTCTTATTTAAGCTACTTAAAAAAAATGTCACTTGAAGATATAAAAGATTTATTTTGGTACTGCTGCCTAATACTAGATTTTCTAATTGGATCGGAGTGGGATCTAAGATTCGGAAGGCTGGTGAGCCTCACTATGTGGCATAATTTGCAGGGGTACAGGGGAAAGGCAAGTGAATGGAACTGATTGGATTGTAGTTTCAAAGAGCCAGAATGGACGTGATGGGCTAACTGCCTCCTTCTGCGCTGTAAATATTTGTGGTTCAATGAGGAACAGTGGTTTACCTGAGCAGGTTTTTTTTACAACCAGGATGTTGAACAAGGAGCAGGTTTTTTAAGCAGGTTTAGAATTTTTGCAAAATTTCTGACATTGTTTTTTGATTCTGAATAATGTTCCAATTCAATGTGTATGGGAAATGAAAAGTACATAGATATCCCTCAGGTTTTACTGTTTTCCTCTGATCTAAAACGTTATATAGTATTGAATATTTAGACATGATATTGCAAAAATATTTTCATTGAATAATTTGGAAGGTAATTTATAGAGATTGATCTGTTTCTTATTTGAATTGGAGCATATTTGGGGTTGTAAATATAGTGGATTTAAATTTTGCAGAAAAACATTTACAGTATGCGTTCTGCACATGTGGGTTCTCCCATTTCTTTTTACTGAAAGTAGGGAAGTAACTAATTATTCTCAGAGGTTTGTTTCAGGAAATGTTTCTTGGCAGACAAGTCAATCTACTGAAATCTGTTGTGAAACTTCTCTGGAAACGTTTGTATCACTCTTTATCACTCTACAAACTTCAACCAATTGCTAGAAAATTAAATGTTGGAAGTACAAAAGACGTGATATGCAAAGTGTTTAAAACTGTTCAGGTGGGAGTTCTGGTTTGAAATACCAGTCTCAATTTTTTCATGTTCATGCTTTTCATCCTCTGACTAGCATTCAGCAATGCTGGGCTGATTAATGTTTTCCTCAGTCAGCTGTCCATAGAGTATAACTCAGAATGTGAGATTAACCATCAGTATTTATCCATTTCCATTAATCAATGTTCAGGGCCACAAAGTAGAGAGAATTGTGTTTTCATTTTTTTTAATTTTTAAAAATTACAGAAATATCCCTGAATGCTCTTTTTCCTGCAAAACTGTACATATTTCAATACAGCAGTTGTCCAGGAATGTATTAGGACGGTGTAACTAGTTGAGTTGAAATACAAAGCAAAAATGCATAGTAATTTGATCAGCATTGAAAGAGATTAATTGTGTGTGACCTTCATTGACATTGTTAATCTGTTGTGGATTACTAGGATTTTGTGTTTTCAGGACGGAGTCCTGTAGCTCAGTGGTTTAGGGCACTCGCTTTGCAAGCGAGAGATCTGAGTTCAATTCCAGGCAGGGCGAAACCTTGGGCAAGTTTCGTCACTCCATACGCCTAATAATAATCCCTCCAAAACCCAAAACAGTAATAAATTGGTCATTTTCAATCTACGACTGTTTGTGGGACATTGCTGTGCGCAATTGGCTGCCACGTTCGCCCACAAATATACAGTCAATTCACTTTACAGTATATTCTGTGAAGCGTTTTGGGACGTCCTCCCGACGTGAAAAGCGCTATATCAAATGCAAGGATTATTATTATTATTATTATTTTGCTTTTTCAGCATTCACGTGAGTGAGTATAAACAGATCCAGCTATTTGGTAACCTTAAGCTGGTTTGGGGCTGATGTATTCCACTGCTATGGTGAGAAATGATGACCGTGGTTTTGTTTTATGTTGAAGTATAGGATTATCAGTTTAGTGTAGTGAACATTTGGATGCAAGTACGTAGAAAGTTCAAGGCTACATTACTGAATATTTCGATAGCAGTGGTTAGATCGTATATAAATTTTCATTCTGCCAATTTCCCATCAAACCAGGGAAAATAAACTGCACAGGCTAAATCTCTTTTTAATGTCTCTCTTGTGTTACTTTCCTATATTTACAATCACTTATGAAACAGTATGCTGAAGATGCAGATCAGAAACCATCTGTAAACAAAGTACCTCTGGTATATTCTGGCATTAAAACAATAGTGAAATCAAGTGCAGGTAAGTACAAATTACTTAGTGTTTCCAAACATTTGTATTTTTCCTTTAGTATGGATGCACATAGTGTGGATTCTCAGCCTCAACTTTGACCCCAGAGTTCAGTTTCAGATTGTCTGAAAATCAATTTGGATTCAGTTAACTCAATTGTTTGTTCTTTAAGGGCAAAACCTAGATTTTATGAAGAAAGTAAATAAATTACTGGTAGTTACTAGTGTGTCTGGAAACGTAACTGTATGGTTCAGTGATATATAAAAGAAAGATACCCGTGTAACAGGTCAGAAATAACAATTGTTTTAATCACTTTCTTTTGATGACCTGTAATCCCTTTTAAGGAAATAAAATTGTTTCTGATATAATTAAATACAAAAAAAGTATAAAATGTTTCTCAATTGGTACTATTATCTGACTCAGTTTTCATAATTCTGTTTCTATTTCACTTGAACAATTACCTGAATCAACACTAAATTATTTGATGAAAGACGTAATCTTTTTCTGCAATATTTGTCATACCTGTAAATCCTAAATAGTGTGACGAGCTTGTGACGTTTCATTTATTATAATCTGCAAGTAGAACACGGTTGTCAGGTATAATAGAGCTCCAATTTGATGTAAGATGCCTCCATCCTCTTGCTGGAAGGTCAAGACACACATTCCTACCCATTGAGTGATGGGTCCACTGTTTGGAAGTGCAGAGCTTCAGCAGCAGCTGCTTAACACTCTGCATACCAATCAAAGCGGATACTGTGCCTTAAGCATGAGAGTAACATCACCTGTCTGTTTGACCCCCCCAAAATGAAGCTTGACTATTATTAAAACTCCAGTGCCTGAAAAAATACTGGGTTACATTGTACTAGAAAATTGTTGTCTTTTCTTGGCATGTAGGGCCTTCATATAATTTGGTTAGTGAAGTAACAGAATATTCAGCTGAGTTATAATAGGAAATTGAACAGTGCAGGTATTTGGAATCTATTAAGCATAGATCATGGGTGATAGATGTTGCTGTGTGATATTATTCATATCTTCCACATTGTTGTCATGAGAATTTTTAATTATGACCATCATGTACAGCAGAAATATGGTGGTGTCCTTCGATCCTGGGAAGTTCCATTTTTTCAGAGCAGATGCCTCTTGCTTTTCCTTGGCCTTCTCCTCATTACTTATTTTTATTTAACTTTAATAGCTTCTCTGGATCTATTTTCTTAATTTATGTTTCAAAAAAAATTTCCTGCCTTATTTCCATTTTGGCAATGGGAATAACTTTACCTTTGATTTGCTTAACACTGCCTCCAAAGGTCAGTCATTTAAGACCCATTGGTACAGAATATCATCTCAATGCATGTGGAAAAGGTTAAAATTGTGTGAAACTGCAACTTTTTTTTGATCATTTCATCAACAGAGAGAAAAACTGAGGGTTACAAACACAGTTGGACTGGGTCTGATCGGCAAACGGATGTTATCAGATATCAGAGTGAGGAGAGATGTCTCGCTCTGCAGCTTTGTGGCTGGATAAAAAAAGGTCCGGAGATCGATGTAGCCCCCTTTCTCAGCTCATTAGAACAAGGAGAAGAATGGGAACGAGCTGCTGCTGTTGCCCTTTTTAACCTTGATATCCGAAGAGCTATTGAAATTCTCAACAAGGGAGCTGCTTTGGGAAAAGGTATGTGGCAGATCTGATTTTTTTTGTGACTTTTTAGTTAAGTGATTACTGTGCATAAATTGGGCGTTCATGTCATGGCTGTTTGTGGGCCTGCTGTGTGCTCATTGCCTGCAATCACACAGTCACTACTCTTGACAGCAATTACCTGTGAAGATCTTTGATATGCTTCAACATTACAAATGCTTTATTTAATGTTATGAGACTAGAGTCCTGTAGCTCAGTGGTTAGAGCACTTGCTTCGCAAGTGAGAGGACCTGGGTTCGATTGCCAGCAGGGCGAAACATTGGGCAAGTTTCCTTTCTACACACGCATCTGTTTACCTAGCAGTAAGTAGGTTGTTAGTCAATTGGCAAATAGTTTTTCTGAGAGTAGTAATGCAACAGTTAGCCACAGTATTAACACAGAAACCCAGAGGACCACACAGATAAATTTAATATTGCTTCTATTACTGAACCATTCTACTGTAATCAGAATCTCTTATCACAGGAATGTGTGCTTCATAGAGTGTGAAAGTAGAGAAGCTAACATCAAATGTGAGAAACTAACATCTTTGACAACAGAGCTCAAAGGAAAGATAAAGATGTCCTTGGCAAAAAGCCTAGACATTGATCTCAGTAACTTCAGTACCTTGAAAGAATGTTTTCATTCTTTCAAGGCATATTATTTATTATTATATAACTTGGGGAGGGGATCCGACTGCATCTTCTTATAGTTGGTCACCTATAACTTTGTAATAAACCTTGATTCCTTTGCTTTGTTTCAAGTATACCTGTTGTTTAGTATCGAACGTGTAATCCCTTCGAAGGAAGGGGATAAGGTTGACAAATGCAAGGATTATTATTTATTATTATATAACTTGGGGAGGACAAGTTTGTAGGGCTATGGGGAGAGAGCGGTGGAGTGGGATTGATTTGAATAGCTCTTTTCACAGAGCTGGCGCAGACACGAAGGGCCGAATGGCTTCCTTCTGTGCTGTATAATTCTATGATTATTAGGTTCTTAGGCTTTTGTAGTAAACATGCATTAAACATATTAGGAGGGGAATTTTCCAACAATCATTGAAAGCAGAATCGTCAGAGAATCCGACTGCATCTCCTTACAGTTGTGTAGAACTGATCACCTATAATTTTGTAATAAACCTTGATTCCAATGCTTTGTTTCAAGTACACCTGTTGTTAGCATCGAACGTGTAATCCCTTCGGAGGAAGGGGATGAGGTTGATATTACTTACTGCTAGGTAAACACAGGCTTAAATATTCTAAAATGCAAAATTAGCATTAAAACAAACAAAATGAGTGTCCTTCACAGAACCTTAAATAAACCCTACAAGGTCAGGCTGTAAAATGCTGTGCCTTTGTATGCAGTGCTTTGATCCGTCCGCCTGATATGAAAGGGGCTATAAAAATATAAATTGTATTGTATTCACCTGAAACCTATACTGCTGTGTGCGTGGGGAATGACCTACATTTTGGGAGTGCCTTCTCCACTCAGTTTACACGGCTCAGTGCTAAAACAATTTGCATTTATATATAGCCTTTCAGGTAAAAGAAATGTCTTAAAGTGTTATACGAGGTTATTTTGAAGTGAAGTGAATCTTGTGTAGGCAGCTATTTTGCACCAGCAGCAACCCACAAATAGCGATCAAATGAGTATCCAGTTCATTCAAATTTTGGGGTGAATTTGCATTGGCGAGAAAATATAAGTCAGGATAATGAATATTCAAGAATATTGTGGAGTTTTCTTTTTTTAAAAAAATGAAAGAATACATCCATTGCTTAATAACAAACCTTTGTCAATTGCAGGAGATTTGAACCTGAATGTTGTAGCCATGGCACTGTCAGGCTACACAGATGAGAAGAATTCTCTATGGCGAGAAATGTGTAGCACTCTGAGGCTGCAGCTAAATAACCCTTATCTGTGTGTCATGTTTGCCTTTCTAACAAGTGAACCAGGGGCTTACGATGGTGTACTGGTAAGTTTTCTTTTGCCCAGAAGTGCGAGTTTATACAGTAAAACTCGCATATGTCTTATCCTTATAAATCGTATAATCGCCTGAGTCCCATTCAGTTTCCTATCAAAATCTTTTAGATTTCTTTATACTACTCGTATTAATCACTTTCTAAATTGTAATGCCGCTCCCCTACCCTCCATCCATTATTCGCACATTTACCGGCATTGAATCGTGGGAAACAGTTTTGATTCATTGATGCATTTGTAGAAAAACTTAATTTCCCGCGATTCAATGTGATTCCAATGCTTGCCGTAACGTGTGAATGCAGTGATGGGTCAAGACTCGTTGAATTGCACAAAATGTAGTGTTGACCTGTCACTGCATATGCACTCACTGGCTACAGTGACATACGACTGCATGCACACTTACCAGCTGCATTAAATTATGCATGTGCAGAGTAGGTTATTGATTAAAACGGATTTTCTACAATTTATAGTTTGTCTGCAATTTGGACTTTGTGCAGTTATGGTCACGCCTGATACAACGTATGTGAGTTTTACCGTTCTTAATATATGATTTGTCAACCAATTTTGTTGCAAAATGGTAATGCCATTTTTTTAAAATCCATGTCTATAGTTTGAGAGCAATGTAGCTGTACGTGACCGAGTTGCCTTCGCTAACATGTTTCTAAATGATACCCAGGTGAGTGCAGCAAATAATGTGAACTTAAAATGTTTTGAAATTTACTCTGTATAAAGTCAAACATGATAGTTCAAGGGAGAACGTAACTGGCGGGAATGGAAATTCTTAATTCTATATGGGTGTTACTAGCTATACAGCCTTATTTATTTGGGATTAAAATCCTAACCCTGAATTATAAAGAGACTTGATGGAGGGATTTACTGTACATGTGTGTAACTTGCCAACACCCATGGAGCGCACTGGCAGTTTCTGTTTTAAAGATGAAAACAGAAATAGATGATTTCTGAGTCGGTTACCACAGTTTCACTTCCTGTTTTCTGCACAAAGTGGAATGTAATGATGTCAGTGACCTGATGATATTGGCCACTTTTAGTACAGATGGTGGCCAGCCATGTGAAGTAAATGCAGAAATGCTGACTGCCTGTCCAAGCCCTATTATAAGGCAGGTTGGTGTTTTATGGACCTCAGCTACCCCCTTATAACAGGAGAGTGTGTGTGTGTGTGTGTATATATTTATTATGTATTTTTATCAATATACGTCTTGGATGCTGAAGATGAATAATCCCCAGAATTTAGTTAAATGACTATGGATACTATCCTACCGGGGAGTGGGGGAGGCAAGGCTCGGAGCTGAGCTGACTCCAGGTGAAGCTACGCTTCTTGCCAGTATCGCGGTCGCAGATTACATCCACCTTCTCAATCGTCCCGTAGTCCGAGAAACAAATCTGCAAGCCATTCCCATCGATCTTCAAGATTATGTGCATGGCAACAGAATGTTAAATTGAGTTTTTCCTCTGTAGCGGTCTCAGCTCCTGACCTGGATGTGAAGTCCGCAGTACTCCAGGAAACTGATAATCACATACCAGCCCATTTGGCTCATTGGCTTGACTTGTGGGTAGAGCAATCTCCAGGAGCAGAGATTCTTCTCACTCTGAAATGTTGCAGTGGGTTGGGGTGGCTCTCATCTCCCAAACCTCATCTTATCCCCCTAATCCTCTGCCTCCTTCCCCTCTGAGCACCTCTCCTTTCTTTCCTTCAAAATCCTCCTAGTCTACTCCCTCTCCCTGCCCCACCAAAACCCACCTGGCTCCTTCTTCTCAGATATGTCCTCTCATCCCTCTACTTCAGTACTGAGAGCCTGCTCATCATGGGTGATTTCAACCCATCTTAACTCCTGACCTATCTCTTCTGACTTCAGTGCCATCCTCACCTTCCTAATCATCTCCCTCCACATAAACTCTCTGTCCCACAACCGTGGTCATTCCCCTCGATCTCGACATCACCCATGACCTTGTCATCTCTGAGCTCTCCATCTTGGACATCTCTGACCACTTTCTCACCCCCCTCCCCTTCACCAAGCCCTCCACCATCTCTTTCTGTCCCTGGATAAAGTTTCCTCCCGAGTATCTCACAAATGCCGTCTCATCCTCGGACCTTTTCTCCCTCTGGCCTTCCACCTACAGTGACTCTGCTGCAGTCATCAAGCTGCTAAACAATCGTGTCTCTTCTACCTTCAGTTCCCTTGTCACCCTACAATCCAGGGCCGTCTTCAAACCCACCCGTTCTCCACTACTTGTCACCTCCTCCGCTCGCCCCTTCAGTCACCCTCTATCTTCGCTTCAAATGCCAAGTGCGAATAGACCCTGGACGTCTTTGTCTCTAAGATAGACAATGTCTCCTTCCTTCCCTGTGTCCCTTTAGCACTGCACCCATGCCTTCATCAGCCACTCTTTCCACCACAGCTCCTACCACTGCACTTACCCTGCCCACCTTTGGTTGACTATTGCTCACCATATCTCAACAATGTGAGGTAGCGATTAACTAGGTAAATGGGTCGCTGGGCAACAATGTTAATCCAACAGTTTAATTTATGTATGGGAAAATTTTACATTTTGTTAAAATATTCTTATAAATGGAATTTATGCCAAATTATTAACTAATAATAAAAATGTAAATTATCCACTACATAGCTGCTTCGTTATATTGAGAAGCTCACGAATGAAATGAAAGAAGCTGGAAATCTGGAGGGGATCCTGTTAACAGGCTTGACAAAAGATGGCGTTGACTTAATGGAGAGCTATGTGGACAGAACAGGTGATGTGCAAACGGCAAGCTTCTGTATGTTACAGGTAGGTTGAACAAAAATTAACATTAACTATGGATCAAGAGTGAGACTCCACGAGAGGTGACGTGTTGGTTCTATCTATTGATTTGAAATTCCAGCTTTGGCCTACATTCAAACATCATTTTCTTCTTCTCGCCCATAGGGAAGGGTTGTTAGCTCAAACAGCATAGGTCCTGGTGAAAGCTCGTTTCGGGGGTGGGTGGTGAGGAGAGAGTTTACTACTAAGTATTAGCTGATGTGGAACAGCACAAGTCTACAGTTCTGTCTCCCTTGAGAAAATAGGGATGTAAATCAGAAGGGATGTATAAAATGGTAATAATAGATAATTTATAATAATAGATAATAATTTGGAGTCCTGTAACTTAGTGGTTAGAGCACTTGCCTCGCAAGCGAGAGACCTGGGTTCTATTCCTGGGAAGGCGAAATGTTGAGCAAGTTTCCTTACTCCACTCGCTTCTGTTTACCTAGCAGTAAATAGGAACCCGGTTGTTAGTCGATTGGCAGATTGTTTTTCCAGGGATAATAATACATCAAAAAAAAATGTGGTCACTCAATCCATAACTGTTTGTGGGACACTGCTGTGTGCAATTGGCTGCCGCATTTCGCCCACAAATATATTCAATTCAGTTTACAGTATATTCTGCGAAGTGCTTTGAGACTTCGAGAAGATGTGAAAAGTGCTATATCAAATGCAAGGATTATTATTATAATTTAAAATAGTTACAGATAGGTTTCTAATTCACCATTGATGCTAGTTCATGATGGGTTGACAGTCTGTCCACTACAAACCACTTAACCAAGCAGACAACTTCCCTGGGTCATTCTCAGACATTTTTAAAAATGCATATTACAGCATGTTGTATATTACATTGTGGTAGTGGGGATCTAACGTGATGTTGGTAATCTAAGTCACAAATAGGTTTGCTGCGTCACAAATAACGATCACATTGAAGCAGAGTTCCTATGGGTTTGGGATGAAGCATTAAAAGCTGTAGCCAAGACTTGCTATTTGCTTCCTCTGGTACTATTATAGACCTATTTATTAAAAGGCTATCAAGCCATAGAGAGGTTGCAGCATCGACTCACAGATCTTATTGGGGATGAAAGGTTATAGCATTGATGAAAGGGTTTCTTTTACAAATAGAGTTGTATTCACTGGAGCAGAAGAGTTCTAATAGAGTTCAACATTATGGGAGTTTGAGAGGATTTTTTAAAAATCCATTGTTTGGTGAATCAGCAATGATGTTAACTCACCACATTTTTGTTCAACATTTTTCAAATTAAAAAAATGAGCACCTTTTATCCCTGACTGTCAGACAAGCTTTGCAAGTTAAATATAGAACCCATTGTCACAGACTTGTCACACGCCATAGTTGAAATATGTGCTTTGTGAATAATGTTTAAAAATAACTTATTGGTATGTTTAACATCCTCAGGGATCTCCAAATGATGTTGTTAAAGATCCCCGGGTGCAGTATTGGATTGAGAACTATAGGAACTTACTGGATGCATGGAGATTTTGGCATAAAAGGGCAGAATTTGACATCCATAGGAGTAAATTGGACCCAAGTTCAAAACCTCTTGCACAGGTAAAATGCCTTTTTCTTCAACAACACAACTCATGTTAGTTGAAATAAAAGTAAGACCATGTGTTTTTTTTTAAAAAAAGAACTTCAACCAAATGGTAACTTTTTTCAGTTGATTGCCATCATCAGTATGAGGAGAAATCCTGGTGTGAAGACTGACCGTGCTGGTGGGCTATTCAGGGATGTAATTATAAACTGATTTCCAAAACCAATGAAACGTACACGTCTGATTCACTGAATCCAAAGGCATGCTTATTACTTCATCTAGTATAACTCTGTATTTCCTTTCTCAAATCATAGTCATTATAATTCTCGAAAAGTTTTATGGACCCTAATGTTTTATGCGTGTTCATAAAACTTTCTCCCAAATTAAAAATATTTAGAATTATTAGTTATGGAAGGGATTGTTAATGCTTTTAATCTACACCTAACAACATATTTACCATCTAATTCTGTATTGAAAATAAATAATTTGATGAAGGATAAACAAAACAATGATTCTCCCTTAAATGAATATACCTAGACATTGGCTTTTTAAGTGGTAAGGTTTAAAAATTAGTGACATTTTCTTGTACTGAATGTTGGTTCTATTTTGACAAGATACTACCTTATTGAATATTCAATGGTAATACGGTTTTCGTATTTAGTCCATGGAGGGGGTTTAGTTTTTATGAAGTCCAATAATTATTGTGAAAGAAGGATGAAATAAGATTCTATGGTTCATGATGAAAACTTCCTTCAAAAGACCTGCTTAATCTCTTTTTTTCTGCAAGATACCATAACATTTTTAGACTGCCATTATAACAAATCAGGACTTTCAAAAATCCTAAGATGAAAGTGGATAGTATGCAAATAAGTTCACTTGTACACTCATTGGAAGTCGAAAAAGAGGATATTTGAATTGGTTTTAACATCACTTTGAATCTGTTGAATGCTGCAATTGGAACTGCTACTGCACTCGCTGCCTTTATTTGAATTACAGATACCAGGGTTATATATATATATAATGAAATTGTTCAAAGACAGTAAAACATCTGATGCCATCTCCATCACTGATATGGTTATTGCTTTGAATCATTGGGGATTGTATTAGGTCTTATGTAATTAACATTTTTACCAAAAGATGGCATAGGAGTAACATGTCTCCTTGCTGTTCCACATTGGAGCATGTCTGCCTTTGAACATTTCATGCTGTAGTTTGAATATTTAATGGCAATTGGTTGGAAGGTTTAGAAAAAGGTCAATTTTCTTACAAAGTTGGTGAGGGGCTTTTGAAGAACAAGGGCAAATACTGAGAAATATCGTAATTTTGTAATTCAAAGAAAATATTTTGTATATTTTTGCTAGGAATGTTATATCAATCATTGGAAATACACACATGTTTTGATCAGGATATATTTAAAAACATATTTCATGGATGCTTTATGCTAATTTATTAAAATGTGCAAATACATTTAAGTTGAGTAAAAAAAAGTTCAATAAGCAGATTTTATTTAAAATGTAAATGAAGCATTTTGCTCCTGATAGTATCCTAAATCAAACTTATTAAATCGTTAGGACTTGGAGGGGCAGGGATTTTTCCTACACAGCTCCAGTTAGCTTGCAACCATGCAACCTAAGCCCTAGTGGATAGGGTGATCCTAGCTGGGCAAGCAACAGAAAGCTTGTGAGACAGTGCTCTCAATGGCACGCTATGCAGTTTTAACTGGTTAAACTCCAGCAGTACTCTATTGCACACTCTGTGGTCCCTAAGCCTTGGCTTTTGTGATGCTGTCTGGAATTGGGTAAGCAGGAGGTGTGTTCCCTTCCAAACACAGGAATTTCTGTGTGTAGATGGCATGCATGGAACTCTATTTGGATAACTGAACATCTCCAAACCTACCACCTCTCTCCAACACTATCCTGGAGGCCAAAAACGATCCCAAACTCCTGTTTTCCATCACATATTCACCCCACTCTCCTCCCCCAAGCACTGTCCATCCTCACCTTGGATACCAAATGCGAAGTGATCCTGGAGTTCTTGGCATCGAAAATGGACCACATCCACTTGGCTGCTTCCTTTTATTCCCCCCTCCCCCTGATCTCCATCCCTCTGCCCATGTCTTCTAGAACCCTTAATTCCTCTTTGACTGCCCCAATCACTGCTCCCTCCCTACACTCCTTTGCCTCCAATTCTACCTCCTCCCTCAAAATCCTTATCAATCAGATGAAACCTACCACCTGCTCCCTCGATCCATTCCCCCTCCCCATCCAGCTGCTGGATCCATCCCCTCTCCATGCAGCCCTACCCAACTGACACTTCTCTCCCCTACTGGCAGATCAACCTGTCCCTTTCTGCTGGAACAATCCTGCTACCCCTCAAAACGTTGATAACATCTGCAGACAAGCAAACAACTTTCACAAGTTATGCGGGTGACACCCAAATCTATATTTCCTCCTCTAGCTGCAACTCTAAGTACACTGATGTTCTGTTCTCTTGCTTATCAGACATCAAGGCCTGGAAGAGTGCCAACTTTCTGCAGCTGAATTTTGACAAGATGGAAGTCATCCTCCTTGACTTCCGTCAACATCATCTCACCTATGGCTCCAACCTCCTTAACTTCCCTGACCTATTCTTCAGAATCACTGAACCCATCTGTAACCTAGGTGTCCTTCCTTCCCCACATCCAGTCCCTGACCAGGACCCCTTTCCTCCAGCTTTGTTACATCGCCTGTCTCCATAACTCGCACCTAGCAAAAAGAAAACTCGTATCCATGCGTTTGTCACCGCCAGCCTCGATTTTTTTTATTGCCCTCCTCACCGGTCTCCCAGCTCCACCACTCATAAAATCCAATTGCTTCAAAATGCTGCCACCCATATCCTTACCTGTACCAAACTCTGTGCCCCCATCATCCAGTTCTTGCTAGGCTCCACCACCTGATTGATTTCAAAGTCCTCACACTTGCTTACAAATTATTTCGTGCTCTGGCACCTCTCTGATCTAGTCCTCTTCTGACCCCTTTGCTTAGCCAGCTTCAGCCTTCTGCACGTCCATCATCCCTTCCTCCACCATTGGGGACCATACTTTCAGCCACCGTGCCCCCAAACTCTTGAACTCTGCCTCAATCCCTCCACCTTGCCCCCTCATTGCCTGTCTTTAGATCTCGTCTAAAACCTTCCTCTTTGATCATGCCTACGATCATCTCCCCTCTCCTGCCGGTTCAGTGTCCAGCTCCACCACTGTTAAGTGCTCTGAGACTCTATCCTGTATGAAGTGTGCTATATAAATGCATGTTGTTGTTTCTCATAGCAAGCTATAAAGTACATGAAATTTAACAAGTTTTCTTGAAGTTAAGTCTTCACCATACTTTCGCCATGAGCCTGCTTGTAATGATTAGATCAAGGCTAAAAGCCAAACATGACTGGGCCAAGTGAAATTTTTGTGAAACCATCTGGTTTAATCCAAAGAAATGTGAGAGTAGTTCTAATCTTAGAAAAGATTAGTATACAGTTACATAACTTTTATCTTCTGGAACGCATTCCAGCAGTATCTTAGTGTTGACTGCCAGGTAATCTGTGTTAGGAAATTAAAGCAGTGATTTTTTTATTTACCATTGGGTAATGCCCTATTTTACAGGTGTTTGTGAGTTGCAACTTTTGTGGAAAAACCATATCGTATAGCTGCTCTTCTATACCACACCAGGGACGAAGTTTTAGTCAATACGGTGTTAGTGGCTCCCCAACCAAATCAAAGGTCACAAGTTGTCCAGGTTGTCGAAAGCCTCTACCCCGTTGTGCCCTCTGTCTCATCAATATGGGAACACCGGTTTCAAGCTGTCTAGGTAAGTCCTCTTCATGTTACCAAGTCCTATTCCAACAGTTTTCTTGATGTAGAAATCAAAAGTCATGGCTCCTCTGACCCAATGTTTGTCAAAAATACCAGTGATAATTATCTTGGTCCTTGAAAATCTTGGTGCAAATGTGTCTTATTGTAAAGTATGGAGGAGTTCAAAGCCTGCTCTCCTGGTCTTCTGTCTGGCCAAGGAATTATATTGCATAGCTATATTTGTGGAGTCCTGTAGCTCAGTGGTTAGAGCACTCGCTTTGCAAGCGAGAGACCTGAGTTCAATTCCAGGCAGAGGGCGAAACCTTGGGCAAGTTTCCTTACTCCACACAGAGCCTAATAATAATCCCTCCAAACAAAAACAATAATAAATTGGTCATTTTCAATCTACGACTGTTTGTGGGACATTGCTGTGCGCAATTGGCTGCCGCGTTCGCCCACAAATATACAGTCAATTCACTTTACAATGTGTTCTGTGAAGTGCTTTGGGACGTCCTCGCGACGTGAAAAGCACTATACCAAATGCAAGGATTATTATTATTATTATAGCTGGAGAGGAAATGCTTGAAGAAAGAAATATTCAATTCAAATGAACAATGTAAGAATAATACTGAAAATACTGATAGGCTGTTCTACCTTACTGTTTACTAATGCGTATAATATTACTGCTGTTAACATACAGCAAAATAAAACATTAGCACGACAACTCTCATCATAGCTGACCTCCAGCATACCCAATAGCAGAATGGATAACCACCTGTCAACTCCACAGGTGGATATTATAAATAACATAAGTTTTAGTATGCTTGATGTATCTAACTGAGGTGACATTGATAAACTACAAAAGATTCACTTGTATGATTTATGATTTTGTCTTGCTATGGGACTGCTGTTTAACAGTCACCAGATCTTGTACTGTTATGTTTTGATGTATTTTCCTTCTCCACTGCTAAAAAAAATGTTTTACCTACAAAATAGTCGTTATACTTTACAGTCATTTCTGTGAAGCACTTTGAGACGTCTATGTAAAATGCATTATTAAATTACTTATTTATTATTTGAACATGATATCTAAAATAAAAATTCAACAACAGTTTAATAAACTGCTGTGGTATTTTGCAAAATAAGAAAATGGAATAAGAAAGAGCCATTGAATATTGTTGCACTGCTCTATCTCTCATATCCTTTAATGCATCCATTTCTACATCACCTTGATTTGACTTTAAGACACTCTTTTTAAACTTCATTTAATTATAAGTAGTCTATGCTATTGGATTTAGCATTGTAGATGTGATGATACATCTGTTATTGCTCTGTATTGATTTTCTCTATTTGATTAAACAAATATCACAAACAATCATCAGACCTACATGAAAATGTTTGCAAACTAGTTCAATGAACATCCTTGTTTCTTACAGTGAAGCCACACAGTTCTAGTGTGTTTTGACATCATTCGTGTGGTTGCACCCAAACAAAATAAATCGTCAGACCCTTCATGAAAACCGATCTTCCCTTTCTTATAAAACAATATTAAAAATAAAGCTTTGTATATTTTATAAACTGTGGCTTTTAATAACAAACATAAATAAGGGGGAAAAAGAATATTTAAGACAATGATATTTAGTTAATATATCATGTGTGCATAAACACATACAAAGATGCGTATGAACAATTTTGCCAAATCTAGTTGCCTTCATGTTTTGAATGAAAAATGGTGAGGTGGAAGGGTGAAGAGCAACCAGAGCAGTACTTTTAAAGCTTTGCCTTATAATGATATTTAGGTATAAGTTATTTATTGTTGTTATAATAGATCTGAAAGTCGGTTTCCACAATACCTTTCACCTGGTTTATTTTGAATGTCTTCTATTGTATTAGGAACTGGGAAGTCTGACGAAAAGGTCGACCTCAGCAAAGATAAAAAATTGGCTCAATTCAACAACTGGTTTACCTGGTGCCAAAACTGTCGCCATGGAGGTCACGCTGGTCACATGCTCAGCTGGTTCAAGTAAGTTGGTTAGAGGCTATAATTTGTAATGATTTATAATCCAGGTAAAATCAATAAACTCCAGGCATCATAGCTCAATTGTGCTAAATCCAGAATATTTTCAGCATGGGGTGTATTTTATTGACCCATTTAATCAACCACATAGGAATAAATGTTAAATTCTTCGCACTGTTTGTTTTAATGACCATTTAAGCCATAGAAATTTACAACACAGAAGAAGGCCTTTTACACTGTCATGTCTGTGCTAGCTGGCTGAGTTTCTCATTATGGTTTAATAATTTTACTTTTAATCACTTAATTTTCTGCTAGATAATCTTGGCATTAATGGAGCTGATTAAGAGAAGTTCCATTACTTTTCCATTCAGTGCTCTGCAGCTATTTATTAAACTTCCTAAGATCCATAATTTTAACCCTGATCGATATAATTTGGGATAGTATATTAATTAATAATGATTTACAGTTTTATTTTAAGTGGGTTAAGTTGGGCAAATTTCCTTACTCCACATGCTTCTGTTTACCTAGCAGTAAGTAGGAACCCAGTTGTTAGTCAATTCGCAGATCACTTTTCAAGGGGTAATAATCCCTTTTTAAAGGTCAATCAATCCATGATTGTTTGTGGAACCTGCTGTGTGCAATTGGCTGCTGCGTTTTGCCCACAAAATATACAGTCAATTCACTTTACAGTACATTGTGTGAAGTGCTTTGAGACATCTTGAAGATGTGATAAGGCGCAATATCAAATGCGAGGATTAAGATGTCCCATTAAGTTTGAGCCCCAGCAATATCCTTTGCTAAGAACCACACACTTGCGTGCTTTCCAAACGAATGCCTCCCTAAACTAAAACACTCCCAACCGAAGGATCGCGGCTACTTTTTTAACATTTCCATAAATTTATTTTTGCTAGATTCATAAGAGCTGCACAAATTCAATTCATTGAATGTCCTAAAATGTCCACCTTCAGCGGTCTGAACTTTTCCACTGTTATCAGGTTCCTTCTGGTACTTACCAATGACCATTTTTCAACTGTGAACCATGACAGCAAGTTTATTTCATTTTCATTCTTTTCATCTCTTGTGGTTATTTTGGAGTCATGTCCCAACTACCAGGTGACTTCTCCCTTTGTTCTTTATGATCATAGTATAGCTGGTTTAGATTTTCTCAATAGTGCACACCTTTTCATAAAAATATTTTGTTATTTGTGCTTATTCTTTTGTTTTCTCATATCTTCCTCACGGATTGAGCTAAACTATTAAACTATGGCTTGATATCCCATATCAAATATTATTAGTTTCATTGGTTTTCTATTCTTAGATTGAATTAAAACTGTGCCTTGATACACATTCAGTTTTCATCTCAGTATCGCAAATTAGAGTTTATTTGTAATCGTCCAAGTTTCTGTGCATCACTACTTTAGAAAAAAGCTGCCCTGATCCAACCAATATGGTAATTGTTTTTGCATTTTGTTTTACAGGGATCACAATGAATGCCCGGTGTCTGCATGTACCTGTAAGTGTATGCAATTGGACACAACAGGAAATCTAATCCCAGCAGAGACATCCCAGAGCTAAACTGGAGAGAAGAACCTTGGAGACAAAGACTGCTTTCTAATTATTTTCCTCAAAGCTCACATCTATTGCTCATACACAGGTCACCCGCAGCTTTCAAAGAAATGGGAAAATAAATTGTTCCATCAGCTCAGCAATTTGATGTCTGAATGGTTTTGATGTACTTGACATAATCGAGATGCAGCAGAAATTAGTCTGTTAGTGTGACATGTTTCAAGGCTGATCCAGTTAATTTGAAGACATTCCTGAGACCATCTTGAAATTCTGAAAATTATCCAGAATATGCACTAGGTGATACTGAACAGTCCTTGAATCTGCCATCAGCATTCAACTAATATTGTTTACTGTCTCTAGCTTTACAGGCGATTTTAGCTGTAGGCACCAGTGATAAATCAGTGAAAAATACTAGTGAGGTTTTATTTTCTGAGGTAATCACTTGTTAAGATTGACTCCTAAACAATATTTTTTAATCTGAATGTCTTCAATTCCAATAAATGAGAATTGATATAGAAGAAAGCTGTGCCTATATAATGTGACTTGGGGAAGGAGACTGATGACTGAGGTATCTATAATTTGCCTTTGCTGAAAGGGGAAGTACCTTTTGCTGATTTCTCACAATCTCAAATGTTATTAATGGGATTTGTGTATACTTCAGACAAGTTACAGATAGCCTTGATACGAAACCATCTGATTGCGTTAATCTCCCCTCCTGTAATATGTTTGGGAAGTATTGCCCATAGTTGTCCTGGATTCGGTAAAAATACTTCCTTTAATTACCACTTGATGGACGTAAGAAAAGCCTGTCTCTCATTCAAGCAATAATTGTTTCGGCAGCTGATTAATCAAACCAATTAAACTAATAATATTTGATATGGCCCAGCTGCAGCAACAGTGAAACCTAGAAGAGCATGTTATTTGGCAATAGGTAGGAGGCAGTATTCAGTGATCTGCTTTAAAAGGAGCTGCAGAGTGTTACCCAGCTTGCACATGATTTGATTTGTGAACATTACATTTTCTGTTTATCAACATTTCTGATAACTGCTTTAAGTGTGTGTGGTGGAGAGGGGGGCAAGGGTTGGTAAATGGGTGCCTTTAACCAAAGGTGTTTTATTTTCTGTGTAAATAAAAAGTGTGCATTTGTATCACATACAAGTAGAGTCAGTCTACATTCTACTGAAGTAGAATCTGGCCAAGTAAATTGCTTAGTTTTGTGCAGTTAATTTTTCTAATCTTTTCTATTCCCGCGGATATCTCCTCTCTCATCCCTGTCCCACTGCACAACGCGGCTGTTCATAATAGCCGATTTCAACCTTCACCTCAACTGCTCCTGACCCATCTCCTGACTTCACTGCCCTCCTCTCCACCCTAAACCTCACCCTCCACCAAAACTTCCCAACCCACAACCATGGCCACCCCATCGACCTTGTCATCACCCATGGCCTAGACATCACCGATCTGTCCATCATGGACAAGGCATCTCAGACCCCTTATTCTTCTCCCGCATCCCCATCCCCTCCTCCAAGCCATCCGCTATCTTTTTTCAGCCATGGAAAAAAAGCTCCCCCCCCCCCCCCCCCCGATTCCCTCACAAACGCCCTGTCATCCTTGGACATTCTCCCTCTGGCCTTCCACCTGCAGTGATCCAAATGCAGCCTTCAAGCTGCTAAACGACCACCTCTCCTCAACCATCAATTCCCTTGTCCAGCTGACCCAGATCCTTCTCCAAGCTTACCCGCTTGTCCTGGTACAACAGTGAACTCTAGGCCCTCAAATTCCAAACCCGGTTGCTTGAGCGCAGGTGGCACAAAACCGGCCTCACGGTTCACCGCCAGCTGTAGCTGTAGCATCTTCATACTTAACACCGCTCCCTCAAGCAAAAAACGCCTTCTATTCACAAGTCATTCTCAAGGCCAAAAATAACCGGATCAGACTTCGCCACTGTGAAGCGCTCTGGGACCCTACCCCGTGTGAAGGGCACAATATAAAAGCAAGTTATTTCTATCCAATTCTGAAGTACTGACACATATCAAACAAAGTATCTGTCGATAAGGACAGACTATCTGATAAAAGATTTTTGACAGTTAAATTATAAACAATTTGCACTTGTTCAGCTGCTTTCACAGAGGAAGGTGCAGGGGCAGGGAATATGAAACAGACCCGAGATCATGCAGGAAGCGGGTAGGGGAGTAAGATTGCAGATCAAAGTAGTAGTGAGGCCAGGCAGTAGAAGCATTTCAAAGTTCAAACAAAAATCTTCAAGTTAATTTGCTGGGGAACAGGTAAACACGAACCTGGGGAGGATGCAGTGATGGGTTTGCAGAGAATGGTGCTACAGAATTCTAGATGAGCTTTTGAAGGATCCAGCTGGAAAGGTGATTGAGAAGAATATTGGAAAAATTACAGCAAAAGATGTGGATAAGGGTTTGGGCCCTGTTGGTGCTGAGGTAGAGACTTGGGTTGGATGAACAAAAGCGACTTAATTAAGGACCAGATCAAGAGCTTAAAAGAGAACTGAGTCATCCATACCCTGAGATGGTGGCTTGACTGAGCTGCAGTAAATAGCGAGGGAGGTGGATAGAGCCAGAGGTGCTGCTATAAGCCAAACGGTGGCTTCAATTTTGACAACATTTAGTTGAAGGAAATAAGCTCACTGAGGACATGATGTCTGACAGTCGATAGCCAATTGAGGTGGAGCAGATTTGAGATAAACTACCATCCTGAAAAACTGAAACCATAATATCGTGTGTCGTACTGTTTTTTTTGTAGAAGGGCTTTTAACATTTATTATAAAATGTACATCGTTCTCTTTGAATGTTGATTGACCTGCTATTTCCAGTGTTTTTTTTTATTAAAAACGATATCAGTTTCCAAAACGCATCACTCAAATTTGAGCATTTATGAAAATAATTACTTATTGTAACATGATATGTTAGTCTCAGCAGTGCGTTGCTGGCTGTCACCTCTGCGTACTGTCACCCCAAGTTATTTGCTTAGGCACAGCATTGCTACCTTGTGATATATTGAGCAGTTCAACTGATTGCTCAGTGTCAGATGGCAGGCAGCTGTCAGAAATCTTAGTAAATGTAATTTTCCTCAGCTGCATCTGGGAACCAATTCTTCGCCTCTACATTATGGATAACGCCTATCAACTGATTAATTCACTACCGTTGATAAACACTTATCTTTCAGGAAATATTGTGGTTGCTCTGCAGAGCGAAAGCTGAAAGAAGAAAACTATTTTAAACATTTAGTAAATTGACTTTTTCAGTGTGGCCTCACAAATGATTTTTCTGCTCCACAATACTAGAGTATTTTATTTGCCACTAATCCTATTTTAATCACCCTGTGTAATCACCCAGAATTGGGATCAACTTTAATTAATTTTGTTTAATTGGATCAAAGAATATCTTTAACCAAGAACTGAATAAGGGAAGTGAATTAACAAATGCACTGCTGTAGAAATCAGCTATGATCTTATAGAATGGTGGAATAGGCTTGGGTGTTCCGACAAAAGGTTATCAACCTGAAACATTAACTAATTTTCTCTCTGCATAGGGAGTATCTCTCAGGGATTTCTGTTTTTATTAGAGGGGCTGAATGGCCTACTCCTGTTTCAATGAAGTATCTGGGTTATGGTATAAGCCAATGCTGATCCAGCTCCTTTACATTAACGTCAATAAATCTCCCTTGATATCAGCAGGTCTTGTTTTTTAAGCAATTTTTTTTTTAAGTGTGCAAAGCTTAAGAATTTTTAAAAATTAAATGTTTTAATTTTCCAAAGGATCCCGTTGTCGAGCTTCCGTTATTAACCAGTTCATTTTCTTCTGAAATTGATCATTCAGTGCAAAGCAATAAGGAAATTGTAGTTTCTTTGGCATCACATATCAGCAATAGGATTGACAAAATTATGAAAAGATTCTGAAAAAGCAGTAGGTTCTAATTACATCCTAAATTTTCCTAAAAATATGCAGGATGTTCTGATCTGAGCTCTTTCCTGGCTTCTTAGGGAGTTCAAATGAGCTCATCATTCAAAAACTACAATATTACAGGTTTGGATTACTGTATTTACTATAATTATAACATTGCAGTTCAGACATAATGCTAGATGCTGAATCAAGGGAAGCTTTTTTCCCAAGTTCTCGTTTTACACTTCCACATAGTTCTGCATTAGCTCAATTAACTGGTAATAGTAAAGATGCATATCAGTGGCTCTAAATATACCATGTATACCATTGTGGTCATAAATCATAGGGACAAGATTTGTTAAGCATAGGTAATAAATAGCACCAAAATAAAGTGGCAAAATGTCAGGCATGTCAAACTGATCTAATCAACAACTTGCATTTATATAGAGTCCAACATCTTGTAGAATGTACAAGAATGTACAAAAATGTAGAATAACATCTTGGAGCTTTATGGGTTGGATGCAGAGCGTAGAATGGGGATGTGACCATGAGCTCAGTTGAAGTGGGACTCAAAGACAGAGGAGGCGTGATGGAGGGTACAGGGAGGGAGAGAGAGCTGATAGGGGCTGGGGTGTCAGATCTGAAAGTTCAGCCCCTAATGGTGTGGTGGCGGAGGCGAGGAGTGAGCAGCAAATGTGAGTTGATGGAGAGGGTGAACAGAGGAATCGGGTAGTGAAAATATTGGATAGGAAAGCGCTAGGGTGTGAAGGGGTTTATAGATGAAGATGAAGACCTTGAAATTGATCCATTGGGAGCCAGGGACGCAGTGGAGCCTGGTGAGAATTGGGGTTCTGGGCCTGCACCTGGTCAGATGAGTGTGCAGAAGGTAGTTTGGGATTAGCTGGAAATAGACACACATTTTAATACAATGCATTTCATGTTGAATCCATCTGCTTTAATATTTCATGCGATCTGTCAAAATACATTGTGTAAATATTTTTTTCAGCAAGTATCAAAACAATGTGTCTAGAATCCGATATTTGCCACCAAATATGTTCTGTACATAGAAAAGTCTTTCTTTAAACAACATATTGAAATCAACAATTTGCATTGATATTGTGACTTTCGCACTTTGAGAAACCTCTCAAAGTGCTTCCCCAATTAAGATTTCTTAGAAATGAAGTGGATGTTGTATAATTACAAATAAAAGCATCCAAACAATGGGGACAAATTCAACTGTAGGTATGTAAAGCTAACAGGAACAAAATTATAGATTTAAAGATGTTGCTCAAAACAACAACAAATTAGATTTGTGTAGCGCCTTTCACGTCGGGAGGGCGTCCCAAGGTGATGGACAGTCAGGGATTTGGACCTGAGCAGGGGTTGGGACCAGGAGGGCAGGGAGGGTAGGAGGGTGGTCGAAGGCATGGTCAAGAGGAGGGTCGAGACATGCCTTGAAGGAGGCAAGGAAGGGTGCAAAGCAAAGGGAACGTGGGATGGAGTTCCAGAGGGGGCAGAGAGGCTGAAGGGCCAGGCAGGGGACGTGGTGCCTGCCGATCGGAGGAAGTGGATAGGTCAATATGTGGTTTGCAGGTTGCAGAGGTAGGAAAGAACAAGGCTGTGGAGGGCTTTGAAGGCAAGGATGAGGATTTTGAACTCTATCCTCTGGGGGATGAGGAGCCAGTGGAGCTGGGCAAGGATGGGGCCACAGAGCCTGGTGCAGGAAAGGACACGAGCTGCAGAGTTCTGGAAGAGTTGGCAAGGACGACAAGCAGAGAGTTGGCGTAGTCGAGCCTAGATGTAATAAATGCAGGGATGAGAGTTTCGGCAGCGGCGGAGCCGGGCAATGTTGTGGAGGTGGGTTAAGTCAGAGCAGATGATAATAATAATAATCCTTGCATTTGATATAGTGCTTTTCACGTCTTCTAGACGTCTCAAATCGCTTCACAGAATATACTGTAAATGGCACGGATGTGGGCACAAATTTAAAACACATCTTATGTTTTAAATTCATGTTGCGATGAATTGGCACCAATATTTTTTAGTGTAATTGGCTTTTCTGTTACTGAAGTTTCCACAGTTTTCACATTTTGTGATTTCATTACCAAGAATTTGAGAAAAGCAATATACTTGTAACAAAGATCTATCTATAAAATAAAATTTTGTGCATTTAAAATAGTTTGTGTGCTTGGAATGAGCAATATTAGAGGATTATTAAAGTTTAAATGTCATTATTTGGGAATCTATTTAATCTCTGGCACTCACAGAGAGAAATCTCAGGTGCAAACTTTTCTTAGAATGCAAGATTGTCACTATCAGCAATAGATCACACTATCACACAGCTCCTGTCCCAGTGGAGCCGTCCATGTGAAAGAACATGCTGTGCCAGTAAAGTAGTTTACATCCGCAATTTTTCTGTTGGATGTGTTGGAGGCATCAAGGAGACACTGGGTAGGTGCCCCAACTGTGAGTGAAAATTAAGAGTCAAGGTCAGCATGAATCTATATCATGTACTTCCACAATGAAAGTATTATTGGCATAATTGCATTTAATTCAAGGGAAATAAATCTTATATATTTAGAGCTAACGAATGTGACATACCAAAATACTTGATATGTGATGCTTATTATCTGTTGTGTTTACATTAGCTCCTCATGTTTGCTGATAGCATTTTAAATTAATTGTAAATACAATTTGTTAACTGTGCAGCATTGATGGACTAGCAAGGTTTGCATTTGGAACTCTACAAAAAAATTATTTGTTTCAGACAAACAATAGGGAGGATAACTGATGGAAACAAAATATGAAATGAGATTATTAATAACTTCACCCTCTATCAAATGTACACAATAACAGTGATGATGTTTTTTAAAAAAAGCTGAAAATTAGGGTAAGTTAAAATTTTGTAACTCAAATAAAGGAATGTGGATAGTGTTTGTCCGGCAGAAAACAAATCAAGTACCCAAAACCCTAGCTGATTTAGTGGCAATGTGCTATGTTGGCTGTTTAGCAAGATCAATTATTTACTGTTGCTAAAATAATGATAGTACATATACCAGTTTGAAAATAATAGACATTTTATTTTGCAACACAAACTAGTGTACATTAAGAGGATAGAAAACAAAACATAACAATTTCACTCCATGTTTTCCTTTCATGAAAGTAATTCCAGGCCGTCAATCTTGATTAAAAAATGACCGGATTACTGGAATAGTGAGCTAAACTCAGCCTGTTCAATGAATTCAGAAGCTAGATTGCTCAAATTCTGGTACTTTATTTTGTAGCATTTCAGAAAATGGGAAAATTGTAATTCCATAGCAATACTTTAGTTTGAATTTTACTTCCAACGTTAACCGATCAGTATTTTAACAAAGTAAACTGATGGCAAAAATAAGTTCTGAACTTTTCCAGAGATAAACTGTTTCTGTATCTGTTGTAGAGGGGTCTTCCAATTCTGCAGCTTCTTCATGCCAATGATGAGTATAATCAGTGGAATCAATTGCTTTCTGTCACACCAAATGGATAGTATTGGGAAAACTCGTGTATGATTTTAAGAGCTTCATTGTAAAGGCCAAGATCTGTCAAAGATGAGGGAAAAGGTCAAAAAGAGTAGAGCCTAAAACAATATTCATACCTGTATGAAATTTGCAAAATACAAAGCACTCTGCTGATCTAACTTTAAAAATAACATTTCTAACAACAACTTGCATTTATATTGTGCCTTTCACTCAGGGTAGTGTCTTGGGGTGCTTAAATGTACCCATTAATCCAAATTACAATGTGTTAAATGCATTCCCCACAAAATAATGTCAGTGTTGTGCAATTCATAATATATTTTGGAATCACATTACCATTTTGAGCAAGTGAGCCTCCTCTACCATATCAATCGAAAAACAAAACAAGCATCTCGCTGAATTTAAAGGCAACAATTAAATGCAGCTTCTATTGGCATTGTCGAAACCGTTGTAGATTATTAAAAAGAGAACTTACATTTTTATAGTGGTTTATTACTCAGAAGCACTCAATTACACGAACTACTGACATCTTATTAAATTTTAATTGTTAAAATGTTAAGACAGTCTAGGGGAGCAAACACAAGTTATATTTATATAGCACCTTTCACGTAGGATAGCATCTTGGAGAGCTTCACAAATATGAGGTTAGACGCCGAGCAAATGAGTGGGGTGTGGGGGAGGCATTCATTCTTATAATATGGTGAAATATTTAGGGGTTTGTTTTTTTCCTCTTCCACAATGTCAGTGGAGCCTGATGAGAACTGGGGTGATGGGCACACAAAGTTGGTGCAGATGAGGATGTGGGCAGTGAAGTTTTTGATTAGCTGGAAAAGCCGGTTAATCAAAAATCCTTGAAAATGGCAACGGAAAACCCAAATGTCAACTGGATTACATTGTGAAAAGAGAAAGAAATAGCACAAGAATGACATTTGCATTTTGTAAGTGTTCCAGAAATTGTGATTTGTCTAGGCAAACAGATTTCATTGTAATCTAAATTGCATTGTAACTTGTTCTTGAATATTACAACATTTGATTCAGTATGAACCACAGATTTTTTTCGAATGTCATAAATACACAGGAGCATTGGAAAGAAATAAGGATGATCCCAGGACTTAAGGGACTAAGGAATGAAGAAAGGCAAGTGGCTGAATTATTCTTCACTGCAGAAAAGATAGAGGAGACAAATAATCTAGGTATTAGAGTAATGAGTATGAGACCAATGCCAGCAGCCTTAGACTGCGAACATAGGACTAAAACACATTGATATTGATGCAGAAATCTAGATGATTTAAATATATGCAGTTAATTCTGAGTCAATTTGTGAGATTGATATCCGTTGAAAAAGTGGATTTAGGGATAATAGCAGTTAAGTTCAATTGTCCTCCCTGTTTAATTTTTATTAATAACTGGAACAAAACATCTTCATTTTCGATAACAAATAATAATAATCAAAAACAGAACAGTAACACTTTTTTAAAATAAGTTTCACACCTTAAATGTCATCTTGTTTGGGATCACTATGCTTCCAAAATAAACTTACTGGTGGAGGATTTACTTAGCATAAAAGAGAGGCAATCATATATAATTTCCTATCTTACAGAACCAAGGAGAAAGTGGTAGGTCAATGAAAATGCAGACACACTAGTGATAAAAAAAAATCAGGCTTTTTTTTAATGTCTCAACCTTAAGGTGAGCACAAAAAGCCATCTTATTTTCTTATCCTGAATGCTGGAAAGATTACCTTTAGCACTGGGATAGTAGCTAATCTTTCACATGGATCTCCAATGCAGTTCATTCACCTAAAGTATTTAATGGATTACAGACTGACATTGAAGTGTAGATGGACAGCAACCCCAAGAGTTCACTAGTAATCAAGCATTAAGTGGCCGCTCTCCTTGAGGCTTCAGCACCGAGATCTGAAGAGATTAACCTGCATTACTGAGGTTCTGTGCTCATAAAACTCCCCACAATAACTTTCTAAATTTATAACCCCACTAGTATTCATTTCAGAGGTGACTGAAATAAGATTCTCTTGGATCAAAAAGTACTACGGCTGTCAATGCTCCAGTACAAGTTCTAATCAATATTGTAATTATTTGTATACTATACAGTCTAGAACCACACAGATACTTTTGAACCTTGAACATGTTCCAGTAAATTTGACGGATACCAGACAGGCATCAGCCTGACTCAGCTGGTTGCATTCTCGCCTTTGAGTCTGGGACACCACCCAGCATGGAGGGCGCTATATAAATGCAAGTTGTTGTTGTTGGTGTTGAGTCAGAAGGTTGGCGGTTCAAGCCCCAGGTCAGGACTTTGAATTCAGTCTCAGTGCAGCGGGTGTGGTGCATTGTTGGAGTTGCTGTGCTTCAAATGAGATGTTAATCCAATATCCTGTCTGTTCAATGCAGTGCTGAGGATATGCTGCATTGTTGGGAGGGGGAGGGGGTTGGGGGTTCTGTCCTTCAGATGAGACATTAAACCGAGATCCCGTTTACCTGTACAAGAAGTTTCTTCTTGTATTCTGGCCAAATTGGTCATTCACTTTATGGCTGTTTGTAGGATATTACTGTGTGCACTACTCCACACTTCATAGTTAGCAAAAAGTGAGGCACTTTGAGGCGTTTTGATGATGTGATAAGGCACTATATCAAAAAAAGGATTATTATAAATAATCAGAGGAGGAGACAATTTGGATAATTAGAACCAGAGTTCAGAGCAATAATTACTCTTCCAAAAAATGATGGTACTTACCAAAACTGTTCTTATCTTCTCGGAAAGGAATGTAGGACACAGCCATGATACTGGCTTTATTTGTGACTTTTCCAACCACCTCAACCACACCACTCAATTCCTCATCCAGCTGCATAACAGTACAAACACAAGTAAAGTTAGAGAAAATGGATTCTACAATTGGTTGAAGGCATTAAAATATTTTTTGGGGTCTGCCGGGTGTCCAACACATACAAAAAAAATCACCATGATTGCGAATATCCAAATCAAACAGAGTTTCATTCCATCTTCACCTGGAAATTCCTGTTTGTCATGGAATGCAAACTCTCTTCCTGGAGCAATGCATCCTTCTTACTGAATTACAGAAACTATTAAGGCTGGTTATTGCAGTTTGACAAAAAACCAAGGGTTGGGGATCCCAGAATATGTTGGGGTACTGCTGGAGTCTCGAGGCGCTACTTTCTGTGAAGGGCGCTACATAAATACAAGTTGTTGTTTCTTGGCCAGCAATCCCACAGCTAAAACATTGTAGTCATTTACTTCATGTCTGTTTGTGAGACATTGCTGCTCTCGAATTTGCCGACAAATACATAGTCACAACACGATACAGTTAAATATTGGGAAGGATATTGATGAAGCTTTATATCAAATGCAAAGGTTATTTAAAGCAGATGTTTCTCTTCCCACATCTACTCATTACCAGAAAGGATTTAAAAGATGGAAACCTGAACAGAGAGTTTGTTAGCTGCATTATATTACATTGTGCTCTATTTGTAAACATGGAAAATAATGGATGCCAGCAGAGAGGCTCTGACCACCTGTTCAATTACAACGGGAAAACACTACTCGCTTGTTATTTATAATGGGGTCTGATTTACAATCGAAGATAGTAATAGCAGCTGAGTCACAAATAGAAACTCCTGCCGGTAACTTGAAATGGATCACACTGACCCGTGGGGACCCCACTCCATCGCCCCTGGAAGTTGATCGTGGTGTTCCCCTGGGTCAGAGGGATATACTTCCAGTTACCAGCAGGTGTTGCTATTTGGAAGTTGAAGTCAATATTATCGACTGATTCTTAATGCAGGGTCTAAAGTGTTGTGTATGAGTGTAGGGGGGAAGAAAAAAAGATTGGTTAGGGCAGTTTTTGCACTAGCAGCAGAATTAGAAGCATAAAAATGAACAACTTAGTTGGAGTCCTCATTGTATCGGTGTTTTCCCCAAGAAGCCATCCATCATAATGCCAACTGCCTGCTCTGTACCTGTGTCCTTTAATTCCCCTCCTCTGCTTGTCCTAGGCCAAGTGTTTTAAATCAACTTGGCTCTAGTAACTCATGGTAATTCATCCTCTGCCAATTCCATCCTCTGAGGACCCTCAGCGAGAAGTTCTCCCAAACCTCTCCCTTTTTCCCCTGGTCACAATCTGGAAATCATGCTGTTTGGTCCTAAAATCCCTCACCAGCGGAAAGCCTTTTTCACAATTAGCTCTCTGTCTAGCAATCTCAATTTGTTTGCTCCAATGGGAAGAATCCTACTTAGTGTCATAGATTATGCACATCCTTGACTGTCCAGCGCTTTGGGATGTTCGTCCGACGTGAAAGGCGCCATGCAAATGTAATTTGTTGTCGGACACCAGATTAAATGCAGGTTTAAATTGATAATTTGCAATTGGTTTCTAGAAAATGCAATACACAGCATATAATGGCAGAGCAACTATTACTCTGATACTGTATACAGGAATGAATCATCCAGACAGATTATTTCTGGGAAACTCTCCAAGGAAAATCTCCACATACACAAATAGCTGTGAAAACAGATCGATCTGGATCTGCACTACATCATACAGTGTTGTTCTGATGGGGCAATTTCACTTTTCAATCTGTTCACCACCCTTTGTTTCACAGTTTATAAACTTCACAGCTTACAAGCACACATCTGCCGCTGTGATGGATTAAAGCACAAGTCTCTGTGTCGGACTACTCCTCACGGATTAAGCTGTTGCAGAAGTGATTAAAGTAAACTCCTGAGTTAATTAACCTATCCACAGGTTCAGTTCAACACCACATCAATCATGTAAGTGCAAGATCTTCAGTTCTTTTCATCCCAAAACGGTAAGAGCATGTGAAGGTAGTAGGCACCTTGGAACACACAAAAAAAAACTCCATGGAATACACTGGCACAATACAATCTTACTCGATTTGTCTCAGAAAACAATGCTGTAAATCAAAGATCTTAAAAATACTTGGAAGATCTTTAAAATATTTTAGTGGGAACACGGAGGACTATTTTAGGTGGTAAACAGATTCAAACACTGACTTAAAATAAACACATAGATGGGGGAGGAAGAAAAGTTACATTCTTATGAGTATATTTCAAACAGATTGGAATTGGGATCTGGATGGTTTGATGCTGGGTTAGAATCATAATAACGTGAAGGGTGCTATTTTTGCCATTCAATAATCTTCTGACAAGGAAGGATGAAATTTGAGGAGTGCATCTTTCTCCTTTTCAGCTTTACTTGGAATCAAATTTCCTCTTCACTCGACTCGAATGCAGACTCTTGCGCTCTTTCAATATAGTGATTTTCAGTACAAGTCATAGAAAAAACAAAACTGACTAGGATTCAGGCTCTGTACTTTTATGGAAATCCACTCGTTTCAAATCAGAGTACAGATCACAGTGACTTTCTCTTCTCCCTATTGAAAACAGCCCCAAAGCATTTTTCCCATCCAATATTTCCAAAATTTACTAGCGATGGGAACCTCCTGACCAGTTTGAAAGCCACTTCAAAGGAGTTTGCATCTGGAGTCTGTGCATCCTTTCATCAACTGAATGATCACGCAGGAGACCTTTGATGTCGCTAACTTTGGAAATTTGACATTGCATTCTTTCTGAACAGCTTCATGAAACTCTTATAAAATTTACGTTTTACATACGGATGTACTTGACACTTTAATAACCAACAAAATGCTGTTTGCCAATCAAAGATAAGATAAAGTTGGATGTAAGCTTGGAATTTCATGAAATTCAAAATAATTCATACAACTATTTTCTGAAAAATACCGTTTGTAGCTTTGCCAAATGCACGTCCTGAATTCATTACCACAAGTGGATATTGAGCCTGGATCAATAGAATCTTTCCAGAGGGAACTGGATAAGCACATGAGCAGTAAAAACATTAAGGGTTATGGTTTGGAAAGTGGGATAAGTAAAAAAAGATGATGTGGAAAAATAGGCAGTAGTGTTCAAAGTGTTCACAAAGTTTTTGTTCAGCAATCTTCTTTTCCTTATCTATATGCTTCCTCTGGGCGATGTCATCCAGACACAGGATAAACTGCCACACGTATGTGGATGACACACAAATCTACTTTTCCTCCTCCAGATTCACTGATGTCCTATCAGCTTGTCTGGCAGACATCAGGGCCTAGATGAGTGCCAACTTCCCGCAGCTAAATGTGGACAAGACGGAAGCCATACTCCTTGGCTCCCGTCAACATCTTCACTCCTGTGGATCTGAACTCCTCAACCCCCCTGGGCTCTCACTCACCAAACCAGTGCGCAATCTAGACGTTTGGTTCGACCACCAGCTGTCCTTCCTTCCCCACATCCGATCCCTGACCAGCACTGCTTTCCTCAACCTCCGCCACATTGCCCGCCTCCGACCTTACCTTACCCAAATGCAGCCCAAACCCTCGTGCATGCGTTTGCACCTCCCGCTTGGATTACTCAAACACATTCCTCGCCGGTCTCCCCAGCTCCGCTATTCAAAAAATTCAGCTCATTCAGAACTCCGCTTCCCACATACTGACCCGGACCAAACTCCGTACCCACATCTCACCAGTTCTGGCCAGGCTCCACTGGCTCTCCATCACAAAACGGATCAACTTCAAGATTCTCACACTTGTGTTCAAATCCCTTCACTCCCTGGCACCTCCCCATCTCTCCGACCTCCTCGCTGTACTGTCAGAGGTAACGTCCTTCAGATACATAAGAATTAGGAGTAGGAGTAGGCCATTTGGCCCCTCGAGCCTTCCCCGCCATTTGATAAGATCATGGCTGATCTTCAGACCTAACTCTAATTACCTGCCCTATCCCCTAATCCCTCTGTTTTTAAAAAAATCTATCAGTCTCAGCCTTGAAGATGTTCAAGGACTGAGCATCTACAGCCTTCTGGGGTAGTGAATTCCATAAATTCACTCCCCTCTGAGTGAAGAAATGTTTCCTCAACTCTGTTCTAAAAGGCTGACCCTTAATTTTAAGACTGTGACCCCTGGTTATAGATTCTCCTACCAGGGGAAACAGACCCTCAGTGTCTACTTTATTCAGCCCTTTAAGAATCTTATATGTTTCAATAAGATCTCCCCTAATTCTTCTGTACTCTAGAGAATATAGCCCTAGTTTATTCAGCCTATCCTCATAGGTCAGTCCCCTCATCCCAGGAACTAACCGAGTGAATCTACGCTGCACCCCCTCTAGGGCAAGTATGTCCTTTTTAAATAAGGAGACCAAAACTGCACACAATACTCTAGGTGCGGTCTCACCAAGACCCTAGAGTTGCAGCAAGACTTCCCTACTCTTGTACTCTAAACCTTTTGCAATGAACGCTAACATGCCGTTTGCCTTCTTAGTTGCTTGCTGCACCTGCAAACTAACTTTTTGAGACTGGTGTACAAGGACACCCAAATATCTCTGAACACTAACACTATCTAATCTCTCCCCCTCTAGAAAATAATCTGTTTTTCTATTTTTTCTACCTAGGTGAATAACTTCACACTTCCCCACATTAAATTCCATCTGCCACCTACTCGCCCACTCCCCTAGCCTATCTATATCCTGTTGCAATCTTCTTGCATCATCCTCAGAGCTTACTCTCCCACCTAGTTTAGCGAATTTAGATACGTTACATTCAATGTCCTTGTTTAGATCATTGATGTAAATTGTAAATAGCTGAGGCCCAAGCACTGATCCTTGTGGCACTCCACTAGTCACATCCTGCCAATTCGAGAATGACCCGTTTATCCCTACTCTCTGTTTTCTACCCGTTAGCCACTCTTCAATCCATGCTAATATGTTCCCATTAATCCCGTGGGCCCTAACCTTGTGCAATAGCCTTTTACGTGGCACTTTGTCAAATGTCTTCTTAAAATCTAAATATACTACATCTACTGGTTCCCCCCTATCTAACCTGCTAGATACATCTCCAAAAACTCTAAAAGATTCGTTAAGCATGACTTCCCTTTTGTAAAGCCATGTTGACTCTGCCTAATCTTTTTATGGTCTTCCAGGAATCCCATAACGACATCTTTAATTAAGGACTCAAGAATTTTCCCTACCACTGATGTCAGACTAACTGGTCTATAGTTCCCCATCTTTTCTCTCCCACTCTTCTTAAATAGTGGTGTTACGTTTGCAATCTTCCAATCAATGGGAACCATTCCAGAATCCAGAGAATTTTGGAAGATCAAAGACAAGCCATCCACTATCTCAGTAGCCACCTCTTTTAAAACCCTAGGCTGTAGGCCATCAGGTCCAGGAGATTTATCAGTTTTAAGACCTGACAATTTACCTAAAACCATTCATTTACTAATATTAATTTCCCCAAGTTGCTCGCTAACATTGTTTTCTTGGTTCTCCTCTATTCTTGGTAGGTTTTCAGTGTCTTCTAAGGTGAAGACAGTAGCAAAGTACTTGTTTAATGACTCTGCCATGTCTTTGTCCCCTATTATAATTCCCCCCGTCTCTGCCTGTAGCGGACCCACATTTACCTTTGACAGCCTCTTCCTCTTTATATATTTATAAAAACTCTTGCAGTCTGTCTTTATGTTCTTCGCTGGTTTGCCCTCATATTCCATTTTCTCCCTCTTAATCACTTTTTCGGTTCTCCTCTGTTGATCCCTAATGTTCTCCCAATCCTCGGGTTTACTACTCATCTTAGCTGTTTTATAGGCTTCTTCCTGTAACTTTATACTTTCCCTAACTGCTCTAGTTAGCCACGGTTGGGCCAACTTTCCCGTGATATTCTTATTTCTCAAAGGAATACGTGCTCACTGGGAATTTTGCACTGTCTCCTTAAACGTTTAATAATAATAATAATCCTTGCATTTGATATAACGCTTTTCATGTCGGGAGGACGTCCCAAAGCGCTTCACAGAATATACTGTAAAGTGAATTGACTGTATATTTGTGGGCGAACGCGGCAGCCAATTGCGCACAGCAATGTCCCACAAACAGTCGTAGATTGAAAATGACCAATTTATTATTGTTTTGGTTTTGGAGGGATTATTATTAGGTGTGTGGAGTAAGGAAACTTGCCCAAGGTTTCGCCCTCTGCCTGGAATTGAACTCAGGTCTCTCACTTGCAAAGCGAGTGCTCTAACCACTGAGCTACAGGACTCCTGCCATTGCTGGTCTACTGTCAAATCCTTAAATCTCATTTCCCAGTTTATTTTGGCTAAATCCTCTCTCATACCAGCAAAATTGGCTCTACTTAAATTTAAAACCTTTGCTTCGGACTTAACTACTTCTCTCTCTAACTTAATGCTAAATTCCATCATATTATGATCACGTTGCCCTCGAGGAGCCTTAATTTCCAGTTTGCTGCTCAGCCCTGCTTCATTGCACAAAACAAGATCTAATATGGCCTGTTCCCTGGTTGGCTCCTCGGCATAGTGATCTGGATAATTATCCCTAATACATTCTATAAACTCTTCCTCTATCATACTTTTCCCAATTTGGTTGTCCCAATCTATGTGCAGATTAAAATCACCCACAATTAATGTTTTTCCTTTGCTATATGCTCGGCTAATTTCCTGATTTATACCTTGAGAGATACTGTGACTGCTGTTCGGGGGTCTATAAACTACTCCCACTGGAGTTTTCTGCCCCTTGTTGTTACGTACCTCTACCCATACTGACTCTACTTCCTGCTTTTCTGATTTAAAATCTTTCCTCTCTACTGTTTTTATCCCATCCTTTATTAGCAGGGCCACCCCCCTCCTTGTTTACCACATTGCCTATCTTTTCTATACACCACGTACCCTGGAATATTTAGCTCCCACCCTTGATCTCCCTGTAACCACGTCTCAGTGATAGCTAGTAGATCATACCTGTTTGTTTCTATTAGTTCATCTATCTTGTTTCGAATGCTTTGCAAGTTCAGATATAGCGCCCTTAATTCTGACTTCAGGTTATTAGACCTATTCACCAGTACCCTATCCCTGGGCTTCTTTTCCCGGCTTGACACACTTTGCTCATCTCCCTCGTTAATCTGCTCTCCCTCTTTCATCGGTCCTAATTTTAATTGTGATGGATTACATGTGATTGATTTTACCCCCCAACCCCTCCCTTAGTAGTTCAAAGCCCTGTCTCGTGTCGCCAGGACATTTGTCCCAGCCCTGTTTAGGTGGAGTCCATTCCTTTGGAATAGCTCCCGTCTCCCCCTATACTGGTGTCAGTGGCCCATAAAGTGAAACGCCTGCCCTCCACTGTTTTAGCCAGGTATTCAGATTTTTATTTTTGCCTGTACCAATTTGCCCCTGGCTCAGGTAATAATCCCGACATTAATACCTTTGAAGTTCTACTCTTTAGCTTAACTCCCAATTCCTGGAACTTGCTCCTCAACTCGCCCCTACCTGTCCTACCTACATCATTGGTCCCTATGTGAATCATAACAATTGGATCCACTCCCTCCTGCTTCAAATTTTTCTCCAGCCCGGAAGTGACGTCCTTCACCCTGGCCCCAGGAAGGCAACCAAGTCTTTTTGTCTCCCTGCTACGGCTGCAGAAAAGTGCGTCAATCTTCCTGACTGTCTCATCCCCAATTACCACTATATTCCTTTCTGACTATTCCCCTTTGTGTGGCCTCCTGTATAGAGGTGTTGGGGTAAGTTTGCCCATCTTCCTCACAGACTTCCTTATCCACACAGGTTGCAAGTATTTCATACCTGTTGGACAAGGTTAAAGCCTGGGGTCCCTCTGCCCCTCTCTTTAGGGTCCTCTTACCCGCCTGTCTGACCGTCACCCAGTCCTGTCCGTGGCTGGCAACGGAATGTTCCCTGGGACTCGGGGGAGTGTCTGGCTCCAGGATGAAACTGTCCAGGAAGCTCTCCCCATCTCTAATGCTGCGCAGTGTCTCCACCCGAGACTCCAGCTCAGCTATTCTAAGCTGGAGGAGCTTCCTCAGTTGCAGACCTTTGCTGCAGATGAAGTCGCCCGGGCTCAGGATGCCCTCCGTCAACTCCCACATACCTCACACATCACCTGCCATGGCCATTCCCTCCTCTCACTCTCTTTATACCTATATTATAATAATAATAATCCTTGCATTTGATAGAGCGCTTTTCACGTCGGGAGGACGTCCCAAAGCGCTTCACAGAACACACTGTAAAGTGAATTGACTGTATATTTACGGGTGAACGCGGCAGCCAATTGCGCACAGCAATGTCCCACAAACAGTCGCAGATTGAAAATGACCAATTTATTTTATTTTGGTTTTGGAGGGATTATTATTAGGCTCTGTGTGGAGTAAGGAAACTTGCCCAAGGTTTCGCCCTCTGCCTGGAATTGAACTCAGGTCTCTCGCTTGCAAAGCGAGTGCTCTAACCGCTGAGCTACAGGACTCCACAAATTATTATTATTGTCCTTAGAAGATATACTACAACCTTACACCCAATTCCTTCTCACTCCGGCCTCACTCCATTTAGAATTAGCACCTAACCAGGTGAGTAATCAGTACGTTGCTTGTTATTGGTTAAGTCTAAATAGCTGCAGCTGCTCCCTGTAGCGTTGCGCCACAAGACCAATGGTAAACAGCACAACACTTGAATACTCACGACAGCAGTTCCCACAGCAATTCCCACTCTCACCCAATTCCTTCTCACTCTGATACATTGTTAAACGAAAGTTCCTCCTGCCTATTCAGGAGGGCATTAAATATCCCATAGCAGTATTTGAAAGAGAAGGGAGTTTCCTACAATATCTTCCTCATAAATTGGTTATTCGTTAATATTTGCAGGACTTTGTCCCATGCAAAACAACTGCCATGTTTGCTAATAAAAACAATTACTATACTTGACAGCAATTGCCTTTTTAATGTATTAACATTAAAGACACTTTAAAAACACAAGATTTTTTTTTTAAAAAATGGAATTTTATAGAGTGCACTTTCCTTAATCATTTCCCTTTAAGGTCTGTAAATCCAACATAAGGTAAAGTTTTTATACTGTTTCATCACACTTGACGTCATTTGAACCCAGAGGTCATATTTTGTAGCTTTGGAACTTGCTATAATAATAATCCTTGCACTTGATATGGCGCTTTTTCACATCTTCCAGACATCTCAAAGCGCTTCACAGAATATGCTGTAAACTGAATTGACCGTATATTTGTGGGCGAAACACGGCAGCCAATTGCACACAGCAGTGTCCCACAAACAGTCGTGGATTGAAAATGACCAATTTATTTTTGTTTTGTTTTGGAGGGATTATTATTAGGCGTGTGGAGTAAGGAAACTTGCCCAAGGTTTTGCCCTGCCTGGAATTGAACTCGTTACCAGACATGTTTGTTATAAAAAAAGGAAAGTTTTCAGTACAGCCTATACTAAAATTAAATATGAAAATAATGAAACCAAACACTCAATTTCCTTTTTTTAAAAAAATGACTCACCGGATCAGTCAACTCCACAGTTACATTCTTTCCTTCACCATCTTGCAGAATAAATGAGGTCCCGGTGGGGTGAACCTGTTTGAAGAATATCAGCACATATCAGATGGGTAAGGTGTAGCAATTTGTGACAACCTATCAAGATTTCCTGGCACAGTCAGGTCAAATCCGAAAATACAGATGTATAGGAAATGGGAAAATAATCACACGATTTATAATACGCTTTTTGTTGTCATGAATAAATTGAGTTTTGCTTTGATGGAGTCTTTTTTTACAAAAAATCTCTTCAATTTAATGAAAGCTACCAACAGACAGAAGCGTAAGCAAGTTTTAACCACTTTTTTTTAAATATCAAAAAAAAACTCTCCCAAGATACAATAATAATGCAAAGGTACATTTTAAAAGTTCTTTTTGACGTATTTACAACTGACATACCAAATGTCACAGAAAACAAAAAGGGAAACAAAGAAAAAAAAGTCAGGGGCATGAAAAGAGTGAACAGGAGACCTAAGGTCCAACATCTACCTAATCTTTGGCTGCATTTTGTATTAAAGTCGCACATCCCTGCCTATTAAAATATAAGATCACACAGAATTATGGAAAATAAATTTCTTAATTTGACAGCAGAGTTTTTTCAGAGCTGTGGAAAATAGGTTTCCAAATTAAAAGTCAATTTAAAAATGTCCCACAACTCAGTGCAATCTGAAATTTGGGGACAAACAAAGGTGTTCAAGATCAACACTCGATGCAATTTTGAGCCACTTGTTACACCAGTTTGTTACCCCCCCACCCACTCTCCAACACACCTTGATTTGTTTACAGAGACAAGCACCTGCTGATCAAGCTCCGCACCTCCAACTGTTGGAATCATCAATTAATGGTAAGGGTTGTGTGTCTAAGCTGTGGGTGGAAAGATGGTGGCAATGCTCCCACTTATCTCATGCTGAGCTGTGTTTCCCACCAGGAAGAACAACAACAAAGTTACATTTGTAAAGCGCCTTTCACCATGGGAGAACCTCCCATGGCACCGAACAATCAGGGATCAGGACCCGAGTGGGGGGGGGAAGTAGGATTGGGATGAGGGATTATATGTTAGCAGGTCAGAGGTAGGAGGGGCCGTGGAGGGCCTTGAAGGTAAGGACGAGGATTTTGAATTCTATTCTCTGAAGGATGGGAAGCCAGTGGAGCCGAGGGAGGGTGGGTGATGGGGTCACGGAGCCTGATGCGGGAGAGGACACGCGCTGCAGAATTCTGGATGATCTGCAGCCTGTGGAGGGAAGAGTTGGGGAGGCCGACAAAGGAGAGAGTTTCCACAGTCGAGCCTTGAGGTGACAAATGCGTGAATGAGGGTTTCGGTGGCCTGAGGGGTGAGGCAGTGACAGAGTTGGGTAATGTTCCAGAGGTGGATGAAGGCAGAGTGGGCCATCAACAACAACAACAACAAGATTCCATTTATAAAGCGCCTTTCACGTCAGGAGGACGTCCCAAGGCGCCATGTCATGGATATGGGTGAAACAGGACATTTGAGGGTCGAACAAGACACCCAGGTTCCTGACTGGCTTGGTGAGGTGGAGTGTGCATCCGTGGATGCTGATGCGGCCAGTGCCTGAGGTGCAGAGGTGCGAGCCAATCAGGAAGATCGCACCGAGTTCCTTGCACGTACATTCCTCCGAGTGAGGGTTCAAACTTGCACTTTTCAGATGTGAAATGACCAACTGGTGACTTTCTAGGGGGGGATGGGGGAAGGTAAGGTAAGCATTGGATCTGAACTGGCTCCCAGGTGTCAAGCTTGGCAACGGAATGTCAGAATTGAATCAACCCAGAATTGAGTGAACCTGATTGGGATCAGTAGCCCAGTTCCTAAGCCAGGAAGCTCCGCAGTACTCCAGGGCACTGCTGATGCCAGCGGAGCCAGCCCGGTTAATCAGTAGTACTTGGAAGGGCAGACCAGTCACTGGGGACAGGGATTCTTCCCACTCAGCTCCTGTCAACCCTGCAAGACAAAGCTCTAACTGGTAGGGTGGTTCTAGCTAGATAGGCAATGGGAAAGCTTGCCAGGCAATGTTCTCCATGGCAAGCTATGTGGTTTTAGCTGGTTAAGCCAGTAGTATCACAAAGCATACTCCGGGGTATCCAAGCTCGGCTTTTGCCAGCCTACCGTTAATATTCCATAGGAACTAGGAAAGCAGGATGATTCCCTGCCGGGAGAGTGAGCATTCCTATAGAGGGGTGGAACTCTATAGATGCACGTAACTCTCGGTTTGGTTTGGAAGCTCTTAAGAAGGGTGATGGGTTTCTGCATGTGTCAAGCACTCACTCGGCTGACAAACAAAATAATAATAATCCTTGCATTTGATATAGCACTTTTCACATCTTCGAGACGTCTCGAAGTGCTTCATAGAATAGACTGTAAAGTGAATTGACTGCATTTTTGTGGTCGAATCGCGGCAGCCAATTGCGTACAGCAGTGTCCCATAAACAGTCGTGGATTGAAGTCACCAATTTATTATTGGTTTTTTTCTTGAGGGATTATTATTCGGCGTGTAGAGTAAGGAAACATTCCCAAGGTTTCGCCCGGCCGGGACCCAGGTCTCTCACTTGCGAGGCGAGTGCTCTAACCAAAAAATCAAGGATTGCGTCGGCTCGTTTCACCCTCTACACTCTCACACCTTCTGAACTCACTCTCTTCACCCCCTACACATTTAGCCTCCGCTCGCCCTCACCCGCTGCTCTCTCACACACTCCCACTCTGCACACACTCCCTCTCACTCACACCCTCTGCACACTCCCACTCACACACACCCTCTGCACACACTCCCACCCTCCATCTGCACACACTCCCACACACCCTCTGCACACACTCCCTCTCACACACACACCCTCTACACACACATACCCTCCCTCTGCACACACTCCCTCTCACTCACACCCTCTGCACACTCCCACTCACACACACCCTCTGCACACACTCCCTCACACACACACCCTCTGCACACACTCCCTCTCACTCACACCCTCTGCACACTCCCACTCACACCCTCTGCACACTCCCACTCACACACACCCTCTGCACACACTCCCACTCACACCCTCCATCTGCACACACTCCCACTCACACACACCCTCTGCACACACTCCCTCTCACACACACACCCTCTACACACACACACCCTCCCTCTGCACACACTCCCTCTCACTCACACCCTCTGCACACACTCCCTCTCACACACACACCCTCTACACACACATACCCTCCCTCTGCACACACTCCCTCTCACTCACACCCTCTGCACACACTCCCTCTCACACACACACCCTCTACACACACACACCCTCCCTCTGCACACACTCCCACTCACACTCCCTCTCACACACACACCCTCTGCACACACTCCCACTCACACCCTCCCTCTGCACACACTCCCTCTCACACACACACACACACTCCCTCTCTCTCACACACACACACACACACACAACCTCTGCACACACTCCCTCTCACACACACACTCCCTCTCACACACACCCTCTGCACACACTCTCTCTCACACACTCTCTCTGTCTCACCCTCTGTACTCTGCCCACGAAGCACACGGGTTTGTCGCTGTGCTCTGAGATGAGGCCGGTGTTGATCCTGGTGCGCGGCGCCGCCAGAACCTCCGCCATCGCCCTCCCTGTGCCGTGTCAGGAACTCCAGCCCTCGCTCCTCCGCTCCGGGAGGAATTGGCGGGAAACGGCTTCACTTACTGCTTCCTGTCCCCGACCCTGTGTCACACAATCGCCTTCCCCCCGACCCTGTGTCACACAATCGCCTTCCCCCCGGAGTCGCTCACACCTCCAGAAACATTCCGGGGTTTCACCTTCACTGTTCTGCAGATCTCTGCCCTGACGCTGTGGGCGGAACACGTTGTAATTTGTGTCCCTCAAAAAAAAAGTTTCCCTTTGAATTTATCTTTATTAAATACAACACACGCAGAGTGATGAGATTTGACAGGTCTTACACGGGAACAAACTACAACCACATCATCCTGAAACTGATAGCATTGTTATAATAAACCCACATTAAGATCATTTGGAGCTCTGCACCAATACAACAACAACAACAAGATTATATTTGTACAGCGCCTTTCACGTCGGGAGGACGTCCCAAAGCGCTGGACAGTGTACAGCATTTCAGACCCGAGCTGGGGTCAGGGGGAGAAGGGAGGGGAAGGGGGGGGTGGGGGGGAGGGGAGGGGAAGGGGGGGGTGGGGGGAGAGGGGAAGGGGGGGGGTGGGGGAGAAGGGAGGGGAAGGGGGGGGGTGACCGATGGCATAGTCGAAGAGGAGGGTCTTGAGGTGGGACTTGAAGGAGGGGGTGAGGCGGAGTGAGTGGGGGATGGAGTTCCGGAGGTTGGGGGCAGAGTGGCTGAAGGCTCTCCCGCCAATGGTGGGGCGGGTGGGTCGGGGGACGTGGAGCAGCCCGGAGCCGGCTGAGCGGAGGGACCGGGCAGGTTGGTAGGGGGTTAGCAGGTCGCAGGGGTAGGGTGGGGCGAGGCCATGGAGGGCTTTGTAGGTGAGGACCAGGATCTTGAACTGGATCCTCTGAAGGATAGAGAGCCAATGGAGTCGGGCGAGAGTGGGGGAGATGGGGTCACGGAGTTTGGTGCGGGAGAGGACACGGGCTGCAGAGTTCTGGATTATCTGCAGTCTGTGGAGGGAGGAGTTGGGAAGGCCGACAAGCAGGTCATTTGCATAGTCGAGCCTGGAGGTGATGAAGGCATGAACAAGAGTTTCAGAGGCCTGAGGGGTGAGGTAGTGGCGGAGTCGGGCGATGTTACAGAGGTGAGGGAGGGCAGAGCGGCTCATGGCTTGAATGTGGGGAAGAAAAGTCAGTTGAGGGTCGAACAAGACACCTGGGTTCCTGACTGGCAGGAGTCAGTTGAAGTTGGTGAGTTGAAGTGTGAAACCATGGAGGTTGATGCTGCCATAGCCTGAGGTGCTGAGGCGCTGGCTCGAGCCAATCAGGAGGGCCTCAGTCTTGTTCACATTCAACTGTAGGAAATTTGCCCCTCATCCAGGACTTGATGTCCGACAGGAAGTCTGTCAGGACAGCAGTGGTCCTGGAGTTGAGGGCGGAGGCAGAAAGATAGAGTCGGGTGTCATCCACATACATATGGCAGTTGACCCCACGTCTGCGGATGATGTCACGGAGGGGGAGTATGTGGATATTAAAGGGGAGAGGGCAACAAAACACACACAACAAAAGTTTTAAAAGAAAACTGCCCAAAAAATAAAGTTGGGAACACCTGAATACACATTGCAGTAAAGTATGATTGCGCTCTATTGTATTAATAATCCTGACATTTAATATAATAACAACAATAATAATAATCGTTGCGTTTGATACAGAGCTCTTCACTGCTCGGCGTCTGAAAGCGCTTCACAAGAATATAACGGTGAAGGGGTTGACGCGCGGTTCGGTGGGTGATCGGCAGCACCGCCGGGGCCTGGGCTGGAGAGACGCTGATTGGCTGAGGGGGCGGTGACCCCGCCCCCCTCGGCCCCGCCCTTCTGGCCCCTCCCCCGTGGCCTCTCCCCCGCGGCCCCCCCTCGGCCCCCGCGCCGACGCCGCGTCACAGCCGCCGGGACAGAGGAGCGACGTCAGGAGGCGGAGGCGGAGGCGCGGGTGAGGCATTGCACCGCTCTCCGCGCCCACTCCCCCCACTGACTGCACAGCACACACCTGCTGCTGCTGGTGCTGCTGGTGGTGGTGGTGGTGCTGGTGGTGGTTGTTGTTGTTGTTGTTGGGGAGGGGAGGGGCTGCCGGTTTGAGGCGGTTGCTGTGTGCCGCGGCTCCCGGGCCTGGTTGGGCGGGTTCCCGCGGCTATGTTCCGGACGCCTCCTATTTCATTGATTTATATCTAAACCTACAATAACCTGTTGTTTCCCCCCTCTCCCCTCCTCCCTCTCTCTCCCCCTCTCCCCCCTCTCCTCTCCTCCTCTCCCCTCCCCCCTCCTCCCCTCCCCCCTCTCCCCCTCTCCTCCCCCTCTCCTCTCCTCCTCTCCCTCTCCCCTCCTCCCACCTCTCCCCCTCCTCTCCTCTCCTCCCCCCCTCCCCCTCTCTCCTCCCCTCTCCCCCTCCCTCTCCTCCTCTCCCCTCCCCCTCCTCTCCTCCTCTCCCCTCCCCCCTCCTCTCCTCCTCTCCTCCTCTCCTCTCCCCCTCCCCTCTCCCCTCCCCCCTCCTCTCCCCCCTCCTCTCCCCTCTCCTCCTCTCCCTCCCCCCTCCTCTCCTCCTCTCCCCTCTCCTCTCCCCTCTCCTCTCCTCCTCTCCTCTCCCCCCTCCCCTCTCCCCTCCCCCCTCTCTCCCCCCTCCTCTCCCCTCTCCTCCTCTCCCCTCCCCCTCCTCTCCTCCTCTCCCCTCTCCTCTCCCTCTCCTCTCCTCCTCTCCTCTCCCCCTCCCCTCTCCCCTCCCCCCTCTCTCCCCCTCCTCTCCCCTCTCCTCCTCTCCCTCTCCCCACTCCCCCCTCTCTCCCCCCCCTCCCCCTCCCCTCCCCCTCTCTCCCCCCTCCCCTCTTCCTCTCCCCTCCCCCCTCCTCTCCCCCTCCTCTCCCCTCTCCCCCTCCTCTCCCCCACTCCCCCCTCTCTCCCCCTCCCCTCCCCCCTCTCCCCCCTCCTCTCCCCCTCTCCTCTCCTCCTCTCCTCTCCCCCCCCCTCTCCCTCCCCCCCCCTCCCCCCCTCCTCCCCTCCTCTCCCCTCTCCTCCCTCCCCTCCCCACTCCCCCTCTCTCCCCCCTCCCCTCTCCCCCTCCCCCCTCTCTCCCCTCTCCCTCTCTCTCCCCTCCCCCTCCTCCCCCCCTCCTCTCCCCTCTCCTCCCTCCTCTCCCCCTCCCCCCTCTCTCCCCCCTCCCCCCTCCCCTCCCCTCTCTCCCCCTCCTCTCCCCTCTCCTCCCTCCTCTCCCCTCCCCCCTCCTCCCCCTCTCCCTCCTCCCCTCCTCTCCCCTCCCCCTCTCCTCCTCCCCCCCCCCTCCTCCCCCCTCCCCCCCCTCCCCCCACCTCTCCCCCTCCCCCTCTCCCCCCTCCCCTCTCCTCTCCCCTCCTCTCCCCCCTCCCCCCCTCTCCCTCCCCCCTCCCCCCTCCCCCCTCCCCCCCTCTCTCCCCCTCCCCCCCCCTCTCCCTCCCCCCTCCTCTCCCCCCCCCTCCCCTCTCCTCTCCCCTCCCCCTCTCCCCCCTCCTCTCCTCTCCCCTCCCCCCCCCTCCCCCCTGCCCTCCCCTCCCCCCTCCTCTCCCCTCTCCCCTCTCCTCTCCCCCTCCCCCCTCACACACACTTTGCAGACCTTGTCTTGCACGGTTTCCAGCGCAATGATCTAACTTGGCCTCTGCCTCCCATAGGAGGCGATGCATATTTTTTGCGCTACTTTTGGGCTACTGTGTGCTGGACTTTGGGCTACACATTTATTTTAACTTCTGGCATCCCCGGTCAATGGCCTTCAGTCGATCAGTGCAGTGACCAGCGGGCCTCGGGCGCTGGCCGGCTGTCACGCCGTTGCTTCCAACAGCGACAACCAGTGTGCTGATCAATGCAATCCATCCAATGCGATCAATCTATGCTGCACGGGTGTAATTTACTGCGGCCGGTAAGCGCATGTGCGGTGACAGGTCAAAACGACATTTCCCCGTGACTCAATGCATCGTGACCCGTCGCTGCATAGGTTGGAATTGCATTGAATCGCAGGAAATGGAAGTTTTTTTGCGCATGCGTTGACGGATCAAGATTGTGTTACTTGCGATTCAATGCAGCCGGTCGCTAAGTGCACGTGCGTTGTCAGGATGTAATTTCCCACGATTCAAGGCAGCTGGTAAGTGCGGGAGCAATGGAGGGGAAAGCAGTGGAGTTACAAGTTAGGAGGTGATTAATACAAATAGTCCAAATATATCTAATTGGTTTGATGGGAAACTGAATGGGACTCAGGTGAATGTACGACTTTGGACTAATGACACACGATATATAAAGATAAAGATAAGACTTGTGTGAGTTTTACTGTATTCCTTCGCTCAGCTCACATAATTGTAAACATTGTAGGTTTAGTTGATTTCCAACTTATTCCTTCCTACCTCAGTGATCTGCTAACCTCTTATCAAGCTGAAAGGACCTTTTTATATATAAAAATCTTGGGAGTCCTGTCCCGTATAGGTTTGAGCACTCGCCTCGCAAGTGAGAGCACTTGGGTTTGATTCCTGGGCAGGCAAAATGTTAGGCAAGTTGGGCATCTTACTCCACACGCCTCTGCTTACCTAACAGTAAATATTTAGTCAATTGGCAGATCGCTTTTCCAGGGGAAATAATCCCAAATTAATTTGTTCACTCGATCCACGACTGTTTGTGGGACACTGCTGTGCGCAATTGGCTGCCGTGAATTGCCCAGAATATATACAGTCAATTTACTTGACAATGTATTCTGTGAAGTGCTTTGAGTCGTCTCGAAGATGTGATAAGGCGCTATATAAAATGCAAGGATTATAAATGTTCCAGTGAATGAGGGAATTCCCTTGGGTTGAACTGTCTCCAGGCAATATGCCTGGGGCAATAAAGTCATGTGCGTCTACAATAATCTAAGGATTTAAAAACAATTACCAGGCAGCCTGACTCCTCAGTAGGTCTTCAATCCTGTGTTAAACCCCAGCACTTTCACAAATACCAAAACAGTTACTAGTAGTGTTACGTTGAGGTTTTTCTTTGAATTTACAATTGGACCTTTTCTTGATTTTTGTCCTTGATAAAGGTGCGGGATTTTAGTCCTGGAAAAGCAAGACTTTTGCCATTTGGGAACCCAATGTCAGCATGGGTGTACAGTAAGGATAGGTGAGCTATAGCATACAGAGTAAAGTAGGCCTTTTATTCTGCTCCGACAATGTTCCAAAGCCTCAATTTGAGGAGAATGTCTCATACTATATCTCTGTAATTTTCCCACACCATACTTCCTGCGGCCTCTATGAGTGAGATGCAAATTGAGTGCTGAATTAAGGGGAGTTTTGTGTTGTGAGCCCACAAGGAATTCAGTTGAGACTCCTGGATTCATTTCACACAGGAGCTTTTACAGTCCACAGACAGAGGAGACTTTCACCCTAATCTGGGTTGATTTCAAACACCGTTCCCAGAGGTGAAAAGTCAGTGTGCTAAGAGCAAATAGAAGCTCTGCTTCTGTGATTTCTCGGCAGCTAGAAATCGTGATTCCTAAGCAGTGCAAGAATTACCATGTTTGTCAGACTCGTAAATGACAGAAAAGAGATAGAGTACTAAGCTATCTTAACATCTGGTTGATCTGCTTTCATGTAAAAGTCAGAATATTTACACGAGTATTTTAAAAATATATTTTTTAACAATCCCAGGTGCTTGCGTGGTTTTCTTTAGATTTTAATTGTATGGTTTCAGCAATTAGGCTTTTGTCTTTCAGCCTTGGAGAGTGAAATGCTAACTTTTCTGGGAATTCGAAAGAACACAGAGTCGCCCAAGAAAAGCTCAACATCTGAGAAGGAGGCAGATGGATTTATTCTTCTAGGTAGGTCAACTATTGTATTGAAATGTTAGCTCATTTTTTGCAAGCGAATCCTCTGTTATATCTGCTAATGTGTGATATTTCCGTCGACTTCTCTTCCATCTATTACTGGGAGATGCTGCAGCCTCTGAATGGCAAGGCTTATTATTGGGAACTTTGTGCAATACAATTTGAACCTGCCTGCCCTTGCTCACAGAAGCACTGAATTTCCAGGGGTTAGTACTTAGCTTGTTATATTTTAGATTTAAAGATATCAAGGATCCAATTTGGTTGAACTTTGGAAGAACTTTAGAATTAAATGAAGTAAACAGTGGACTACTTCAGTGTTTACTACTTCAGTAGTTTCTTTTAAAACAAATTTGCTTTTTCAATAATAGTAAAGATTTGTAACATTTTATTTAACAAGCAAGCATGGTTCTGTTTTGTTTACAAATTGCACCATTATGTTAATGGCAAGTATTATTCTTCGATTCAGTCAATCGGTGAATCTCATTATTTTCCAACATTTTAAAGATATTGTCGTTTCAAAAAGCTAGTCAACCTGAGAAAGCCAGAACCTGAGCACCACCACCACCACAACAACCTGCATTTATATAGCGTTCTTCACACAAGACTGCGTCCCGGAGTGCTCAGGTTAACTCAAGTCCACATGAGGCCTGTTCTCTATGTGAACCCACAGTCAACTGGGGCCGTTCTCACAGAATCACTCTAAAATAAAAAGGTTTATCATTTCTGAATACTTTACTGTGCTTTCTTTTCCTGTTACCAATTTGTTTCTCTTGTTCTCTTCCTCTTTCTCTTCCTCTCCTTTCTCAGTCTTTTTTTTGTACTGAATTCATTTTAAAATAAAACCTTTTTCCTATCTAATTTACCATATCCTAACTTTTTAAAAACCTTTTATAAAGCCATTTTTAAGTTTGATACACCCACTTGGCTTTTGGAGGTGGGTGCAAGTTATTTTTGAAAGTCATTAGATTGGCTGAGTACACATTTAAATACTGATCCAGACTATAATAACTGAACTCTAGATTTTTGGTTTGCATTGCGATAGTAAGTAAGTGAAATGGCGAAATGCAGCTCTGATTTCAGGGATACTAATTTTTTTGTGTAGTTTCTTTAATGATAAAACAGCTCTTCCTTCCTTTAGCATGGTTTTGTCTATGATACGAAAGCTATGTAACCTGTTAACATTCTGCCCTTGTAGACCTACTTACTTAAGGGCTCACAATTATTTACTTTTAATCTTCTTAGTGGATTTTGCATTGTCTTGCACCACCTTACCAAATTAATTTCGAGATGTTGGATATTCCTTCACAACCTATAGCTATTAATGTCTTTACATACCACCAGTTAGCAAAATGAAACACAAGTAGCAGTTACTAAAAGCACACTACATAATCTAAACACAATGAGCAAGTCCATAATGACTCGGACACCCTCAGTAAGGTCTCTTGATTCAGTGTGAGTCTGAGTTCATTGACAAAAGTTCTTTTCAGAGCATTCCCAAATCAATCTTTGTCATCTTCCTGTTTGAAATTCCTTTCCCTCAAGTATGGTCTGACATGAGGGACAGAATTCTCCCCCGTTGACCTAGAATGGGGGCAGGGGTGGGTGGGGGTTGGAGAGAGAAGAAACACAGAGAACTCCCATCCTGTTCAAACAGCAGTTTTCAAAAACGTGGTTGCTTTGAAGCCCTGCTTTTTAACTCTTACTTAACAAATTAAATACTCAAGGAATTCTTGGAATTGGAGGTCTCCTGGCAACATAAAATCATTCCTGCAATTAGCCATTTACAGACATGAGATATGCCAAAGTTTCCAGACTCCCTAAACATCAATGTTTACTATTGAAGACCAATATAGAAGGTGCCGATACAGAACTTTGCAAGATATGTTCTATATCAGATCTCTGACTACTGACAGACATGAATAATTTATTAAACTGGTTGCTGTTGATGGGTTCAGGATTTTCACATCTTTACAAAAAAGCAAAGGTATCATAGAAAACCACTGGAAAGTGCCTGAGTTGCCAGCTGCTATTTAGAATAAAGGAGACATTTGAAACATTTAACTCAACATTTCCGACTTGTCACACATGAAACAAGCTATTCTGTAGATCAAATAACCAAGAATTTCTGCACAAGTACAAATGAGGAGCGTCATTAACCTGTGGGACAACAACAAGAACAACTTGCACTTATATAGTGCCCTCCACGCAGGGTAGTGTCCCAGAGCGCTTGACAGTGGCAGAGCCTGACTCCGAGTCGGGGGGAGGGGGAACATGGCCGTAAGCACGGTTGAACAGGAAAGTCTTCAGGCAGGACTTGAAAGAGGGGAGCGAGGGGGCAAGGCAGAGGGATTGAGGGAGAGTGTTCCAGAGTTTTGGCGGTGTTGTGGCTGAAAGCGCAACCTCCGATGGTGAGGTGAAGGGTGCGAGGGATGAGCAGGAGGCCGGTGCCAGTCGAGCAGAGGCGTCGGGTGGTGGATTAGGGAGTGAGGAGGTCGGAGAAGTAGGGAGGTACCAGGGAGTGAATGGATTTGAACATGAGTGTGAGGATCTTGAGGTTGATCAGTTTGGTGATGGGGAGCCAGTGGAGCCTGGCCAGAACTGGTGAGGTGGGGGTACGGAGTTTGGTCCGGGTCAGTATGCGGGCAGCAACAACAACAAAATTACATTTATAGAACGCCTTTCACATCGGGAGGACGTCCCAAAGCGCTGGAGTCGCAAAGGCAGAGTTCTGAATGAGCTGGATCTTTTGAATAGTGCAGCTGGGGAGTGCAGTGAGGAGCGCGTTGGAGTAATCCAAGCAGAAGATGCCAACGCTTGAACGAAGGTTTTGACTGCATTTGGGGTAACGTACCATTGGAGGCGGGCAATGTGGCGGAGGTGGAGGAAAGCGGTCCTGGTCAGGGACTGGATAGTTGGGTGTCGAACCGAACGCCTGGATTGCGCACTGATTCGGTGAGTCTGAGGGGAGCCCAGGGAGGTTGAGGAGTTTAGATACACAGGAGTGAAGACGTTGATGGGAGCCAAAGAGCATGGCTTCCGTCTTGAACACATTCAGCTGCAGGAAGTTTATACTCATCCAGGCCTTGATGTCTGCCAGACAAGCTGATAGGACATCAGTGGAACTGGAGTTGGTACTGGAGGAGGCAAAGTAGATTTGTGTGTCATCCGCATACATGTGGAAGTTTACCCCGTGTCTGTGGATGACATTGCCCAGAGGGAGCACGTAGATAAGGAAAAGAAGAGGGCCAAGGATGGAGCCCTGGGATACCCTGCAGGTGACCGGGCGGGGGCGGGAGGAGAAACTATTTGCTGAGATGAAATGGAGGCGGTTGGTTAAGTAGGACTCGAACCTTGCGAGTGCGGTCCCACTAAGGTAGATGATGGAGGAGAGTCAATGGAGGAGGATGGCGTGGTCGACTGTGTCGAACGTGGCTGAGAGATCCAGGAAGACGAGGAGGCAGAGGGAGGCCTGGTCACAGATAGAGTGTAATTTGTGACTTTGCCAAGCGCTGTCTCGGTGCTGTGGGCAGGGCAAAAACCAGACTGCAGGGGCTTGAGGAGGGAGTGGAGGGAGAGGTGTGACCGAAGTTGACCTGCAACAATGCATTCCAGGACTTTGGCAAGGAAGGGTAGGTTGTAGATGGGACGGTAGTGTGTGAGATTAGAGGGATCGAGGGTGGGTTTTTTGAGGGGTGTGATAACAGTGGTTTTCAGGGGGAGAGGAACTGAACCTGAGGAGAGAGACTGGTTGTCCGTGTCTTCTAGCAGAGGGGAGAGAAGGGGCAGTTGAGTGGCCAGCAGCTGGGTAGGAAGGGGATTGAGGCAGCAAGTGGTGAACTTCACCTGGGTGATTGTGGTTGTGAGGGAGGAGGGGGAAATGGGGGCACAGAAGTGTAAGGAAGGGGGACATATAATGGGCAATCTTGGTTTAGGGCATCTATTAAATTACAACCTTGCAACTCATTCCCCAGGGAACATTTATAGATTATTTGCTTTTGATTTCTTGTGTGTAATTCTTAGAAGCCTATTTTCTCCATTCAAGTGCTTATTCCCATAGGAATTCTGTGCTTATCTGTAATCAGTACTGCGTGCAAACTCGACATAACTTGTGCCAGTTGTTAAAGTGAAGTTCTTGTAGCTTGATAACAAATGTTTATTATTACACTTAGCAAAAAACCAAAATGACGAGGGAATGCTGTTACTTTTGCATTGTAGCATGATGTTCCAGTTATCAGAAAGCTGAAATGACTGGAGAATGTAGCTGCATTAATGCCTTTTACATGCTGGACATGTGCAGACTTGGTTTAGGTCTATTGTTATAAATCTAGTGAGGTTTTCCTCTGAGATTTTTTTTAATGCTATTGAATTGTACGATCACATCGCATGAAAGGCTGTTGTGTGCCCTCAGCAGAATATGTTCATCTACTTGTTGATTTCTGCACCAACTATAAGTGGGCATTGCGTTTTTAATCTAGGATGTTTTATAAATTTTACAAAATTGTAATGTTAAACAAGTTATTTAATTTTTTTTCAATCAAATTTCTGAATTTCTGCAATATTCACAATGAGCTCCGAATTATGGCTGCTGCTGTGCGGTATAGTGGTTGGAGACTGAATTACTGCGAGGTGGAAGCAGGCAGTTAGTATCCTCGTCAGCCCATGTTAAAAACAACTATCTTGGTGAGGTTGCAAGAAAGCTTAACTAGTAACTACCCATTAAGTCATCATTCTGACCGCATTAATTATGTGGTTTTTTTATGTCTATATATATATTTATAATATATATACCGTTCTCACCACTTTGGATAACTTGTCACTGAGCCCTTTTTCCTTGGAGTGACTAGTTATCAGGAGGAAGGAATGTGAGCCGTGATGGTTTCAAATGTTTTCACTTGCCCAATCTAATTTCCTTCCCTGTCCAGGAATTATTGGACAAGTTGCGTTTTACCATGTTTCCACTATGTGGAGCACAAGTCCTCCCTTTTCTAAATCACCGTGTAGTGTGTATAAAAGGATGAGTAGTCATTATTTACTGATTTTTTTCACGGAAAAATACCCCCATTTTTGTTGAAAGTCAATGAATAAATCTTTTTTCCTCTGAATTTGATCTAATCCTGAAATAACTGGCGAGTTTCAGTGCTGTACATGCATTGTTTTTATAATAATAATCCTTGAATTTGATATAGCACTTTTCACATCTTCTGGACGTCTCAATGTACTTCACAGAACATACTGTAAAGTGGATTGACCGTATATTTGTGGCATTCAATTCTGCACAGCAGCGACCCACGAAAGTCATGAATTGAAGTGACTAACTTATTATTTTTTTTGTTGAGGGATTATTATCAAGCGTGTGGAGTAGGGAAACATTTGGGGAATGTGACTACTCACCGCATTGAATCCATTATTCATGTACGCCTTTGATTCAGCCGATTGTGTGTTCGAGACCCGCATTAGGACTTGGAACTTGTTTCGTCTGTGCTGATACTAAAATGAGGTGCTGGGGGTTGCTGCATTGTTGGTGGTGCCGTTCTTCAGATAAGATGTTAAACTGAAATCCCATCCACCTGGATCTTAGTGATCCCATAGCACTATTGAAAAGGAGAAGGTGGTTTTCCCCTAATGTCCCCCTATATAAAATTGATCACTCAACTTGATGGCTGTCTGGGTGGGTTGTTTCTGTGCACAAATTTGGCTGCTGCATTCATCTACGAAGATCAGAGGCTCTCCCCCTTCATGCTGTATCATTATAGTGTATCCTGTGAAGCACTTTAAAATATCTTGTGTGAATTAGGTGCTATATCAAATGTAAGGATTGCATTTATTGTAATCTATGAGTTGGCAAAATGTGGTACTTCAGAGCCAATATAAACTGCTAGAATCACATTTTAGTCAGCACAGTAGCAATTTGTATTTTGTGTAATACAGTGAAACTGATAACTTGCCACGGGATAAGTTGTCAACCCCAGATAACAACAACAACAAGATTACATTTGTACAGCGACTTTCAAGTCAGGCGGACGTCCCAAGGCGCTGGTAACTCGCCACTCACTCAATATCCCAGCTATCTCCCATAAGCAATGTTAATTTGTTAATTTAAAATGTTAATTTTGATTCTCTGATAACTGGATGCCCTAGATATCTCATAATTTGTCAGGTTTTAAGACAGTGTTTCCATGTAAAATACCTCTGATAACTAGTCAAATCTGCAATTGCAACAAAGTATAAATGCTGAGGATTACATTTAATGATAAGATTATTTTGTGTCAGTGGTCAATTTTGCTATTCATTGTGTTATCAGCTTGCTTGCAGTTTATGTATCAGTACACTTAATGTATACCAATTATTGTAACAGTATCATATATGCGTCTCTGTTATTCAGTTTCTTGCATTCGTGTATTTGCTAAATGTCTTAATAACTTATGCAAGCATTTTGAATACAGAAATGTAAAGAACCTTCTTTCCTGCTGTGATTCAAGTACCCACACGGGTGTTTGATCGGGGAATAACAATATGTAATTTTATATTAATTTAAGTATCTAATACCATTGTATTGTTTTTTAAAATCAGTGTCTAATACAAGTGTATATGCATATTGCATGATGTTTATGTATAAGAGACCATGCTATTATTAAATAAAGTACTGCTACAGGGAAGCCCATATACAGTATGACTAACTTCAATGATACTTTGGATAACTCAGCAACTCTGATAAGTCGTCATTTGAGCTATTTCAAGTGATAAGTAATCAGAGTTTCACTGTATTGATTTATCAGCCCTGTTTGCTTCCTGAACAATTGGTGTGGATAATCAGCTTTCTATTGTACCAATAATTGGGTTCATCAATAAAAGACTGTTTGATTAGTATTTGGATTTTTTTGTTACTGATGTGCCAATATAAATCCTGAAGTTATTTCACTGAATTTACTCTGCTTTTTTTTCAAATTTCCCCCATTTACTTCTGTTTTTTGATCCAACATTTCTCCCCTGAGAGGAAAGAAACAAAATACCGAGGGTTTTGTTTTGTCGATTTAAAAAAAACTGTCTTTAATAGATCTTAAGTATCTGAACATAACTCCAAAGTTTTAGACATTTTCTAGAATTGTGTAACTAGTAGTACAAGGATTTTTCAGGTGCATGGTCTATATGTACAGTAGCAACATACGCCACTAGAATTACAGTTAAAAATCCAGTAGAATCACCAAGTTGCAGTTATAGGAAACCATTTGGCTTGTGGTTTTCTCCCTCATAATAACCTCTTTCAAAAAATGCCCTTTAGAAATATAAACTCAAAGTTCATATTACCATTATTTATGTATTTTTAAATACTTCAGCTTCTCCATTATGTAACTTGATATTGATAGTATATTCTCACATTTTCAGCCTGGTTGAAATCCTGCACTATGGACTTTGTTGCTTCATCTAATTTTTAAAATGTTTTAATTAATATAAAGTTAATTTGTTGAAGTGTTGGCTATGTTTGAGTAATTATTTCTTGGTTCTGCAAAATAAACAGCATTTCCGTTTGTGTATATCATACTCACTAGGCTTCTAATCCATTTTATCCCCATCCTACCTCTCTGACCTCCTATCCCCCTACCTACCTGTCCGTACCCTCCGTTCCTCTGGCTCCGGTCTGCTCCACGTCCCCCGCCCCAACCGCCCTACCATCGGTGGTCGGGCCTTCAGCCTCTCAGCCCCGAGGCTCTGGAACTCCATCCCCCAGTGCCTTCGCCGCCTCCTCCCTTTCCTCCTTCAAGGCCGGTCTCAAGACCTTTCTCTTTGACCGTGCCTTCAGCTCCCCTCTCGACTCTCTTCCCCCTCCTCGCTCCCTCCCTTTCCTCCCCTCACCCTGACCATTTCCCCCCTCCTCGCTCCCTCCCTTCCCTCCCCTCACCCTGACCATTTCCCCCCTGCTCGGGTCATGACCCAACTGTACAGCGCCTTGGGACGTCCTCCCGACGTGAAAGGCGCTCTATAAATGGAATCTTGTTGTTGTTGTATCTGGGTTTGGTCAAAACATATGATAGATGACTATGACTAGTAGAGGTTTATTAATTTCTGTTTTTTTATTGCATAAAAGTCGTTGAAAACATTTTTGAAATTAAAGTTGGATGTATTAAATATTTCTGTCTGGTAATCCTTAGAAGCAAGGATTCTATTTTGTTTTAAGACCCCCAGTATCACCAGTAAACATATATTGAATTGTAACTCAAAATCAATTGATAATTTTTAAGCTTTGGAATGTCACAATATTACAATATTTAAGGCTCCCTGCTAGACTATCAGTGCCATTTTTAAACTAGAGAAATTACCTTTTTGTAAGACTGAAGATGAAGTAGTACAAAAACTGAGTAGTTTTAAATACATTGCAGGATTTTTAATAGCATTCTGAAAAACAAGGGTGTATATCTGCTCATCTGGAAAGTCTTTAAATTACATTGTGCCATGTCATGATATTTGTCTTAGAAATATACAGATCTAAAAGAGAATTTAGGGGAAAATACTTCATGGAGAGGGTAGTGATATTGTGGAACTTGCTGCCTGAAATGCTGGTTGGATCAGATAGTGTAGATGCATTCAAGAGGAAGCAAGACTTTCACATGATGGAGAGGGGAAAGAAGGGCATTGGAGATAGTAAGGAGTAGGTGGAGATTTGTGTGGAATATAAATATTACTATACTTTGCATTACTACCACAGGCTGGTTGGGTCCAACGACTTGTTTCTGTACTGTACGTTCTTTGTAAATCTTTGTAGATATCCGCACAGACCAGTCCAAAAGCCGGTGCTCACAAATTCAAGTCACATAGAATGTTACTGCACAAATGAGTCATTCAGCCCAAAGAAAATGTGGTTTCCAACAGTTTTTAACCTTTTAGGGGTTGAGGATTGCACATATTGTATGTCACAGACCATTCAATTTTGTAAACTGCTGGATTTGTTTGGGATATTTGGTACACATCACTTTTGCAACCAAATTGCATTTGTCTAGCATTTCTGTCATTTCTTTGAAAAAGTCCAATTGAATTGCTGATTTCCTCCCACAAACTGCATTGGCTCCCACCTACTTATAGCAGAATTGTATAGTAATCTTTTGTGAAGAGTAAATTAATATTATTACTAATACAAGCAGTTGTGGAATAAATTAGACAATGGGGCAATTTGTTATCTACTGTCCATCAAAACATTTATACCGTGGCCATTTAATGACTTGCTGTATGAAGCCATGTTCATACTGTAGAAAGCGAAAGGGGGTCAGATTAAATTGTGGACAAATGCACAACCATTCTCTGTTTTCTCTACTTAATCATTTCACCCACAAAATATATAGTCAATTCACTTTACAGTATGTTCTGTGAAGTACTTTGAGATGTCTCGAAGACATGATAAGGCGCTATCTCAAATGATTATTATTATTAATCACTACACAGTGTCCATCAAAATTATCAGGTAGCTTTCAAGCATATCTCAGCTGCCCTTCCATATCAGGTTAAACTTGAACTTGGCCAGGGTCTGTTAAATGGCCATTTTCCAAAGAATCATTGCTTTTTCGTACAATACTATTTCTTTGTAATGTGGTAGCAATGCCCTGAGCTGTTATTCTCTTTTTATAGCCTTTTTAAGGAAACAGCTTTATGACCCTCGTACAATGCAACCTTCTTATTCATTAAGTTGTGTTTCGCCCACAAAATATAGTCAGTTCACTTTACAGTATATTATGTGAAATGCTTTGAGATGTCTCGACGATGTGATAAGGCGCTATATCAAATGCAAGGATTATTATGAGCTAAGAATTCCATTACCATATTTGATTTTCTTTGATTATCACTTACTCTTTTATTTGTGCTACCAGCAAAAGGTTTTGTATCATTATGGTAAATTTCCATTTTTAGACCTCCTTACACAGAAGTGCCAAATTCTGAGGGTCAGGAGGCCCATTTATTGCCAAGTTATTTCCATACAGTCCCATTGCTTGGGAACTTATTTCCCCTACAGAAAGTGTCGAGATTTGCATAAGCCCATGTGATGATTAAAACAATTGCAGCATCTGTACTACAAGACAATTTAAAGGGGTCAGTGCACTCTTGTGACTTAAGGTTGTAGCTATATAGCAACAAGGTAGGCTGACGTTCCAGTACACTCCAAGGGGAGTGCTGCATTGTTGGAGGTACCTTCATTCAGATAAACCGTTAAACTGAGGTCCTGTCTGCCTGTTCAAGTACATATAATGTTCAAGTACATATTAAAGATAATAATAATCCTTGCATTTGATATAACGCTTTTCACGTCTTCTATGCGTATCAAAGCGCTTCGCAGAATATACTGTATATTTGTGGGCGAAATGTGGCAGCCAATTGCGCACAACAGTGTCCCACAAACTGGTGGATTGAAGTGACCAATTTATTATTGTTGTTTTGTCTTGAGGGATTATTATCAGGCGTGTGGAGTAAGGAAATTTGCCCATGGTTTCACCCTGCCAGCAAATGAACCCAGGTCTCTCGCTTGCGAAGCAAGTGCTCTAACCACTGAGCTACAAGATCCCATGGCATTCTTTGAAAAGAGAAGGTAGCATTACCCTGGGCAACAATCCCTCAGTTAAAATTGGCCATTTACTAATGGGGCATTGCTCTGCACAAATTGGCTGCCTTGTTTGCTTAAAAAATTCAACCGTTGCACTCCACAGTAAATCCTTTGAAGCGCTTTGAAACATCTTTCTGATGTGAAAGGTGCTGTATTGAATAACAAACTTCAAAAATACTAATAGGTCCACTTTGTTATGTGTACTGTGCTTACAAACTGCTATAGAGTAATGCAACTCACATTTCCTCTTGGTTATATCAGCAGAATCATAAACTTCAAAAGTTCCCAATCTTTGCCCTTTGATGCAAAAAATAGGATTTAGCTCCTCTGATTTCTTCATTAAAAATGTAATTTTAAAAATTTACATTGGAATTTAATCTGTGGTATTGCATATTGCTGTCATATACATTTCACATATAGAATATTGCTTTTCAAGAAATTCCCAGTGTAAATTGAAGGGACATAAAAGGAAATATTGTTATCTCATCAAGTCTGCTCATCATATAATACAATCCATTCTAACATGAGTTTCACCCAAATCATCAATCTGAGCATAGCTTCTGCAACATTTTTGTCTGTTGGCCAAAAATAATCAAGAAAGCTTCCAGAATACCTATCTAATCTTTCATCCTTCATTATATATCCCAGAGCAAAATTATAGAACCCAGACCAAACATAAATAAATACTGGAATAAATATTGGAATTCGCTAAGCAAGCACACAAATGAAATGAGATGTGATCTTGTAGACATTTATACAGTCATATGCAGAGGATTAAATAATATCAATTCCATTTGAAGCATCAGCCCTTTGAATCACTTCTATAATTTTTTATGGCGCTTTTGGTATTAAGAGGGAAAAAATGCACAGTCCTTGATTGGTTTTGAGTGTGCGACTCCACACCACCCGCCCCACCTCCCATTCCACGCCACCATTGTTTGTGCGTGATGTTGATGCCTGTAAGAACTTTGCAATACCAAAAGTGCCACAAAAAATTAATATCAACTGGAATTGTGGCTATTTTGCACACAGCAAGGTCATAGCTACGAGCCACCGTTTTTGTTTCTGAGCAGTGACGAGGAGTTCAGATGTAGGGCAGCGGAGAAGGAGTGGAGGGAGATTTTTTTCCAGGGGTGGCGGGAGATGTAGGTGGCTTGGAGAGGGATAATAATAATAATCCTTGCATTTGATATAGCGCTTTTCACGTCGGGAGGACGTCCCAAAGCGCTTCACAGAATATACTGTAAAGTGAATTGACTGTATATTTGTGGGCGAACGTGGCAGCCAATTGCGCACAGCAATGTCCCACAAACAGGCGTAGATTGAAAATGACCAATTTATTATTGTTTTTGGTTTTGGAGGGATTATTATTAGGTGTGTGGGGTAAGGAAACTTGCCCAAGGTTTCGCCCTGTGCCTAGAATTGAACTCAGGTCTCTCACTTGCAAAGCGAGTGCTCTAACCACTGAGCTACAGGACTCCACTGATGGAGGAGTTGAGGGAGATGAAGTAGTCCTTTCAGACCTCATTGATTTTGAAAAAACACTCTGTAGATGGTGGTACAAATATAGTGGAGCCTTGTTATAACATAGTGTTTGGAAGGTGTGATAGGAGTTGGTAATGCTGCTGTCCAGTTCCTGCACTAACAGTAAAATGGCTGATTTGCTGTTCGTTGGGTCACCGCTAACATCATTTCCTTTTTACTGCACAGGAAGGGATGTCATCTCAGAAAGCTAAAATGACCAACTTCCGGGTTATTAGATTACTACTGATGTCACATCTTCTTTTGCACATGTGAAGCACGCAGGAAATGGCATGAAACATCCTGCAATTTAGTTGGTTGATAAGGTCAACATTCAGAGATGATAATCCTTGTGTTTGAAATAACACCTTTCATGTAAGGAGGATGTCTTCAGCGCTTCACAGAATTTACTGTGAAGTATAGTGATTGTTTATGTTGTAGGTAATGCTTTGCATGAAACCATTGAAAATTAGTCCACAGGCACGACTATTGCAGCATAGCTTGAATTATCACAAACCATATATCTGTAATGTGCATTTAATGATCATCTGAATTAAAATGAATATACAGTTTTTAAGGTATTAAATTTGCAAGTATGTCTAAAATGGCATTTTAACTAATACATTTGTCACTCCTAGACTTAGTGTGACATAATGATTTATATGCTAGACTTCACATTAAGTGGTTAATTTGTGGGAGTAATCCATTGATTCACTGAGAAGAGTCCTTTATAGTGCAAATTATACATGATCTATTAGAAGGAATAGGTTTGATAACTGAAATTTATTTTCTTGTTTCGTACCTTATGTTCTTGTATTTGATAGACAAAAACAATGACTTTCTGTCACTCAAGTGATTTTAATATTTATCTCTTAGTCTCCACTGCTATATTTAAGAATACCCTAGTCCTCACATCCATTTCTGCCCAAGTGCCTCTGCCTTACCAAAACAACATTGTAGCTGAACACTGAAGCATGTTTTATTAACTGCCAGGCTGAACGTATTCTAAACCATACACTGTAGGCTTCTGGTAGTAAGCCTGAAGCCACTGCATACTGCATTACCTGGCATATTTTGTAGGTTCCTTATTTATATTTGAATACTATTTTGCTGATTCCATGGGTGTTAAAAGTTCAAATTATGGGTAATTATGCCAATCCGTAAACACATGCAAATCAGTAACCTGCTGCAATAAATCTGAAACCCAGAATCCAATTTTATTTCAATGCAGGTCTGGTTAAGACATGCAGTATATAATGGGTGTAATGCATCATAGACTTCCTCAAGATGAATGCCTAAGGAACTAAAAGCACAGATTCAATTTCAGCGTTATTAATTTGCCAATCTATATGCAAAAGTTCCTATATATTTATGTTCAGATCATACATTTTGTTCTTCAGTGACATTCATTTGCAGCAGTCGACAGAAATATGCCAGCCAATGCTTCTCCAGTAGCAATAAATAATATTATAATAATAATCCTTGCATTTGATATAGCGCTTTTCACGTCTAGACATCTCAAAGCGCTTTGCAATATTTACTGTAAAGTGAATTGACTGTATATTTGTGGGCGAAACGCGGCAGCCAATTGCGCACAGCAGTGTCCCACAGGCAGTCGTGAATTGAAGTGACCAATTTCTTATTTTTTTTCTTGAAGGATTATTATCAAGCATTTGGAGTAAGGAAACTTGCCCAAGGTTTTGCCCTGCAGGGAATCGAACCCAGGTCTCTCGCTTGCAAGGCGAGTGCTCTAACCACTGAACTACAGGACTCCTCCCAAATACATGGGAATGGAGGGATAACCTGATCATTTACTGATGGTTTCCTCTGCAGCAATGATAGGAATGTAAAATATATTCCAATGCATGTTGGTGCAGTTGTATGTGCCTGGCATTTTACTGTGCACCTTAACGATAAAATGACTCATTAGCGACGATATCAGTAAACCCATGAGATATTTCAACTAAATATATTTCAATGACAAAATGTAGCAAAATTAGTATTGCATTAATTGAGTTGTATTGCTGCAGAGGAAACCATCTTTTACAACTGTAAAATTTTATAATCGTGTGTTTGAGAAAGAGTAGAGGGAGGAAATGGTTTAATTTTTTTAAAATTCAGGAATTGATTGGACTGGTGACTAACTTATAATGATCTTCCCTAAGGGATGTTTACAGAATCTTTCGGTAGGTAACTGAATGCAAGCAGATACAATTCCAATGGAGACACGATATCTCATGTTATTGAGTTATTTCTATGAGATAGCTTCACAGACCAGAAAACTTCACTGACGCCAATTCATACAAATCTATCATAGAATTCTAAGGTGAAACTCCTGATTCTCTTATAGATAATTGCACTATTGAGTTTGGCCAGTAAATGGGAATGGAGGTATAACCTGATCATTTACTGATGGTTTTCTCTGCAGCAATATAAAAGATATTCCACCGGCTGTTTGACAAATCTGTTTAGAGATGACAACAAAGAGTACACAGATACAAAAAAAGAGTACCTGATTTTGGTACAACTATTCATAGTTTTACAAAATTGCTTAGCTGTGTCATTCTAAATGACTAAAGTTGAGTTGGTATCCAAATAGTGGAGTTTACACTTAATTTGCAAAGGATGAGAAGATTGATATTTAAAAATTATATATTTGAATAGCTTCTTGATAAATATGATTACAGATCAAATCCTTCCTTTCCATTGACATAAATCAATAAAATAGCTTCCAAGTGTGATTGAAACAGACAATTCTACTGAAGATGAAATCAAGAATTCTGGCTGGAAAAATAAAGGATAACCCAATTAAACTTTTTAAACTTACCAATCAATGCATTTTCACCCATGCAGATACACTCAAATTTCTTGTTATGCAAGGAATAGAGATCAAAATGAGACAATTGCAGTGAGCACAGAGCAAGACGGTAGCTGGGTTCTGTTTATATTCTGTAAGCTTTTTCACTTCATGTTTTTTTTTAAATGCGACATTCATAGGCACAGAGGATTGAAACTGGATCTCTATACAGTAACTCTTGTGAAGCAACTGAAACATCCTCCCAATATGAAGGGTGTTGTATCAAATGCAATGATTATTATTTCAATGGTTTCAACTGGCGGACATATTGCTCAGTAGGTAAAGTTGTATGTCAGATGTGGGCAGGAAGATGGTGCCAATCATCTCATTTCATGCTGAGCTGTGCTGCTCACCATGAATCTGTTCCTGATACCTGCTCTCTGCCTAGTGAGAGCTCAGACCTGTGCTTATTGATGTCAAATGACCATTCAGTGACTATCCTCAGGAGGCAGGGGAGGGAGAGGTAAATGGAGGGGTCTTCTTGGAGCTGAATTGGCTCCAAGGTGACTTGCTTGCATAAGAATTGTGGAATTGAATCAACCCTCTGAGGTGGATTCTGCAGCCCAGTTCCAGAGGTAGACATGTTTGTAGTACCCAAAAGCTCTGCTGTTGTCCGATCAGGCAGCCAGGATTGCCAGCAACAACAACAACAGATTACACTTGTATAGCGCTCTTCATGTTGGAAAGTCAGGGGTATTTGGACCCGAGCTGGGAGTTGGGATCAGGCGGGGTGGGCGCAGGAGGAGTGGGAGTTGGAGGGTGGCCGAAGGCACGGTCAAAGAGAAAGTCTTCAGACGGGAATTAAAGGAGGCAAGAGAGGGGATGAGGCGAGGGATTGTGGGATAGAGTTCCAAAGTGTGGGGGCAGAGATGCTGAATGCCTGACTGCCAATGGTCTTGGAGCAGGACTTGGAGAGGGCAGAACAGGGCAGGAATTCTTCCACTTGATTCTTGTTAACCCTGCAATCCAAAACTCTAATAACTATTGTGGTCCTAGCTGGACAAGCAGTGGGAACCGTGTCAGACAGTGACAAGCTCTAAATAACAAGCTTGCAGTATTAGGGTAAACTCCAAGTGTACTCCAACTCACATTCTGGAGTCCCCTAGAATTTCTGGGGTCTCTCACGAATTTGAACCAAATTCTCCATAGAATTAGATAAGCAGGATGAGTGCAAATTCCATTCCTGACACAGGGAAATTTCCATTGTAATATATATATGGAACTTTGTAGCTTTAGTGGTTAGAGCCCTTGCCTCGCAAGGAAGTGGACGTGGGTTTAATTCCCGGGCAGGACGGAATGCTGGATAAGTTCCTTACTCCACACCCTTACTTACTTCACCAAGCAGTAAGTAGGAACCCGGTGGTTAGTCAATTTGTGGTTTGATTTTCTAGTGATAATAATCCCTTCAAAAAAATAATAATAATTTGGTCACTCAATCCATGTATGTGGGACAGTGCTGTGTGCAATTGGCTGCAGCTTTTCGCCCACAAAATATACAGTCAGTTCACTTTAAAGTATATTCTGTGAAGTGCTTTGAGACGTGATGTGATAAGGCGCTATATCAAATGCAAGGATTAGTATTACTAATATTATTAACTCTGTCTTAAACATGATAGTAGGTTTCCACATGTCGGATAACACCTTTCACACGAGGATGTTGTCACTAAGTGCTTTACACAGCTTGCTCCAGAGAGTGCGTGCACGCATGTGTGTAAAGATGACCAAAAGTGCAATTGAAGAGATAAATCAAGACTGGTTTTAAAAATGCGGACGGATGAGTGAGGTGCGGAGGGACTCTGAATGGTCCCAGAGATTGGGGGCAGAAAGGCTGAAAGCTTGCCATTATCATTGGGAAGGATCAGGCAATGGACATGACGCAGGCCAATGTTCGCTGAGTGGAGATAGTGTCCAGCTTGTTAGAGTTTCAACAGGAGGAGGTAGAGAGCCAATAATGAAGTAGTCATGCAAGTGCACAGAGAAGAACTGGTTCAGTGAGCAAATTACTTTTCTTCATTCTAGGTTTTGAAAAATATTTTTCCCAGTGTGTTGCCTATGTGCAAATGACTGCCGTGTTTACCCACTGATACTCACTGCATTGCATAATAATTACCTATGAAGTTTTTCTACATAAGGTACTATAAAATGCAAGCTGTTTCTTTTTGCTTTTTCAACTATGGAAAGAATTTAATTTTCAGTAGATCCTTGATCATTTCAATAGACAGCAAAATACCAGTATTTGCAAAGGATTAAACAGGATGCAAAAAAAATGTTTAATGCTTCACATGCAGAATTAATTACATTAACTAATTTGTATTCTAATTCTCTAGCAGCTGTTATTTTTTAAAAATACATATTTTATAAATTCAAAATACAAGACTTAATTACTTTTACAGGCTCACACACATATTATGTATTGTACCACGTCAGTTAAAGGAGGCTGTGGCAGTTATAGTTGGTCATGGTAATAAATAAAGGCTCTAAGCTAGTACAAAGCCATAAAAATATAAAGCATTATGTAAAGCACCTTATAACAGGGAGATTCACTGGGTGCAGCATCAAGATGAATTTCAATGTACACTCGTCAGAGTTTGCTGCTTCAGTAGCTGAGTTGCCAGTTTATGTTGCACATAAAACAATGACAGTCAAATGAAACAAGAAATGTATATAGCTCATTTTGAAGAGTAAACATTTATTTGCACATTATAGATACATTTATAAAACACCCTTTTTTAATACCGCAATCAAATTTATGAACTCCATTAGTGAATTTTAAATACAAATGATGATTAGATTTTATTTTATAATGAATGACCAATTCAAGCATACTTAGTATACTGTGAAGCACTTGGTATAACTTCAATGAAACACATTTTAGAAACTAATTTCATTGATGACATTTTACTCTGTGCAAGAGCCATTTGGCTTCTATTTCTGCTGCACATCCTTGACATACGCATTGTGCCACATTTGTTGTCAGATTAGTTAACACCTTTTGTTTCTTTTATGGATGTACAAAGAATCCGTGGGGTCTTAGATTTGCCTACAAATGCAGTCACTAAACTTCATGGTAAAATCCTCCAAAGTTCTTTGAGATGACTTGATGATGTAAAAAGATGCTATACCAAATGCAAGGTTTATTATATATTTATTTGTGTAATATACACATTCAAAACTGTATTTATGCATGGACTCTCAAATGAAGAGTGACATTCCCAATTGCTATTGCATATGCATCTATTTTATTCCATCAGTTCAGGAATTTTCTAGCTGTTGACCTCTTCCACTGGGCTGCTGGGGTCTGCATTCACACTTGCACCGTGTCCAGGCTTGACTCTTCCACCTCTCTGCTCAGCGATCACTTTGCCTGCTTCAGGTTCCTTGCCCTATCACCCCAGCTTTGTCGAGTGAGCTTTTTAGCCAATAGTCTCAATAGTTACTGTGTAAACCATTGTGTGACGGCCTCTTGACATTGTATAAATAGAAGTTGTATTGTACTACTCATAAACCAGCAATATTGGTTCCTCTACCCTACTTTTACCTATTTCTGCCGCTTTGCCTGCTTCCGCCTTTAGTCGCTCATACAGTCTTATTCTGCCTCTATTACTGGAGTCACTCTTTCTCATGCTACTATGTCTGCCTTAATGTTCCAAATCCCTTAACCCCCCCCCCCCAACCCCCACTTCCTTTCTGGGTGACTCTGCCTATCCCTCATTATTCAGTTTTTCTTGCCTTTAGGCATTTTTTTTTGCCAGTTCCAAACTGATCTGCAGACAAACAGCTTGAGCAGGACATCCCAGCCTGGAGAGGATGTGGGATTGATATGGAAACTGGTTGGCATGAGGAATTAATTAAAATCCTCTATCCCTCCCCAAAGTACTTGCCCATTTAGAATGTCTTCCTATCCACCAATCTAATATCCAAAGAGTATTACCTCACACTTGGATCTGCCCATGTGCTTAACTGTTTTACGTTCCTTTGCAATTTTCTGTTCTCATGTTCACGATATACAGCAGTCCCAACCACGTGCGATTTGTATGCAGGGAATAATTGGTTTAATTTATGCATTGCCGAACTCATTCTTTGTAATTAACGTTGCTCTGATTGCAACTATAATATAAACATTCAGCGCTTAAGAAAAGAAGGGAAAATAAGTACAAATTATTTCCATGTGAAATGTTGATGTGTGCATCAATTAGAGAGATGAAAGCATCTGTTGAACTTACTTGATGATTAGAACCACTGAAACAGCTAGTTTTAGTTTCCCAGGATGGAACATGTAAAAAAAAGATTTTTTTTTACCTGTTCCTGAGCCAAATTATCTGAACAAACTAACATTGAAATGCCACAAAGTGCTTCACAGGTAGTAACTGTTAAGTGTAGTGAGTATTTCTAGGTAAATACAGCATCCAATTTGCACGCAGCAGAGTTCAACAAGCATATTTGAAATGAATAACCAATTTATCTGGAGGATCCCTGACTATGACACTGAAAAAACACCCTTCACTTTTTGAGGTCTTTAATATCCATCTGAACAGATGGAAAGACCTTCGTGTTAACATCTGATCCGATGGATGGCAGCTCTTGACAATGCAGTAACTGTACTGGAATGTCAGCCTAGATTGTGAACTCAATGTGGGACTTGAACTGACAACCTTCTGACCCAATGTGGGGCTTGAACCTACAACCTCTGACCCAGAGGTGAGAGTACTACTAACTAAGCCAGGCAGTTTGCAATTAATTCAGTAATAGCAGCTCAAAGTTGCTAATGGCAAATCCTACCAGTAACTCAATATGTCACAGTCATTCTGTGAAATTTGCTCTGATGTGGTAATGGTAGGTTGCAGGCTTCTCTCAAATGTGGCATATTGTCCTGTGATTACTGTGGGATGCCCCGTTAGTAACTCTTGATTTGCTGTTAAGCGCTCCGAGATGCTGCCCCGTGTGAAGCGCACTATATGAATGCAAGTTGTTCTTGTATTAATGAATCCCATTATGAGCTATTGGTTTTTCAATCTATTCTCCCCTTTTCTTAAACTCATTTAAGTACATCTGGAGTTACTCAGACAATGTGCTTAATTAGTCCATATGTCTCTGAACACAGTTGAGCTCTGGTATAACACAGTAGCTGCACATGCACAAGTCATATCCACGGCGACCTTGAGACACAGAAGTAAACCATTTTGGATTCTTCCACACTGGCTGGTGTTTTGATGTTCTGGGTATATATGATGGTGCGAGCTCCTGAGTTTGGGATATACAATAATGCAATACAATATACATTTTATATAACGCCTTTCAGGATCGGAGGATGTCTCAAAGCACTTATTTGGGGTAAGTTAATATTGGAGTCCAACCTGACTGTTCAATAACTAAACCTGTGTTCCAATGAAGCATTTTATAATGTGGTTTACTGTATTATGAATTTCTTCTACGTCATCCACCAGTTTATTTCATCTGAAAATGTGCTAGTACTGTTGCAGGTAATCTGCAGCCAATAATGCTTTGTTAAATGACGACTGTTTGTGGAACGCTGCTGCAATTGGTTGTTACCCACAAAATACACCATCACTATACTTCACAGTATATTCTGTGAAGTGCTTTGAGACATCTCAATGCCATGATAAAGCACTATATCAGATGCAACCACTATTATTATTAATTCTTCAACTGCACAACACTTACAAACCTATACACTCGTTACATCTTCCTCAGCCATATTTCTTACAATAACTTGCATTTATCTATGGAATTTAATTTGCGTGGTATGGCAATTTTAGTTTTTAGAATTTAGTTTTATGTCACTTGTCAGAAGGTCAAGAGTTTAAAAAGTAAACATGTTGTGGTGACACCATATTGAAGTCCCACCTGTCTGCCCTCAGGTGGGTGTTAAAGATCATGGCATTATTTAAAAAGAGAAGGGTGTTTCTCCCAGTCTCCGGACCACAAATCCTTCAGATACAATTCAAAATGTATGAGGCGGTGAATCACAAGGTTCATATTAGTGAATCAAATATTGAAATTGAGTGAACCAAAACAAGTCTGATAAACCAGCCATTGTATCTTGCTAAAGATTTTGTGGATCCCAACCACCACATTATACTGAGGCTCCACTGTATTAAGAATGTGTTACGATGCACGGTGGTTGAAGCAGCATCCATTTTAGGTTTTAAAAGGGAATTAGAGAAACATTTGGAAAGGAAAAATATAAAGGGTATAGGGAAAAGACAGGGAAGTGAGACCAAATTGGTAGCTCTTATATAAAGCTGATATTGGCACAATTATCTGAATTGCTTTCTGTGCTGAGAAGAGACTAAAGTTATATCAAATGGACTTGACTTCAGAATGATGCAAGAACATTTTGAAAATTTGTGGAAATCATGTTGGCTCTGTCCTGTCCTCTCCTGGAGGAGGGGTGAACAGGACCTTTCAGATGAGCAGTAAAGAATATATTGAGTGTTCATTGTATAATCACTACTGAATTGCACTAATAGTTCTGTGCATTCTACATTTTATGATATCCAGTTTTTCATTTAAACAAAGAACTTGCGATCTCCCATAGCTAGAATTGATGTGAGGAAATCCACGTCAAAGATTCCAATTCAGAAGCTTTCATATATTGCAAGTTTTTTGAGCTGTTACAATGCTGTGACATGAACAGAAATAAGCAGTCAGTATTTTCTTTCAGGTTTTGATTTGATGTATAGGAATAAATCCAATTGGTTTGAAAAATGACTACAGGGCACCAGTGTAATTAAGAAGGTGTCCTGTCATGGGGATAACTTTTGAATGTATTAATATTGAGTCTGATGACATACTGAAATACTACTTTTTTATGGATATCAATTATTATTATGATGTACAAACCTTTCTTTCTATTCGTCACTTCATGGTAATGCTGCCTAAAGCGGTTCTACAAAGTTACATCAAGCTTCTAATTGGTTTCAGTCACTGGTGAGCATTGAGAAATGTGATATCTACCATTGGTCAGTTGCTGCAATGAGTGGGAGATGAATGAGCTTCTTCAAAATGTTAATATTACAGGAAATGAGCTTCATTTTGACACTCTACAATGATTTTCATCTGTAATAAAAGTTGATTTCGCCATCAAATTTTCCAGTGAAGCTGCAATTCCTTGATGATGATTTATTTGCATTAAGACAAATACCCATTGACATGAATTGCTTATTTTCTTGGCCTATGTTTTAAAATTGTAGGTTCTTAATATTATTAAGCAGTCAATCAAATGAACAGCTCTTCAATGAAATAGTGAAATTCTTACCTGGTTAAAAGTGTATTTTTATGCAAAATAAGCGCATGTAGGGAGCTTTCCTCAATTATTACAAAAAGCAATTGATTGTGGGAAATGTAAGTCAGGCATCCTGCTTTGATTTACCCCACTATCAAGATCTCCTAAATCCTGTGAAGTCATATGGAAAGACTCGACAATGTAATGAAGCAAATGCAAGGATTATTATAATTATAAAATGTTGACTTTCAACTGAGGACATTCTTCGTTTCCTCTGCTTGTCAAAAATGACGAGAAATTTTCATAACAGATTTCATTTAAATGTATTATGAAACAGATTAGTTTAAGTCACTATTATTGATTGGCTTTGAATCTAAAACCTCCTGCAGCTTTGACATAATGGCTTACCTCATAGGAAAAATTTCAGCTGCCAACAGCGAGCAACAAAAAGTTGCATTTATGTAGCGCCCTTCATGCGAATCAGTTTCTCAGAGCACTGTAATGTATATAAATATACATTTAATTAGCTCTGAATGTTGCTTTTACAAGATAAAATTAAGTATTAAATACACCCCTCCTCCCTCCACCCATCTTGATTTCATCCCGCAGGTCGGGTGCAAACCCTTAACTTTCAGCGCTTTGGCACGTTCCTTCCGACCTGAAAGACGCTATGCAAATTTAATTTTGTTGTTGTTAGATACTGGGTTGAATTCAGCTTGTATTCTATTTTTAAATGATCAAATCGTACTCTGTGATCAGGGTTGCTGGAAAATCATTGTGCAGGAACTGCGGGAGTTTTCAGATTAATAATTGTCAGCTAACATTCAGTCAATAACTGATTCAATGTGATTGAATCTATTATCAAATGCAGTAAATTCCTGATAACTAAACACTGCAAGGGAAATGGCTCAGTGATGAGTTATCTGGAGTGGTGAGTTAGGCAAATGTATAAATACATAAATAAATGTGGCGAGATATTGACATGGCTTGATGACAAGTGGTAGTGACAAGTTAAACCAGGGTCGAGCGATCAGGAATTTAACGTATTGCAAATTTACTTCCGTTACATTTTTTTTTCTCTGAAAATCAAAGATGCTCAGGAAAACAAATTACATTGAAATGGAGTTGTGTAGTGTATTGGTTAGAGCGCTTACCTCGTTAGCAAAAGACCTGGGTTTGATTCCTGACAGGGTGAAACCTGTGGCAAGTTTCCTTACTCCACACACCTCTGTTTACCTAGCAGTAAGTAGGAACATGGTCATTAGTCGATTGGTAGATTGCTTTTCCTGGGGTAATAATCCCTTTACAAAAAAAAATTATTTGGTCACTCAATCCACTACTGTTTGTGGAACACATAAATACTCAATTTACATTACAGTATATCTTGTGAAGTGCTTTGAGACCTCTCAACAACATGATAAGGTGCTGTATCGAATGCAAGGATTATTATTACAGTATATTCTGTGAAGCGCTTTGGGACATCTTGAAGTGATAAGACACTATATCAAATGCAAGGACTGTTATTATATTATTATATTATATGTTGATGTCGTTGTGTACACATCCTGTAGTGACAATAGACTGGAAGAAACAGGAATGATCACAGGAAAAATATTCTTTTTTTTAAAAAGAAAGGTTTAACAATAAATATTAAAAACATTTCAAAAATAGTCTTGCATATGCAACTTTTTTGCCATCCTCTTTTGAAAGGAAATGCTGCAAATAGTTTTTTTATGTTGAAGATATGTCAACCGGCACAGTTTAAGCATCTTGGGATACCTGTAATTTGTTGCTGTTGTTTTAGAAATATCATTGATCAACCAGTAATATTAGAGGAACCAGTATTATCAGTGGTTGAGATAATAATCCTTAATAATCTTATATTTGATATAGCGCCTTTCAACGTCTCGAAGCACTTCACAGGAAATACTACAAAGTGAAGTGACTGTGTCATGAGTGAGCACAATTTGCTCACAGGAATGTCCCACAAACAGCCATGAAGTGAATGACCAATTTTTTTTATTTGGAGGATTGTGGGACACATTGTATAGTGTTGAATTTTTATTTTGTTCAACCAAGAATCATTCTGCTAAGGCTAGTAAACCTTTTTTTTATAATCGCACAAAAAGGCTAAAATTTGGGTCTTTGTTTTTGTTTGGTATTTTAAAGTCCAGTAATCTTCATCATGTTTGTAGAATGTGTTGATCAATGCAAGGTCTGTTATAAATAAACTTTTAAATTGGTTATACAGTCAGTGGACGTGTGACATTCTGGGCATCCCAGAAACCTGAAAGTGAAAGATGGCCATGAGATGGAGCTAAGGGGCTATAACATATTTTGCGTAGATAAGCCTGTGAAATTAAGTGGAGATGTTAATAAGTGGTAACTACATAATTTGACCAGTTATTTCTGACCTACCTGTTGCCACTTTGGATTATGGTAGACCTGCCTTGGCTTTTCCAGAGGTATTTCCTGGCAGCCAATTCGGCTCTCAGAAGACCTTGTTTTTCTTCATATCTTTCTCCTCTCCCAACTTCCTGGACTTCAGACCTTTGCAATAAACTTTTTTTTAAATTGACTACTCCTTCTGTATCTTTCTTTTGTTCATACTGTTGAGCATGTCACTGAGATTATGACTAGAGTTTGTTATTAATAGTAAATATTGACAGATCTTTTGGTTGTTGAATATAGACACTACATTTACTGGCTGAAATTAATGCACATCTGAAGATATGTAATACATTTTATATTATTACAGTAGCTTTAACCATTTTTTAAAAAGTGGCCTGTTTCAAAGCACGAGCAGAGGTAAGTGTGAGCTCATTCCTATCAATGCAGATAAGGCAATTGAACATTTTCTTTGTTAAGAGGAAATCCATATTGTATTGTCCATGAGAGTACCCGTGCTGTGCATTCCTAATGTTTCAGTTGATCTTATAAAAATAATTATTATTCTGAGAGGTATAGTTCAAGATGAAAATGCAGAAAACTCACAGACCACGATTTAAAACCTATTGTACTTCAAAACCACACATTACTTATTTTTTCCTGCTGAATTACAATTGCTGATTATTAACACGAAAGGTCAGTTTACTTCTTGCAATTTTGATTTTTCATTTTCAGAAAGCTAGGTTTATAATGTCATGGTTCAGGGGTGTACTCCTGAGAGACTGAACAGAATTAATAAATAACCATGTCTCCTGTGTTTTTTTCATGATGAATGCTCATGATAAGTCATCCATACCTCTATCAGTTCGGTTCTGGTTACCGTTAATGTTTATTCTTTATAAACATTCAAATCAAATATGTCTGAAGTTGTGGAAATACTGGTCTCCACATCTAAAATAGTTCTCCCACTTCAATAAACATAGTGATGCTTCAATAAGCAGACTTTATACTTCCAGTTAATCTGTGACTTTAAACACTGCTGTATTCTATTGTTCCCATATAACTTTGGTTGTGTTTGAAATGCTTTGCCTTTTCCTATTATTTATGTGATACATTTTTCGGCAAACCACTGAAAACCTGTTATATGGCACAGACTAAGTCCAATTCAAGGCTGTCACAATTTATTTCTTTATCTTCAATAAAAATCACTTTTTATCTTGCAAGATTTTTTTTTCTCTCCAGGGTTTAGAAATTGTAGTGTTGAAGGTTTGTTTTCCCAGTCTAAATTTTTATATAAGCGCTCGTTATAGGAGTGAATGATCTGATAGGGGGGCAAGGGAGTGGAAAGAAATACACGTCGTAGCCTTATAATAGCTGAAGATATATGGGTGAGCTTTAATTAAATTAATGTTTTTGAAAAAAATAGGAGACCATAGCAGCACATCACAAATTACCTTCTGCCACTCAGAAAAAAACTTAATTTTAGCCCTACTCTCTGCTTTCTATACTTCAACCTGTATTTTCTATACTTTCAGTGTCTTCTGCAAATCCAAATATGTAGTCTGTTCTATAAGTCAACAATAAAGCAGGAAAAAATATATTTCTGATGGTATATCGTCATTCATAATTATGTTCGGCACTGTGATTGTACTTTGGAATGTCCTCCCAATGTGAAATGTGCTATATAAATGTGTATTATATGTCCTCTGGCTCTTCAGTCTTGGGTTGCACAGGATGCATCACTGCCTCCTTAGCGTCTCTTCATAACTCTGTCATCTTAAAATCTGTTATGGAGCTCTTTCTTGGGCCTAGTCATGTCCCAAAATAGAACTAAGCAGTACAAACTCAGGAAGTCTCCGTGGGATTGCCACAACTGGTTTCTAATGTCTGTGGGGATGAGAGGCAGCCAAGATTCGTGCTTCTGATTGCTATCCAGTCATTTGTACTAGAAAGTGCCCATACTTGGATGTCTGATAGAGGACAGGATTAGACTCTACAATGATGAAGTTAAATAGCTGCCAATGTTGACTGTCTAGCTTGCATGTGAAAAATGACCAATTGAATGAGTTACAAGAGGGCATTAGATGCCTATGGAACTATATTTCAGTCACTGTTAGAAACAGAGAGGGGAGAACCATTGGTATTATCCTTCAAAATGCTTATATTTATTGACTCTAAAGTTTAAGTTTAGAGATCACATAACATAAATTGTTTTTATAAAATAACAGTAGCGCTTCTTTGGACTTTTATTCTTTGAATTTAATTATATATCCAATGTTTTATTAACCTTGCTGACTGTTGCCTTTTAAGGAGTGGTACTTTCTTATTTGGTTAACTATTTCCTTGAACTTTTTTTTCTAACACATTGTAAAATGCTGGTGAGGTAAAATGCAGTGTGATGGCAGAATGTTAAGACTCCCTGGCTAGGATGCCAATTCTGACATTTTATTACTTGGAGCTTGTGAGCTACATTCTTAACTTAAGTTTTAGATTAAATACAAAGCCAAGGTTTCTAGAGTACTAAATCAGAAATCCATTAGCCCTGGTGCCAGCATCCTCTTCTTGTGCTATGATTTTGATTAGTGGTCACTGCTTGTTTTGACCTGCTATCACTAGCTGTAATTCATGCCATTTATAGTTCTTTAACCCAATTCTCCTATATGACACTGCAACCCAACGTCTAATTTATTGCTGTCAGGAATCTAGAGGCTTTATACCAACAAGACACCTTCCAAGTTTTGGTTAAATGAAGGTTTTGTTTATTAAGGAGAAACTTTGATTATAAATAAGACCCACCTTGTTTGCTACAATACTACTCCATAATATATGAAGTTAATTTTCTTCAGACAATATATTGTAAATGGTTTCAGTTGGATAGGAACTAAACGGATATACAAAATTTACACATAAGTAGACAAGACTGGATATTCTTAATTTGGGCAGTTTTTAAAATGTGCTTTTGAGTGATATTACAGTGAATTAAATACAAACCAGAGTTTCAGGCTTCCGATTTCCAATGCTGCTTTTGCTTTTCTGCCACCCAAATTCTACCATTAAGAATCCTGAAAACATTTGGATTGATCAATCTGAAGCTCAAGGCCTTAAAAGTTCATCCTTTTATTTGTGAAATGTATATGTTGCAAGTGCTGTAAGGAGTGTTCAGTGTAAGCATAAACTTCTCAATTAGTAGCTGATAGGCTCCTGTGGTGGTCTAAAGTGATGACCTATATATCCCTGCATCACTACTCTAATGGCATTTACTGGTCTCATTTTCAGATTTATTTGATAATAAAGTCTACTGCATTTACAACAAGTCAATAAATTCAAAATTGAATCTTCTGCTCCTTTTATGTTTGCTTGAACTATGGACTTGGATCTTTACTAGTGTATCTCTATCCGTTTGATGATGTTCGGGGTGAGTCGGGGTTTGGTTGATGTTAGGTTTCGCAGAAGGCCATGGTGATCCAGGTTTTATATTTAACCAAACACTATCAGGGAAAAAAGTAACTTAGATGTCTCTGCTTACTTTTTCCTAATGACAGTACAATTAAGATTGAAATTCACATGAGGAATTATAGACCTAACTCCATATCATATCGCTGAGTGGAATGCTACACCAGCACACTATCTTCAGTACTCTAATTGTATTAACTAAGAAGTTGCAGCTGTTAGCATTTCTGTCCCCCTACACATTTTTCCATCTTTATAGCAGATTTTAAAATCTACCAAATGTACTGGTTCATAAAAGTACAACAATAGTACAGTAAACAAAGTGATCCTCAGGGAAGCGGCATCTTTAATGATTTCTTGTTGTCGAAAAAGTGCCTTGTTATGTAAAACTGTTTTCCTCAGAGAACTCCATATACATTACACGGACACAAGAGATCTCAACTCTGACTAGATCGCTTCGGAGTCAAGGTCTCACAAGTCACCCCACCGTCAACAGCCAGGCCTTCAGCCACAACGTCCCTACACTGTGGAACTTCTTTCCTCCTGAAATCTTACCCATTTGACCAAGGTCACTACTTCCTCACCACTCCTTCCTGGTTTCTGGCAGAGTTTCTGTGAAGCACTTTTAGATATTACCCTACGTGAAAGGCGTTATATAAATATAAGTTGTTTAATGCTCGCTCACTCTTACTTTTGCAGAGAAAGTCATGGAATGTCAGTGAGACACATGGCTCTTACAATGTGAAAGTACTCTATTCCTTGTTAAACTAAACAGTTTCACACCACTTTCAAAACTGGAATAATCACACCACTCAGTAAAATTCCATGAACTCAATGCAAGAACACAATTGAACAGTCAAGGGGAAGGCAAAAAATCTGGGATTGCAAGCACGTAGTGAGTGAAAGAAAATGTTTACATAGGAAATGTCCAAAGACAAAGGAATCAGAGAAAGGTAAGAGATAAACAGTGGTGGAATGTCAAAGAACAGCAGAAACCTAAACTGCTTGGAGATGTCAAAGGCTGTCAAAGGATGATCAAACACCAATAGTGGGACAGAAGACAGGGTGTGAGGATCGTAAGCTAAATATCAGTATATATTGGTAAAATACTTCTATACTTACAAGAGTAAAGAACATTATTCAAACATTGTTATTGTCTCCACTTTATTCTCCTTGGTTTATTTAAATTAGTTCAGACAGGAAAGTACCCAGGCAAAAGATTCATGCACTGGAGTCAGTACAAGAATCATTAACATGATGATTGCATCTAACCCTAAAAATGTTTCCATTTCAATGTGAACAAATCATTAAAAATAACTTTGAGCTTTGTTAAACCCTTTGAGACTTTTCAATGTTATAATTGCTATATCAAAAGCAGGGATTGTTGCAGTAGAATGCTAGTTATCTTTGTTTCTGTTTATCCACATTGGGCTCCAATGCAAAAGTAAATGTAAGACTGCAATATTGCAAAAAAAAATCCAATTGTATGTATGCATGCAAGGTTACGAAGGAGGCAATTTACCTGTGCAGCGCAATCCTCCCGCACAACTACATACATATACACAATTAAATTATTTGCCAGTATCCATGAAGGTAAGCGTTTATATATTTTATGTGCAGTGAGGATTAGAATTGTAGAGATTTAAACAGAAAGAAAGGGCTTGAAATTGTGTGTGTGTGTGTGTGAGAGAAATTGAGCCAGAGATTGTGAGAGGCTATCACTGAACATTTTTTTAGTTCACACTGTAACCAAGTTGCATTTTTCCTGATGTCCAAATATCTACAATGTTTGTTTATCTACAAAGGGTCCTGTTCCAATTAGTGCAGTGGCTTTCTTCTGTTTTATGAATCTGTGAAGCTCTTTGAGATATTTTGGCATTGTACATGATGTATCAAATACAAGGATTATTGTTACCATTACAACATATAAAAATAAATTGTCTGCGCTCCATATTCCCACTTCTCTCTTCAGCATGATGCAATAGCACTCGCTGAACATATGACTTTGCAGTATTTCCTCCAATCTTGACAGTTGTGCCAAGTTTACTGACAGTAGCTTTGCTTGTCTTCCATAATCGGTTAAAGTGTAAGTGTCATCCTAAAAGGAATAGTGTACATTTATCTTAGCATCTTTCACATCGCAAATATTCCTGGCTGGGCAGCTGAGCTGGGGGTGGGAATTGACTGGGTGAGGGAGGGAAAAATGATCAAAGATGTACATCTTGAATGGTTATTATTTTAATGGTTAGTTAATGGTAATCTTGGTAGTGTATGATTTATTTTTATTCAAAAGTCTGCCATGAAACTTTCAAATTCTATATGTTCTGTATCAATTAATACCTATTGCACAGATTTAATAGGAGAAACCTCATCAAGCTATTTAATTTGTGAATAAGTTCTGTTAATATTAAAGTAGCTTTGAAAAACAAACTTAGTTTCTTTTTATTGTAGTTTTATCAGTCTATAGATTAAATTTCACTTCAGCCGCAAGGGACACAAAGACGTTTTCTAACTAGAAGTTGTTTGATTGTACAAATTCAAACCATTTGGGGATTTGTTAATGATTCACCAATGGTTGATCCATACCTATAACCTTTAACCTGTACCTACACCTATAACTTGATCTTGAGATGGGAATATCTTGGTCCCTTCACCAGAGTGGAGTGCGCAGAGGCTGCCCCTCCACAAGGGCCGAGTGTATTGCCCTTCCCCTTGTGGAGGGGGCAGTCTTTGCAGCCTTTGTTACAAATGGGGAAAGAGGAGAGAATGGGAATAGAGCATTTGCAGGGGAGCAACGCCAGCACAGATACGAAGGGTTGATTCCTCCTTTGCTGTAAACAATCTAGGATTCTGTGAGTTAGCACAATGTAGTACCAATTAAAAATGGAATTAGAGATTGTTGAGAGGAAGGAAACATTAGTTGAATTCCCCCTTGGGGCTCCCTGCAGCTCCCCTGCAGACTTGCCATGTAATAGAACACAAAATACTGCAGATGCTGGAGATCTGAAAACGAAAACAGAAGTCGCTGGGAACGCTCATCAGGTCAGGCAGCATCTATGGAGACAAGAAAGTGAGCCAATGTTTTCAGGCCCACGACCCTTTGTCAGAACGGTCGTGGACGAAGGTTCTGACGAAGCGTCGAGAACCAGAAACGTTAACTCACTTTCCTTTCTCCATAGATGCTGCCTGACCTGCTGAGCCTTCCCAGCGACTTCTGTTTTTGTTGTCATGTAATAGCATTGGCTTGGCCATGGAGATATTTGCAGTAATCCTCTTGGCTGAAGTCCAGGCACAGTGTTTAAGAAGTTACAAAGGGTGAGAAAATGGGAATCAAATCTGTTGTTGTAAGTTGAATTTTCTGTGTAATAGATGTCTCTTGCCTTAATATGAACCATTTTATAAAATGGTTTGTTTTATATACAAATTTGCATACCAGTCTTGTGATGGAGCATGAAACTCTTTAAGTGACCCACTTAAACCAATCTTGTAACACGAAGGTTTCAGATCTGGTGTAAATCACAAGATTTTAACCAGTTCCTTAAAAATCTGGCTTACATGATAAAAAATCCCTTCACATAGATATATGTATATGAGTTTTATTTTATCGTAAAATAATCTACCAAAGCCTCTACAAGGAATAATATTTATAAATATACATATATTATACATATCATTCCATGACATCATTCCACAAGTCTTGTAGCTCAGTGGTTAGAGCACTCGCCTTGCAAGCGAGACACCTGGGTTCAATTCCAGACAGGGCGAAACCTTGGGCAAGTTTCCTTACTCCACACGCCTGATAATAATCCCTCCAAAACAAAACAATAATAAATTGGTCATTTTCAATCTACAACTGTTTGTGGGAGACTGCTGTGTGCAATTGGCTGCCACATTTCGCCCACAAATATACGATCAATTCACTTTACAGTATATTCTGTGAAACGCTTTGAGACGTCGAGAAGACGTGAAAAACACTACATCAAATGCAAGGATTGTTGTTTTTTGTGGGACACCGCATTTCGCCTACAAAATATACAGTTAATTCAATCTACAGTATTCTGTGAAGCACTTTGAGATGTCTCAATGACATGATAAGGCGCTATATAAAATGCAAGGATTATTATTGTTATTTATTTAAAAATCTATACAGTAGATGGTATAAAAACAGGATCCAGCTGGAGATAACTAGCCAGAAGTTTTCACAACTTACCCTAATAAATTGGTTGGGGCACTTAAAGAGAGATTGTGTTGGGGCATAAAAAGGAAAGAAAATAGACAAAATAATAGCATTCTTCAGCAGGCCTGACAAATGATAGTTTAACTCTGCATTTAAACTTACGCGTACAAGACATGCCAGCAGCCACAAGGTGTTCCATCAGCAGAAGTAGTGGTTTATGAAGCTTTTGCTACTTGTTGGTCTTCGTTTTTGATAATTAGAGAATGTTGAGACAGTTACAGCTCTTGTGTTCATAGCGTAAATGTTAGGCCTAGACTATAAATGTCAACCCTATGGTGCTGCTCATCAACAACAACAACAACAAGATTCCATTTATTGAGCGCCTTTCATGTCGGGAGGACATCCCAAGGCGCTGTACAGTTGGGTCAGGACCCGAGCAGTGGGGAAATGGTCAGGGTGAGGGGAGGGAAGGGAGGGAGCGAGGAGGGGGTAGAGAGTCGAGAGGGGAGCTGAAGGCACGGTCAAAGAGAAAGGTCTTGAGACCGGCCTTGAAGGAGGAAAGGGAGGAAGCGGTGAAGGCACTGAGGGATAGAGTTCCAGAGCCTCGGGGCTGAGAGGCTGAAGGCCCGACCACCGATGGTAGGGCGGTTGGGGCGGGGGACGTGGAGCAGACCGGAGCCAGAGGAACGGAGGGTACGGGCAGGTAGGTAGGGGGATAGTAGGTCGGAGAGGTAGGAGGGAGCGAGGCCATGAATGGCCTTGTAGGTGAGGATGAGGATCTTGAATTCGATCCTCTGGGGGATGGGGAGCCAGTGGAGGCGAGCGAGGGTGGGAGTGATGTGGTCCCGAAGCCTGGTGCGGGACAGTACACGAGCTGCAGAGTTCTGAATGACCTGCAGCTTGTGGAGGGAGGTGCTGTCAGTTTCTAAGAAAACTGATAACTTGGCCTCTTCTTTCATTATAGTAACTTGTCATCAAATCTGCTGGTATTCACGGTTGTGAATTGTGCAGTGCCCAGAAGCAAGAGATTTGTAGTCTATGTCAAGCTGGACTACAAGTGGAAATTTCCATTCATATTTTGTGGCGCTCAGTAGTTTTGTCTAGAAACGGATGAGGTTTCATGTGTATCAGACAAACAGCTGACCAGCAGAAAGCTGCACTATAAAATTCTGTCAGTCAGTGCATGTAGGCATTGTAGGACGCTAAAGTTAGACACCAAGATGATAAGAAAACCAGAGTTTTCTTAATGATTTAAATTCTTCTTCCAGCTTTGCCACAGATTTTTCCGAGTGTGAAATTGCGTGTGCTTATGAAGCCTAGAAACTAATGCTTGAAGTGCTATTCTTATAGCGTAAAAAGTGGTTATTTTCAATAGATGTGTCGACTTGGTGTTTTCAGTATTCTTGTGAAGTGTAGCATGGAAGTTCTGGTTATGCACCAGAGACATACTATATCACTCTCTCTGTTGAGAATATCTTTGAGGTATGAACACATTGTGGTGAATGTTGGCAAGTTATTCAACTATGGGTCTGTGGTTAAGATTCACACTGACAGTAGTTCAGTCAACTGAGTTATTAAGCAAACCCATTTTATTATTTGTTAGACCTTTTATTTACAGTGTGCTTTAAAAATAATGTAGTATGCATTATTGGAAAGTTCTCAAATCAAGCAAATGAATCCTTTGATGCTGCTGTTATTTAGTAGAATTGTATCTCCATTTGTAGGGCTAGGCTTGACAGCAGCATATCTGATATTGGCTATCTTTATAAACAGGTTTCAACTATTCCTTAAAATGCAAAATACTGCAGATGCTGGAAATCTGAAATAAAAACAGAAGTCGCTGGGAATACTCAGCTTGTCAGGTAGTATCTATGGAGAAAGGAAAGTGGGTCAACGTCTGACGAAGGATCACGGACCCAGAAGGTTGACCCACTTTCTTTTCTCCATAGATGCTGCTTGACCTGCTGAGTGTTCCCAGGGATCTCTGTTTTTGTTTCAACTTTTCCTTGTGTGCTGTTAGATGGAGCACTTGCTGCATCACCCATGCCTCAATCACATGTTCGTGAAAGGTGAACTGGGCCAGGCGGTGGGGGCTCCTCCCCTGTATCATGATCTTATCAGCTAACATAATAATAATCCTTGCATTTGATATAGTGCCTTATCACGTCTTTGAGACGTCTCAAACCGCTTCACAGAATATACTGTAAAGTGAATTTACTGAATGTAAATGTGAGCAAAACACTGAAGCCAATTGCACACAGAATGTCCCACAAGCAGTCGTGGATTGAGTGACCAAATTATTATTATTATTTTTTTGAAGGGATTATTACCCCCCAAAATGCAATCCGCAAATCAACTAATAACTAAGTTCCTATTACGCTAGGTAAACAGAGGCTTGTGGAGTAAGGAAACTTGCCCAACGGTTTGCTCTGCCCAGGAATCAAACCCAGGTCCTCTCTCTTGCGAGGCGAATGCTCTACCACAAAGATATAGGACTCCTGTAGCTTTGTGGTTAGAGCCCTCCCCCTTGCTGGTCAGGTAAAAACAATTCTGAATACAAATATACATTTTGAATTTAATGTCCCCTATAATGGGAAGTAAGGTGTATGGTAGTTTCAATTCTAGACTTTATTTCCATGTACGTTTCCATTTATTTCCATTTATGTGTGGAAGAAGTGACTAATGAGACCGGTTATGTATTGCTTGTATATCTGACATGCCAAGACTCAAGTTTTTAATCTGTCTTCTTTCCCATTTATCACAAATGTTTGTTTTCTACTCAAAAGAATGATCTGAGTCAAAGCGAGATTGATCACCAAATTGAAACTGGAATAAAATTCTCCATTTGCTGTATTTGATGCATGAATAAGCACAATGCAGTCTCCAGAACTGTCCTTAATTTTTAGTTTATATAGTATTCCATATCAAACTGAGCATATTTTATAGTTTCTGAATGTTTATATCATCTAAACCACCAATTATTGCTGCCAATGTAGACACAGCGATATGTATCTTGATTTGGCAGCTGATCCATTTGTGAAAAAAACCTAATTCTGGCAACGGAAATGGATGATTGGGCAACTTGACATGCTAAATATTCTTACAGTCTGGGTGTTTCCTCCTCAGGATTTGCTGTATTTCTACAATGTACATCACTTAATTCATAAATGGTGGATTTTTTGAAAAATGACACCACATAAGTAATCTCTGGGCTTCCTGTACCATTTAATAGTGCATATGACGCTGCGCTGTGTGAGGGTGCTACATAAATGCATGTTGTAGTTATGAGTGGACAAAGCAAGTTTAATTAAGTGACTTATCAAATGCAAGGATTATTATTATTAAGTATTTTTGGTTGTTCTTTCAAAATTCTAAAATGTATAATGGGAAATGGGACTGGAAATGACCATTGAGGTCTGCCTGCCCATCTTCTACATTGAATCAAAGCAGTTTTCAGGACCATAGACATAGAAACTAACAATAAAAATTGGTTTGAAATTATTAATTTTAAATGACTATACTGTCCAAGCCGCAACCACTTTTCCTTGTAATCCGTTCCTGCTGTTGAATGCCCTCTATGTAAATAAGTACTTTCTGGTGTCTTATCCTACAATTGCTATCTATAGCTGTTCATTTTTTAAATGCTCTCAAACGACCACAGGTGTTAACTTGCTACAAGGAAGCATAAAGGAATTGCCGAATGAAAGCTTCTTCTTGTCCCATTTCAATTCCCTTCTCTCTTGCCTGGCCTCTGCTTGTTGTTTGCTCAAAGTAGAGCAGGGCATGGCACCTCCTATTAGGAACTCAGGGGAGTAGAGGTTTGAACATGTGCCACATGCCTGGGATGCTATCTGCATGTTGCTCCATCATACTACTCCATAAGAATCTATTTAGATTATAAAGAATTAAGATTAATTACCCTTTTTGCTTTGTCCATTACCTTTGCTGTGTATTTTTGAAAAACTATTTTCATTTGAGCAGCGAGGTGATCTCATCCTTGGCACAAGGAGTTACCAAGCAATAGAACGAGAGAGGTGAAATAACATTAGTGAGAGCATTAACTCAAGTGGTTTAGCATCAGATATCTATCTTCAACTCTCTCATATGTCAAGCCATGTAAAACTTTCAAGGTAGTGGCTCATTAAAGTCATCAGCAGTCACTGATCAAATAAAATTATTACCAGATTGTACCAAAATGAACAAAGCCAAACAAAAGTTAAGTAGTTGTAAATCTCTGAATATAAAGGAGTATCCTGATTGCAAAACTGTACATTATGTAGCTTCACATCCAGGGCAAAACAAAATATCTCTTTCCAAATATGTTTTTAAAACAAATCAGATGATTGTGTTTTTTCAGGGCACATAGGGGAAGGAGGAGTGTTTGTTTTTTGTTTGCTATTTTTGTAACCAGGATCTTGCGATTTGGAGATTGTTTTAAAATGCTTTCTTTTTTCTCAATTTTCTCAACATTAGTCTTTTTCAGGTCACCTACATTAGTGGGCAGATAAGCTGTTTTCATGTCTGTGTCAAACCCATTTAAGCTTTATTTTGGTAAAATTACAAGGGATTCCATACAAGAAAACTGACTGGTGGTTGGAACCTGGCAAAATAGGAAGTACAGTATTAAATGTACCTTTAATTATCTTGGACCTAACAAAATAGTGGTAATAGTGAGTGTAGGCCTGCAATCCCCACATGAATTTGCCATTTTGGAAATGCTAAGCAGAGCCACATTGGGCCATTCTCCTACGTTTGCTGGGGGGAAGCCATAAGAAGTGTGAGGACAGAGGCATGTTGTTCAGGTGTTCACTCAGTCAGTGTTTGGTACATGGTGGAGCAAACCTGAAAGGAGGAGAAAAAAACATAACAGACGAAATATTTTAAAGTTATCTTGATCCAAAATTGTTTCTTCACACATTTTATATAAATAGAATAAACAGGAGTGAAATTTACAAAACTTGCAAGGAAGACCTTTATAATCTATTAACTTGTGTATTCTATTGCTGTTATATACCTTTTGTTTGTATCTAGAGCCATTGGGCAAGATACTTTGCTTGTCATTAAATGTAATAGTTTGTGCGCTTACAACCGTTTTCCATTATACCTGCACATCATCAAGTGGGCACACATCATCAAAGTCTGAACGTTGACCAGTGTAATATCAGCCCTATTGTTGAACGTTGTTCATCACCACTCTGATATTTTTAAAGTCTTTTGCAATGGAGAAGTATCTGTATATTGCTTGCAGTTTAAGCAAATACTTTGTGCAAAATAAGCGTAATCCATGTATTTATCAGGATTTTGTTTTGGCACTTCCGAACCTTAGTTCAACCAGAATCCTTCTTGGTATTTCAAGACTAATGGTGTAATATAGGTGGAAAAACCCTTTAGATGTTCTTTGGAGTACGGTTGGATTGCAGTAGGCCTATCCACATGAGGCCTCCTTTTACAGATTAGCTATTCCTGGTGTAGCTGCTCATTTTACAATGATATTTGCTTTTACTGCAGTATGTTTTATCCTTCTTAAAAGTCATTCTATCCAGTGGCAACTCCTGCCTCATTCCACTGGAAAAAGAAGGCCAGATGATCCAAATACGTTGTATGTTTTACCTCCTGCTTTTGCCAAGGTCGGAATGTGCTTCTGTAGTTTTATTGATACTAATGTTTGGTATGCCTGTTATTTTATTGATACTAATGTGTGGTATACTCATTATTTTGCATAAGCCTTTATTACTGCAATGAGAGAAGAGAAATGTAATTATTAATCCAACTTTTATATATTTTTACCATATATAGACCTCATAAATTATAAAACTAGCATCTGAACTACATGACTCCATTAAAAAGTGAGGAAAGTTGGTGAATAGTAGAGGTGTTGTTCCGCTTGTTTCTAAGTGTCTCAACATTTTGATAATCAAAGCTGGTTGCTTCATTTAAGGTTTACTACACAGTGTTCTATAGTGTAGGACCTATGAAATGTCATGTTACTTTGTCACCCAAACCTGCATACAGTAAATGCATTGTGGGTCAAGATTTAAGTTTTCAGCTACAACGAATGTTTAAGTTGCTTCCATGAATGAGCACATTTTTATTTTTTTTCATTTTTTTCCCTTTAAGATTCCTGTAGAGGACTTGTAGAGTCCTGTAGCGTATTGGTTAGAGCACTCGCCTCACAAGCGAGAGGACCTGGGTCTGAATCCTGGGTAAGGCAAAGCCTGAGGCAAGTTTCCTTATTTCACAATCCTCTGTTTACCTAGCAGTAAGTCGATTGGGGCGGATCGCTTTCCGAGGACAATAATCCCTCCCAAAAAAATTGGTCACTGAATCTACGGCTGTTTGTGGGACACTGCTGTGTGCAGTTGGCTGGTGTGATAAGGCGCTATATCAAATGCAAGTATTATTATAATCTACGACATCAAGGTGCAGTATGTTAGGGCTCCAACATACTGAGCTGCCCATGTTTGCGCTTTATAGTAATTTTCAGCAGCATAATTCTTTTTTAAAAAATTATAGTTTTCAGTGTTCTGTAAATTCAAGCTCAATAAATCAATCATCTGAAAAAAAAATACCAACTGAATCATGTGTGCTGGCGTTATTCCAGTGAGGTCATAACAAATTCAGACAGCTCCCACAGCAATAACAAAAAAGAAAATATTTGACTTTATATTCATGTGTCTGACCACAGAACGAGGAAGTTGGAAACTTCAGTGGTACGTCGGTGGTATGTCAGGCCTATTCTTATTCACTTGTTGCATCTTCTCTGAGCTCCTTGTGAAATTTGAACACAGTTCCCTCAGAAGTTCCCATCAGCTATAACCAGCAGGGTTAGGGGAAACATATTAGTTTGGAACTGCCCTAGATTCCACAGAATGCCCACATTTAAATTTAATGAACTACAACTCCTCAAGTTCAAGTTGAACACAAAAGAATCTATCAAAAAGATTGATTATTTTGAAGTCTCAGTCTCCACCATTGTCAATTGCCATGTCCAAATTTAGTTGTAACTCAGAGATGATTAACCAACAACTTAATGCTAAACATTGTTTTAGCTTTATAAAATGGCTGTTTCTGTTTACAATATCGATGATACCATATTCAAAATTAGTATTGTTTCAATATGTGATTTACTATTTAGTTCACTGTGCAAAATGTTCACCTTAATTTGTAATATTGTGGTCAGAAGCACGAGGGCCCTGCATTACTGGCACATATTTGCTGATGAAAATCCTATTTAGAAGATCTAGTTGTGCACTGAGTGAATAAATATGGCTGTTTATGTGGTTTAACGTCAGTATGTGTTTTTTTCATTACTGTACTTTATGTTATTTATTGAGATAAATTGCTCTGTAGATTTCACTAAAATATGCGTTCTGCCAAAATAAGCAACAGAATATTACTGTCACTGGTCATCCGATTATAATTTGATTTGGTTACAGGAGAAACAGTGAGTGAGCGGGAACAGGAGAAGACCAGCTTGGAATTTGGACGAGGGACAAGCACACACGGGCAGCTGCCGCAGGTACAAGACATTAAATGCATAATGATGCTGGTTTGCATTCTATTTACAATTGACAAGGGGGCATGACACAGCAAGGCTCCTGTACAAAATGGGGCTATAAACTCCAGGTCTTTTTTATTGCTGTATCTATTTGAGAATTCTGTTTTTCTACATTCATCTAACGTATTTAATATAAATGTCATATATGCAAAGTAAAACTGAATAAGTATGGATCAGGCCCATTTGAATTTATCTGGTATTGTATGTAAGGCAGTTGTTTAATATTTATGCCTGCTTCTGTGTTTAAGCAATCAGCTGGGTCAATTTCCACATTTTAAATATTCATGTCTCAAAATGCTTTCTTCTTCCTTCCCTTCCCCCCAACCAACCACTTTACCACATGCTTTTAGAGAAACCCTTTATGTGTAGAATTATCCTTTTATTTAAAAAGTCTCCTGTAAAATCTGAACTTTAAATCCCATCTCACATTTGCCCTCTGCATTACACGTTCATCTGACAGACTTATCAAAAGTTATTTAAATAGCAAATACTTCAAATGCAGTCAATGCTAGGATTATTAGTATAATTCAGGGTAAAATGCCGTTGAGGTAAAATTGCAACAATAAATTATTTAAATCTTTAAATAAAAGAAAATTGTTGTTTCATTTATCTATACCTGAAATTATCCTAGAAGGTGCCTGGATGCCTAACAAAGTGAAACGTATTTAGAACAAAACAGAAATTGAATGCTTATGCATTGATTCATCATTGGTATTGTTCCTCAAAATCACTTTTCCAATGTACTTATATATTGTGATTGTGGAATCCTATATGTGGTTTAAAAAAGGAATGGCGAATGATAAAGTGGATACAGGTGTTTTAAAATTGGTGTTCACAGCCTTGACGTCTCCTATGATGAGTTCCTGATCTTGTACAGGCACTCAGGAACGTACCAAGTGAGTTCACACAGAGAATTTTGTTCTGTTGGTTGGGACTGATTTCTTTTGTCCTTGACACACACCAGACTGGCCTATCTATCAGCTTTGTAGAAGTTTTTTTCAATTTCCACATTGATGAAAATGAGTTATTAATGTTGGTTTTGAGGAAGCCGTGAAGGCAAGCTGCAAGAGTCTAGTAGTAGTGTTGCCAGTTAGGGCTCCCTGCTATTAGGTTTTGATTTATGATGAGAAAATAACTTACTATATACCATTACGTGGTCAGGTCACCTCCATGAATTACTTAATGGGAATTGCATCACATCATTACTAGGATTCTTTCCTTTGGAAAGTTATTAGAAGAAAGTCTTCAAAGTGTTAACATTCAGGACCTGCCTCACACAATGTAGCATTATTACTCCCCTCCAGCTGGTCTGCAACCAAAGCACAAGTCACATCGGGCACCATTTAACCCTTCTCTTTATTTTACTTTCAATCTGTTTACAGAATACAAAGGATAAAATGAATGTTTATTAATCTTTGTTATTACTACAAGATTATTAGTGGATGAACTTTCATTCTTTCTGCCCCCACTCTTTGGAACTCCATCCCAGAGTCCCTCTCAGCTTGCTCCCTTCTTCAGGGTCCATTTCAAGACCTTCCTCCTGGACCTTGCTTTCAGTCAAGTTTCATCTCCCCACTCACCTTGACTTCCACCACAATTCAGGTGCTAAGCCCAGGATGTTAAATTGCTTGGGATGTTTTCCCAAAGTGAAAGGTGCTGTGTAAATGTAAATTTTTACCTAAACAGCAGTAAGTAGGAACCTGGTTGTTAGTCGATTGGTGGATCACTTTTCCGGGGATAATAATTCCTTAAAAACAATAAAAATAATAATAAAATTGATCACTCAATCCACGACTGTTTGTGGGACACTGCTGTGCGCAATTGGCTGCCGCGTTTCGCCCACAAAATATACAGTCAATTCACTTTACAGTATATTCTGTGAAGCGCTTTGAGACGTCTCAAAGACGTGATAAGGTGCTATATCAAAATCAAGGATTATGATTATTATTAAACAGTTTTACAAGATCATTTTTTAAATGAGTGCATGAACAGATGGAATATGATTTTTTTTGTGGCACTAATGACATTGTTTCATTTCTGTCAGTTATTACGTGCTTAACCTGTGGAACTCGTTACCTTAATCCCTCTGATTTGGGATAAGGATATCCCCTTCTTCTTCCTACCCCTTTCCCTACTCATTGTGAAGTGATCAAACTTCATCATATGGGAAATGTTATATCTATATGCAACTTTTTTGGGTTATCTCACAGCTCATTGTCTTGTGTTCGCTGTTCTGTTTTCATGTGGAAATGTTGTGATTTACTAGATTAGTTATAGTTCTTACAAGTTATTAGTTAATGTTGGTATATATGTATTAGAAATATTTTATTATTATTTTGAATGACATACATTCACCATATTCTGAAAAATGTTTCATTTTTAAAAATTGGGACATCTCATAAAACTTTAAAAATATTTTTCTTTCCAGAATTTAAACTAGCCTAGAACCGATTCTTGCTATGTTTATGCTGCTCGATTCACGGTGAAGCAGCACTATTTTGCTGGCCATTCAGCAAGCAATGTGCAATACGAATCGGGGTTTAAGCCAATGTGGATCAACTAGAGGCCAGCTCCTGACATTACGTGATGGAGGTGGTTTTGGGAGCCTTTTGATTCACAGTACAAAACACAGTAGGGGCCAGGTTGAATTGCATCAGAAAGTATGGTAGTTTGAATATCCGTGTTATACATGGTGCCAAATGAACACACCTGCCTTATTTTGAAATCTCAGAGCATTTGGTAACTTGTGAGCAGATGGTGTAGCAGTTTAATTGGCTCGTGTTTCGTAGTATGACGTGGGCTTTTCAGCCCCATTCAGCAGGCTTTCATGCTGAAAACATGTTGAGCCTGATGGCCTTGGCCATGTTTAACAGAATGTACAGTACCATGGTGGATTGTCAGTAGCTGGCTTTGCTGGTTCTCAGCCAGGTATCACTTTTTAATAGGAAATGTATTGCATCAAATCTCCATGAGAATAAGTGGAGAAAAAACAAGCATCCAATATGGCCTTGCAAAATCTGTCAGTAATGATCCTTGGGGGGGAAAAAGGTAAATGTCAGAACAGTTTGATGAAGGTGATAGCAGTCACCCCATGTAGAAGGGAAGTGGCTGAATTGAAGAAAATATGAACTGACATTGTGACAGATGTCAGGAAAAACACAGTCAGGCTTAGGGTTTCCTTTATTGCTAATGGTGGGGACTCCCCACTTCTAGCACTGATGCTATTGAAACAGAGGGTGTGCAGGTACCAGAGTGAAAGATACAGGAGAGAGCAGAATAGAAGAGCTGCTATTACTGAAACCTCAGAAGATTGCACTTATCCTCTGTGTGTGTGTGTATATTAAGTTGGACTGCCTTCCAAAATGTTAACAAAGCTTAAGTGCAGGCTGAGAAAACGTTGAGGGAAGTTACAATCCTTATATGTTTAGAAAATATTTTACAACTTAATCTTTTGTTTATTTTCCCAACCTCCCCAACTTTCCAGTCACAAACAACATTTTATTTTAAGTTTATATTTCTTCCATCAAATGTGACAATGAAATGATTTTTTATGTGAAACGTTTGCAAATGGCATACGTTTTCAGGCTTGGCTTAAAAATATCTCGTCTCCCACACAGTTAACTGTGCGCATACTGTGCCTCTTTCTTCCTTTGCCTAGCAACTTTTCATAGTTCAGTCACAGAAGAACATGAGCACTGAACTGTGTTGTATGTGGGTTAGCAGTGTGAAATAAAGTATAATCCCCAGAAGCTGTCATACACCCTTTCAGAGGGAATTTCTTTAGAACAAGCATAAAGATTTTTTTGGACCCTCTGAAATACAAATTCATAAATTCTTCATATGTTTTGCAATTATTATTATAATTGGGGTGGCTTTTTTTCTAAGTGTCTTAAAACTATAAACAACATCGTAACCACCTCTCTACTAGCACTAAAGGAAATTGTTCCCTATGAACCTCTTAACATTTGACAGATGGTGTAGTAATGAGCAAAGATTAATAAAGATTCATGTCATCTTTTGTATTCTGTAACCCTTCAAGTGAACTTGATTTGAAAAGAGACAGAAGTTGCAAGTATCAGTAACCTAATCGCAGTTTGATGCAGCAGTGCACAGGTCACTGGCTGTTGATATGCAATGAGGGCCTGACCTCCGCTCTCCAGCCCCACAGCTGCTGACACCCTTGTAGAGCTGTGTAAACACATTTTTAGAAAAAAGATTAATAGCATATCTTTTTTTAATCTCACCAGTCAACTCCTACAATATCAGCAGTGCCTATCAAGCAAGTGTTAGGCTGTCAGGAGAGGAATTTAAAATGGCTTGATCTAGGCCTTATTGTTGTCAGTGTAGGAGCCCAAAGATGATTTCACTATCCTCTGATAAATTTATATAATTTTTTATTTCAGTTTTTACCCACAGCATTTCCAACATCTAAGCAGCTGACCACAAATATCTCCTTACTTCTGCTGATTTTATTCTGTTGCACAAAGGTGCAAACCCTGACAAATCTCCATTTTCTTCAGCCCATTGGGCAGCAGGTTCTGTTCTGTGCTGCTTTTGATAACTCGGGTGAGGGTAATTTTTAACTTGCCATCTAGTTAGCTCTAATGTCAAGGCTGAGGTCAGACCTTAACTATTTCTTTAAGGTGGGTTTATCACTTTCAAAGAAATGTAACTGGCACAAAAACATTTCATACATCTGTTTAAAGTGACAATTTCAGAACAAAATGAATCCAACATCTCATATAACTGTTAAGGCTGCAAATCTCCAATTTAAAAAATAATAACTAATTGTATTTCAATGTGTTTTAGGAATTTAAATTGTATTAATTAAATTGTTTTTACAGGCTCATTCAGATGGTGAACTGCATTCTATATCCTAAATGTAAGCCTATTTTAAATATTGTAAATAACATGTCTACCAAATACCAGATGTGTGAAATTCTTCACACCCTAAAAATAGCAATGAACAGTAATAGGGACATTCAGCCCATGTCAATGCACTTCACTAAAGTTAATAAGGACAATGATGTGTAGAATTTCTAGCCCCAAGTTTTTTTTGTTGCTTATATATGATTTGTTTACAAACACCACATATTGAAATTTTAAATAAAATCTTTGTTGCCAAAGTGGAAACCTATTTTACTGTTTTCTCCCAAGTGTGAAACATTCAGAGTTCCTTTTGAAACCTTTTTGATCCTTTCCACTTCCTCCCCCCCCGCCCCAACCCCCTCTGATGCATAGCTAAAAATGTTAGTTTCCTTAGACCAAGTCTTCTCACCAGATTAATAAATAATGGCAAACACTTGGAGGTTCACACATTTATAGTGCAGAATAGATGTGAGAGGATCAGGCAAGGCCTTTAGCAACAGGAGCTGAATGGGCGTTCATTAATAACTGTCGTTCACTACCCATGACAGTGGCTGACCACACTCCCATGTTTGTCATTGAAGGAATTTTAGAGTAATGAGCCTTGCTGCCTTTAGATTTCAGCTCCTTGAATTACGACTGACACTGAATTAATGGGCTTCAGTCTGAGAAGACAAGGGTAGTGAAGCATCACAGTTATTCACTGAAAGGGGTTTGCTGTAAATTTGCTAATGTACAACAGTGTCATGGAGCGTATAATGATTCTACACACAATGCTTCTGACAGTATGTTATGAAAAAGTGAGTTTGATTCGTAGTTATTTTCTATATTGTGTTATATTTTCTATTTGATGCTGGTTGGTGTGTATTGAGCAGAATGGCCATGACAACAATGTTTGAGTAAAACTGAAGAAATTAGGCAGATCTAAAATATAGATTACACTAATTTGTTCATTGCTGCAAGACAGTGAGCATATGAATTATCACCACAATTCTCAAAATGCTTCCTCATATTTTCTATGTTTGGTTGTTCCATTACTGTTTAATATGGTGCTTTATAGTCATTTTGAAGACTGTGTAGTATCTCTGCATCTGCTACGTGAAAAGCGCTACACAAATGTAATGTTGCTGTTGTTCAGTAATATTTCACTTTTCCCCTTTTCTATAGATCCCTACAAATGAAACAAAGTTTGATTGCTATATATACTTTAATACTTATTGGAAATAGATTTGATTTAACACCTTAAATCCTCCATGCACATTAATTCGTTTTAACTCTGTTTCCATACACAATATAAGAACACATCTTTAAAGCCTTCTTCTGATCTGGCAGGTACAAAGATGTACAAAGTCCCTGCCAAAAATGGCCAATTCTTTGTTAAATTACATGTTTATTCATGATTAGTGGGGTTGCAGCATGGATCCTGTTGTGAAATGGTTTGGGATTAAATGGAAATACAATACTATGATAACATATTTCCATTTCATCCTTCAAATCAAGCAAAAGCAACTTGTCAATAAAAACAATAATAATAATAATAAACCTTGCATTTGATATAGTGCCTTACCAATTCTTTGAGACGTCTCGGAGCGCTTCAGAGAATATACTGTAAAGTGAGTTGACTTGTTTTGTGGGCGAAACAAGTAGCAAGTTGTGATGCATTCTAAAATCCACCCAAATAGAGATTCTTTGGAACTTAGGGTGAGAAATTGCTCAGGCCAAGAAGTGCAGCAACTTTGAGATGTCCTTTTTATAATAATCTGAAGCTGTTATTCATTACAAAGCAATCTACCACGTAAGGTGTCTCTGAGTAAATGTCCACAGACCTTTAGCATAATTTATCAGGAAAGCATCTGTTTAAAATTGTTGGAATGATGTTCACTGACATTGACAGGACTTCTGGTGATTCTGCATAATGGATGCTCTGCTCCCATGGAATAGATTCATCTACCAATGAAAGGCACTTTGTGAGCACTCTTGAGACCTTTGAAATGAAGGGCATTCTGTTAATATACTATCCTCAATAGCAACCCACCATATGGACCTTCCAAATGGCTGGTTCTGATGCAGAGATGAATGTTCCCAAAATTTGGCAATTGACAGGGAGTACTGATCTGGCCCTGGGCTCAGCTGAATTGTTGGACTTCCTTGGAGTTATTCAGCTTCTTTAGGTTGAGACGTGCCCAGGATTCTCCAAATTCCTCACGACACATCTTCCTTTCAATAATGGATCATCTTGAATAAGATGTAAATTATAACATACTTAAAACATTTCTCTGAATTAGATGATTCAAATCAATGGCATATCTCAGACTTTCAAACACGGGATGGGATGAGATGGGCTATTAGCTTCGCTGGGACCCATGCTTCTGGTTAGATAACATGAGCTTCCCTCATAGCCTAATGGGTAAAAGAACTACCTAGTGCTAAACTGAGCCATACAGACCAGAAAGGCGAAGGTTGTAGGTGCTGAAATTGCTGATCTCAGCTGGTTCTCAATAATGGCCTCAGCACAATTCAATTAGGAAGAGGGACATTTGTCAGTGTTCCTGCTCCTTTGTTCCTTGATTGCTATTCAGAGACCAGTACTGGAAATTGCTATGGAGTGGATTTCCATGAGGACATATTCTCCACCGCTTTCCCCCCCCCCCTGCCCCAATATGAATAATGACTTGGATGAGGTAGGAGAAGACAATCAGCGCTGGTGAAACCATACACCAGTAAAAAGAAAAAGGAGTCAGACACTTTCAGAATAGATGGAAGGAGAAAAATTAGCAAAGAAGTAAATAATCACTTGATAAAAGTTAGTAAATTAATACTTTTTATGGCTAGTTTATTTTCAAAATCATTAACAGGATGTAAATTATTGCCCATAAATGACAACTTTCCATTTATTTTAATAACTACTTCTTACAATATTTAATTATCAGATTACTGACTTCTGGTAAGGAAATAAATCAAATTTATGGGATTCTGTTTTTATCTGTGTTTGGAGTTATAGTCTTGGTTCTATTAATACTTGTATCTCTCTTTAGTCACTGACCTGTTGGGTGTTTTGGTTGTACTTGTATTGCCCCTAGAATATTACCAAGACCACCACAGTCAATATGTAAACAGGTAATAACATTATTCAATGGAAGTATAAATTATTTTCAGTTTGACCATATGTAACTATCCTTAATATGAGGGGGTAACAGGGGAACGATGAGGTCCATTTTAAGATATCTCTTTTTGAAACCAGGATGACTAATTTATCTAATCATAATTGTTGCTTATCTCTATAACACTGAGATAACCCTAGATGCTCTTTTTAAGTTTGCCTATAAGGCTTGGATATACTGACCGAAGCAAACCAGTTTATTTCTCTACTGGGAAGATGGTCGGGTTAGTTTTGTGGAAGGTTGAAGTCAAATGGGCTGACAGGCTTTCTTGATCCAAACCTTCTCTTGCGATCACTGTACATCTTGAGCTTCTGGGATATTGTTAGCCAACAACGATTCAAGGTAGTTCAAGTCCCATCAATGGTAATGGGTGGTAGATGTTGGTTAGGTTTGTGAAGAACTAGGAACAAACTGTCTTAGTAGATTAAGGAATTAGATTACTACTGCCCCATTGAAGGGCCTAACAGTTAATGTTTCAGGAGTTGAAATGCAAGAGTATTGAAGATGGTATTTGGTATGAAGGACGTTGATGAATGTAGAGTGGAATCATCTGAAAGAAGGTAGATTGAGGGAGGAGCTGAAAGGAGCAGGAGAAGACAGGAACGAACAAAGTGAGAACGAGAACAGACCTCTGGAAAATTAGTCAGTTGTATTAGGAACATAGAAAATCATGAACAGGAGGAGGCCATTGAGCCAATTTACACCAGTTTATTAGATCTTGGCAGATCCCAGTATCCATCACTTTCACCAACACTGCCAAGGCTCATACATGAATAATGACCATGGGTGGGGTACTGGCCAACCAATGCCCCCTGGATCCATACCCCAGCAAGAGGAGGCATATACCAATGGGGAAGAAAACTAGAAAAATAATTGGACACACTACATTATTAAAAAGAAATAAAAGTTGGACTTCAATGAGTTGCCAAAGTATTCCAGTGTACATGTTTCATATTGCATAATACAAGGCAGTTGAACAAAAAAATATTGGATGAGAAGAATATTATTGACTTTTTCAATAGAATTCCATTTAGCAGCTCTATTTGTGGACTTAGAGTTTATGAGCAAAGATTAAGTTGTCTCAAGATGCTTCAAGTCAATTAAGATGCCAGTAGTGGTAGCTGTACTCTTAATAAGACAGCAGGTAGCACTGAACCTTGATGAACTGCTTGATCTGACGGTTAGGGGAAAATGAGGAATGAAGGCTTTCATGCCAATTAGAATAACATTGCTTTCTTCACTGGTGCAGACAGAAAAATCAGAAGAGTAGAAGCAGCATTTAGTGCAGGGAAAGCCAGCAAACAATTCTCTAAGGCCACCCCAGTCAGTTGATTTATGTTGCCAAGCAAGTAGAGGATGAATGAGGTTTGTTGGAAGATATTTTTCAAAGTGCAGGTTTGAGATAGTGATCAGAATTTCCCTGAGGTGAGGAAACCGATGCATCGGAACCATTAGACTAAATTTGTTATTTCTTATTTGCAACCATCTATAATTCAACATGTGTTTCTTTTCTCTCTGAATTTATCAGTAGTTTGCATGATCTGTGCTTTGATTTCTTGATCAATTTTCATTGCTCCCGGGTATCATTTTTTAGTTAACCTTTGTCTACTCTTTTGTAATTAAATTGTTCTTTTTAATCTTATTACCACTTTTGAAAAATGTTATTGCACCTTAATGATATGTGCCAAGGTCTGCAGCCTAGTTCAGTTGTGTTAGAAAGTAGGAAGAAATTAATAGCCATGAGCTCTTTTTTTTAATTTGTGAGGAATTTTGAATTGCTACAACTTGTGGTACACATTCCTCACTTAAAATTGTACATTATTAACCATTTTCTCCCTACTGACGTAAAGATTTGTTTACCATGTTCCATGGTTTCTCTCCGCTATTCTTGGCTCTAAATCATGGTATTAATTTTTTTTAACTTAAGTTTTCAAGTGACTAACTGTGAACCAAGCAGCTATTTATCTAAAAATATATTGCATTCATCTTCCTAATTACAGAATTTGTGTAGAAAAATTAAGCAGGGGAAGGAATTGGGAGATGAAAAATAAAGGAAGATCTATCTTTTGTTTAAAACAAAGTTCAAAAGTTATTTTTTTTTAACTTCATGTCCATCACAATTTTAACTTCAAGACTCTCACCAAACCTTGCCGGGCTGCACACCACTGTTCCAAGCTGTATGTCATCTGAATTAGGAATGCTGGTGTATTTAGATACATAGATATAAACCTTTATATCCTACATATAATTCTATATAAAAAGTCCTTTATTTCTTTTAATAATCTTCTACCATAAATATTTACACCAAGGAATTTTTAAATTATTTATCAGGATTTTAATGAAATAAATATTCATCAGCCCATCCTAAATATCTTTTACCAAATTTTCATTGCCAGAAAATAGGGGAAGATTAGAATGCGTTACATTGATTAAAGTTAATTAAAGATTTTTTTATACTGATTAAAGATCCTCGGCGCCTGCTTTGGAAATGAAGTTGATGTTGTGGATTCAGTCTGCTTCCCAAATGTTTGAATTCCCTGTCCACCATGTCCAATGAAAAGATGTATGCATATGTGATGTTTTCATACACATTCACAACAGAATCAAGGCTTAAAACTTCAGCTCAAAATCCAAAGTGATGCTTGCTCCATCGCAGAGCTGGGGGTGAGTGCTGCTTTGTAAGGGACGTCGCCCTTTGGATGAGAAGTTAAACCAAGGTCCCATCTGCGCCCTCTTCAGGTAGACGTTAAAGAGACTGTAATGCTTTTCGAAGACAAACTTTTTTCCCCCTGTGTCCTGGCTGATAATCCCCCAGATAAAACTGGTCATTCGATTACTTCACTTCGCGGCTGTTTGTGGAAGATTGCTGTTCACAAATTGGCTGCTGCGTTTGCACATTAAACAGACTACACTTATTAGTAATAATACCTTTTTTTAAAAAAAATTGGGTCACTCAATCCACGACTGTTTCTGGGACACTCATGTGCAATTGGCCGCTCCATTTCACCTACAAAAAAACTTTACAGTCAATTCACTTTACAGTATATTCTGTGAAGCACTTTGAGATGTCTTGATGACGTGATAAGGCGCTGTCTCAAATGGAAGGATTATTATTATTATTTGGGCATGGAATGCCCTGCCAAAAGGTAACTGAAGTAGAATACAAAATAGCTTTTAAAATTAAATAAATATTCGCAAAAGAATAACATAAAGGGCTGTGGGGAAGAGAGAGGGATTGGCATTGACTAAATGGATAGATCTTTTTAGAAAGTCGGCCGAGGCATGCTGGGCTTCTTACTGTTTCGTAAAATTCTATTCTAGGAAAATGGCTATGTATTCATTTGCAGTTTTAGGGCAAATAAGGGAAATCAGACATCACCCATCTATCAAGAATCCAACAACTAAAACAAGGCCATTCTAAAGTCTGAAGCAGTAGTTGAGGTTCATAAAATCCTAACCACCGCTACAACAGGGCTAATAACAATTCAAATTGTCAGCGAGAGAGCGACACAATCATCATGTTGCTCCTGACATCTTTGTACACGCTGCATTTTGAAGTGCAGATGGAGCCGGCATATACATTTTGTATTTTTGGGGTAAGTATTTTTTGTATTTTGTATTTTTTGGGATCCACGTCCCTATAAGCAAACCCACATAACCATTTAACCAATTAACCGGATTAAAGCAAAGCGCATTCATTATAGCTGTGTTGTAGTATAGAATGTGCTTTTTNGTTGGGCCTAGGCTATGGTAGCGCATTGTACAGGACTCCTTTGTGAACTTTGTCTGGAAATTAAAAAATAAATCAGTGGTTATAAATGTATATGTGTCTGATAGCAAACACTAACCTTTAATCACATTTAATCTTTCACTTCACCTACAGTACAGCACATGTGTGGGTAACGACTACAAGCCTTCACATTTTTGTACACGAATGACCTTCAAGCTATCTTCAGCCCTTGTCAAATTAGTGGTGACAGGGAGGTATTAATGTTTGGTGCTTGATATTCAAGCCTTGAACTACATGATTTATTCTACCATAGTATGAATACAAGACTTTTGATGGTAAAATTGATCAGTGCACATCACAGACAGAGCAAAGGTTGGATGAATGAAAACGTCTGTTTTATTCAGGGGTAAATCTGATCTCTTTACCTTGTTCTTTGTTACATTGACATAAATGTTTCATGTTCAAGGTTTCAGGATATATTACTGTAGTTATCACCAAGAATTGTTTCTTTTAACAGTTGTGAGTATTGAATTGTAGAGCTCAGTTTTGATAATCTATATGTCTTTGTGGCCAATCAGTAATTTAGGTACAAAGTGAACGAGCAGATTTGTGGATGCCATTCCTGGCACAGTGCCTAAGGGTTCTGTGACCAGACTTGATGCCCTGCTCAAGGGTATCTGAAAAATGTGGCAGTCCTTCTGTATTGAGAAAGTGAGGGAGGGGAGAAAACAATTGTTTCTAAAATCAAGAAGGTAGACAAAATTAATGGTGTGAAAGTGTTTAAAAAGAAATACTCTATTCTCTACTTTGCAAAATAATTATTTTTTTATAAATATACTTGTCTTTCAAATTACAATTTTACATTATACTAAACTATATATGTGTATTCTGCCCTACTAACAATGACATTCTAGAAGAAGCTGTTTTAAACAGCATTGTTCATGGAAAAACTAATTTGCTTTGTAAGCTCAGAATGAGGATGGGAATCTGGTCAAAGCACATCAGAGTCACCGCACAAAGCTCTCTTCCTCTCTCTCCAAACAAAGCTTTACCAAATGAAGACTCTATCTTTCAAAGATCACAGTGGGAAAAGGAAAAGACTTGTTTGCTCTTCTTGTTCCCTCTTCAGTCAATACTATATAAAGAAAGGCTTGGCAAATAATAGATCAATAAATATCCCCAAATCTTGCTCCATTCACAATGCACAGACAATAAAATTGTGTGGTTTGTTTTACAAAGGCCATTGTGAAATTAATTGGTAGCAGTGACTAGTGAATACTAAGTTGGTGGTGTATAATGTTTCTGGTATATCGGATATAAATTCATTAGTATGAATGTATTGATGTGTTAAACATTCTAATTTGGGTCAAGTGTTCAAGACCTTTCCACACAGTTTACAAAAATAGCAAAATACAATTGACAGCAAGGATGTTTAGAAGTATATTAATATTGGTTCCTGATTAATCATAGCCTGGGTTCATATTTAAAATTTTAAAAGGACTATTTATATTTTATTTTCTGACCTCACTGTTCCTGATATTAAAACTCTAAAACATTTGAGAAAATTATACGATGAGACTATTCAGATAAACTGAAAATCATGTTACCATTCAATTGAATGAATCATGCTGGCTTTGATCTCAAATAGAGCTTTTCATTCTGCTTTACATTTTAACAGCATTCTGATGATGTTTGTGCTATTTTGAATGGATTACATAGAAAATGGCTAATGCAAATCAAGTGATAATTTCCGTTTTGCTAATCTTTTATGGTAGTTAATTATACTTCAGGACTAGATGATACAAATCTGTTTGTGGAGTTTGTTTGTATAAAATAAACAGCAACTGTTATAATTAACTCACAAGTAACAGAGTTATAATCTCTGCAATGTGAGTGGCTTATTCTGTGTGAACCATTACCCCAGGGTGTTTGTTATTTACACAACATTTTGAAAAAAAATTAACCTCCAGTTTTTGCCAGTGTGGTTTAGTGAAAGTCTGTAGTGAATAGCGTGCTCATTTAAACAGTCCAAAGAAGAGGTGGAATAAGTATAATATATAATAATAATCCTTAAGTTTGATATAGCGTCTTATCATGTCTTCGAGACATCTCAAAGTGCTTCACAGGATTTACTGTGAAGTGAATTGACTGTATATTTTGTGAGCAAAATATATATATCAGTTAACCCAGATTTTATCACAAACACATTTGAATAAGAGAAAAACACCTGGAGCAAACTGTTTACAAATAAACCATGCTGATTTAACAGTTTAATTTGGAAAAGTTCTGGCTGTGGTTTGGAGGCATAAGCCATCAACATAACGAGACAGTGAAGTCCTATTGCATGGTGTGTAAACCATCCAAAGCTAGTTGCTCATTATAAAAGTAATGTTTTTATAATCTAGACTCTAGAGTTGCAAACATTCTTTAGCCAAATAATTCTCTTCACAGTTTGCTCAGTAATTATTTGTAGTTATAGTTTGATATAGTTATATAATGAATTTTGATAATAAGTTCTAAAAAGGAAGTAATGCAAACCGTCTGGTGGTGAAAGAGTACAGTACAATGCTTTTGTCTACAGTCAGAGTAGACACACCAATCTACTGTACTTAGCAAATGTTTCTTCCTGATTGATTTCTGGCTAAACCTCACTCCAGCTCACCTCTGCCTTTAGGAAGGTGGCTGATTCCATCCCTGAGTCCCTATTTCCCACTTTCAAAGTCCACCATGTTAACCACGTTTTCAGTCATCTTTCTGTCCAATCCCTCTCACTCAGGTGCCCAGCCAGCTGTGTAAAGCACTTTGAGACTTGTGAAAGTGGCTATATATATATATATATATAGGATTTTTGGCAATAGTGAAGAGATGGTCCTTCAGATTACATACTATCTCAATAACTACTTGCATTATTACAGTGCCCTTCACGCACGGTAGCATCTTGGAATGTTGCATCTGCCCCACTATTAGTGGGTAAGTCTTCAGTGATTCTGCCCCTGCTCTCTGGAACTCCACCCTAAAGTTCCTCCCTCTTCGCCTTCAAAACCCACCTTTAAAACATACCTCATACCTCAAAATCATATTGTAGCCCTGACTATCATACTATGAAGTTATAAACAAGAGATTTTAAACCAATTTAGAAAACCCAAATTTGTGTTGCAATCTCAGTATTATCCTATAATTCTTTGTTGAATAACTACTTCCTATTTCATTCTTAGACTCTTTATATAACTAGTGCAATCGGTGGAGATGCAGTACATGCACAACTGCAGAAAAATGTTGAAGCTGCAAGATTTAAGGTTATATTTGTTGAATAAGTGGACTGGGTCAATACTGGAAAACTAATCTTACTATATGGCCAATTTGATCTTTGTATAGTACAATATTATAAGAAGCTTGTATTTTATCACATATCATTTTCTTTTTTTTAAGGGAGAAGCAACAAACATATACCCTGCACTAACAGAGGAAACAGCGACTGCTGAACAGATGAACCAACCGGAAGAAAATACTTCTTTAGCTGTGGAGCTCCTTGGTGATGTTCCATTCACTTTAGCGCCTCACATTCTGGCATTGCAGGCCAGTTTTCACGATTTCCCAGACGCCTTAAAACTACCTAAGGATGTAAATGAGAATTTAGCAAACTTCTGGTATGATTTTACTCTGGAAAACTCTGTACTTTATGATTCCTAATTAATGTTCTATTTTGCAATATAAATCTTGTTTACAGCATTCTATATATTTCAGCAAAATTTGGCAGTATTTTTGTTCTATTTTCTGATGCAAATTGATTTTCTTTGATGTTATTGATCAGTAACTTCACTGGGCACCAGTCAACCCTCACAAACAAAAGATTGTGAGTGCTTGTTTGAGTAAAAACTGTTACCTCATTGAAAGGAATGATCAGTTTGGCTACTATAGGAAAGCTGTATTCTTCTTGAGGTACAGTGTGATAGGAGGGGGAAATTAACATTCAGTTCATCACCATCCACATTGAGCCTCCAGCTGGATGATCATAGACAGAATAGAATTGATCAGAGGTCATGGGGAGTTCTGCAACTCAGCTTGGCTGAAGAAGAATGAGAGAGAATTATTTTCATCTTTTAAGCAAGTCAATTGATATAAAATATCAATATCAAAAAAAAGTCTAGTATACATTCAGCATCTAAACAATTCGTGGGGATATTGGTTAGTTTTTTTNCTTCTATAATTAATGTTGTCTTAAATGTACGGAAAAATATGTGGCCTTTATGTGCGATGGAAATAAAATGATATATTCTACTATACACATGTTCTATTAAATATGTCCATATATGCTTGTTGGCGACCCAAAGCACTAATAGGTAATGTGGTCGTATTCTCTATCTCCAATTTAAATAATTCAGTCAGTTAATATAATATGTTCTTCATTGACTGCAGGATCTACCTAATTGCCTATTTATAATGGTGATGATTATTTTTCTGACTTATTGATATAGTTTTGAATTTTGAAAGAATGTTTTATTAGTACTAGAGAATGGGATAATACTTTAATTTGTAATTGTATTGCATTGCAATTTATCTAAGTTGCTGAATTGAGATTTGATGCCTAAATAAAGTTTATTGAATTATTCCTTATAGTCAGAGTATCCATTTTACTGCATCAGTGGCAATGAATACATATTGGCTGCATTTTATGGGTTGGAAGTAAACTATTGCTATGATGCTTTGGGTGATCGTTGCACATCGAGTCTTTTCTGTAACTTGAGAATTAATGATTCACTTTAAAGCTCACATTGTAGCTGTTATTTTACATACTTTAATTTACAGTGATTTACGTTAACAATGGGAAATATTTCCACAGTTTTTACATGGGAAATAGTATGTGCTGTGTGATACCAATTGACCCTAATCTTTTGTCTGCTGATGTTTCATTGAGTACTACTGCCAACTGACATCCGTAGCAGACACTAGAGAAAAACAATTTCTTAGGTAATGACTGTCTTTCAATCAATTCTTTTTAGTCTTTCAGTTCAAGGGTATAAATGGTTGAAAACAATTTTCCCTCATTTTAAAACTGTGTTCACAGTTTTGTTATGAGATGTTTAAGGATTTTTATACAAAATTTCCACAGTATAAATGAATGTCTCTTGGCAGCTGAGCTGGCTTCAAGGTGATGTGACTGACCATGGAATATCAGAATCTAGTCCATCCACCGTTGTCGCCTTGGTAGTCTGCTTCCTAACCAAGACAGATCTATAGTACTGCAAAGTGCTGTTAATTATAGATGATCCAGCTAGCCTGGAGGGGCAGGGATTCTCCTCTCAAGCCTGTTAACCCTGCAAACCAAAGCCCTAATGAGTAATGTGGTCCAAGCTGGATTAGCAAAAGGATAATGTTTGCATTGCAGTGACAAGCTACGTAGTATTAAACCCAGCTGGTTAAAACCCAGCAGTACCCCATCACAATCTGGGGTCCTCCAAGTCTTCTGAAATCAGGTAAGCAGAGGAAAGAGTATCTGTCCATTCCAGATAAAAGGAAATGTCAGTGCATAGGCACCTGCATGTGTAGAACTGTCAGTTTGGATTGGATATTTTTAAGCATGGTTTCCGCATAACCCCCCAAAAATGACTGAAACTTCGTGGCCCTGCAAAATGGTTTGTGACAGTGTGTTTGTCTTTTTCACTCAACTTTCATGAACACAAAAAACAACCTGACACATTGGTGGGAGATCAGTGACTTGAGGCAGAAACCACATCCTAGTGCAGATGAATTATACTTGTACTGTATTGAGTATTTGCCACAATATAACATCAGCAGCAAACATACTTAAAAAAAACAGGATTGCACTTGGCTTTGAAGATGAGTTAGTGTTTTGCACCTGCATTTCTAAATGCAGTTCCACTTCTGCTGCAGTGTATGCACAAGTATTACTACTGCAAGTGGAATCAGAGACTGTTAATAAGCACCAGCAGCTGGTTACTGGATGAGATAAGAGAGGACAGGGAGAGATCATATCACTGTCCACGTAACTGGGGAATGTTGCAGGAAAATCTAAAGAACAATAGAAGAAAGAAATAAAAACAGGAAATCTTAAGAATTTGGTCACGAGTACGTAACATCCCTGACTACACAGAGGATTTAATAATAATAATCCTTGCATTTGATGTACTGCCTTTCACGTCAGGAGGACATTACAAAAAGCTTCACAGGATTTACTCTGAAGTGTAATAATTGTGTATTTGTTACGTGAATGAGGCAGCCAGTTTGCGCATAGCAACGTCCCATAAATCCCTCCCATGCGTTTTGCTCCACTAACTCTGTGCCCTCCTTCAATCCTACCAAAGCAGTCACTCCCTTCACGCAGCGAATATTAGCTTGCAACATGTCACCCACCCTGCAAGCCACTGCACTCTATGGTCTCCAATCCTTCGCTCTTAGCACTCTGTGATAAGGTAATAATAATCTTTGCATTTGATGTGCCTTATCATCTCGTTGAGACATCTCAAAGTGCTTCAGACAGAATATACAGGGTGACCAAAAAGTCGTGATAACTTACCCTATTATCTAAACTAAAACTAAAATATAATTTCTTTAAGATTGATGTTATCACAACCTGTTGATTACCCTGTATATTGTAAAGTGAATTGACTATATTTTGTGAGCGAAATGCGGCAGCCAAGTATGCACAGCAGTGTCCCACAAACAGTCATGGATTAAGTGACCACATTTTTTTTGAAAGGATTATTATCTCCAGAAAGTGATCCGCCAATCGACTAAAAACCAAGTTCCTACTTCTGCTAAACAGAGGTGTGCAGATTAAGGAAACTTGCCTAAGGTTTCGCCCTACCCGGGAATCGGTACCCAGACCCTCTCGCTTGTGAGCCGAGCATGCTAGCCACTATGTAATGGGACTTAAGGTGAGTAGGGTGTGTCCTGAGGAGAGAATGTATATTGCATTTATGTAGTGCCCTTCACTCATGTAGTGCCTTGGAGTGCTGAAAGCTTCCATTCCAGATGCAGAAGTTTCCATATATAGATGGTGTGGGTACTCTTTTAAGTATGGTGATAGGTTTCTGCAAGACACCCATCTGACCAAAACAAAATAGCAGGTATCAGACACTCCCTTTCAGCTTCCTGGTGAGCAGCACAGCTCAACATCAATTATAGAAAACATTGCCACCATCTTCCTGTACGTAGCTCAGACACACATTCCTAACCACTGAGCAATGGTTCCACCACTAGAGGTGTGGAGCTTGAGCAGCAGCTGCTTATCTTTGCATACAAATACAGGAAGATTCCAAGCCCTGGATATATGAATGTGTGATCACGGATCTGGACTCCCAAGTAATGCCTTCCAACAACTGTTGTTTCATGCCTCAGAGTTTCCACATCAGCTATTCAACACACATCTGGCTTCAGCCTGGTGGGAGCCCCCTTTGGTCAAGGTGTTTGAGGGATAAGGTGGATACTTCAGATACAATACAATTTATATTTATATTGTGCCTTTCATGTGGGCAGGCTGTCTTAAAGCATGTAATAATGCTGGATGGGCACCTGAGCTAGGGATTGTAGTTGAGAGGGGTTGGGAAACATTACCAAAAGCAGTCGAATAGATACCTATGGTACGAGATGTAAGCTTTTTAACCAATGGGTGGGGAAATAGGATTAAAAAAGGATGTAAATAAATGCTGAAATGTCTCAATAGACTGAATGCACCGTACTAGATCCAACGAGGTGAAGGTTTTATAAAAATCCTAACCTCCATTTCTTCTTTAAGAAAACTGTGCAAAATATCTTAAAATACCCCCATGATTCAGAATAATAGTAATGCCAAAACTGTTTACTGTGCTCATAAATAACAATAAGACTCATAGAAATGTAGGTGCCACAAAGAAACAAAAGTATTTAGGATAAATTGCAGTTTTGCCTTCTGTGACCATCCCTTGCAAGAATTACAGATAAATATGATGACCATGATGTTTTACTCTGAAAGGAAATTGATGAAAACTGCAGTTTGCATATTCATACAACAATCACATTGTCCTGCCTAATAGAATAATTATTTGTGCTGTGCCGTACGGAATTGCTTACAGGACCAGTAATTCCTCCTGGATTTGAAATGGGGTTTGGAGAAAATAAAGCTCAAGAAATTGTGCTTACTAAAAGATTTGCCTTATTTATGTGAAACTCATGACCAACAATTTTACCATAATATATTACTGGACCTGTTTTTTGTAAAGATTTAATTACAAGTATATAAGGCTAGCTGTTCCAGTAAGTCTTAGAATGATTGGCAATAAAACTATAAGTATCTACAATATGTCAGAGGGTAATTTCCAATATATCTTAATAAGGAATCCAATTTGTACAAATTCCAGCAATCGAAGCATAACATACTGACCACAGGAAACCTTGTAAAGAAATATCGGAAATTAGTCCCAATCATATATTAAATAAGTCAAGAAAGGTTTAAATGAATCGCTAAATGATTCAACAAAAGTTATTTTTGAAAAATATTTGTTGCATAATATTGTCTGGTATTGCATTTTTTAATAAAACTATCAACTGCAAGGCATTATCTGGATCAATTACTCAAGTTATTTTTCATGCATAAATACACAAAACTTTAAAATGCTCATATTGTTATTTATATAGCTACATTTTATGATATTCAATTCTTGGAACTTTATCCTAACAGCCTCTTTTCTAAGTTGGAATCAAAGGCACTACTGGATCCCTCTTAGCTGTCAGGATTAATAGAATTAAATTCTAACACCAAGTTTCCTGTCCACCATTTTCTCAATAAGTTCTTCTGAGAGGCAGAGAACATGTCATTTAACATTACTTTGGTTTGACAGCAGCCAATTAGTAAAGAATTTTATAATCCTGTCTTTCAGCTATCTAGTCAAATTATTTTAATAACTGTTTACAGGCTTCGTTGCTCAGATTTATAAGTCGAAAGACAAGTTTATACCCTATTCTAAATTCTGGAAGGAAAATTACTAAATGACTTAGTAATGCAGTGACAGCAATAAGGCTTTGATGATGGAGGTAATGAGCGATGAGAGGAGACGGAGATAACTTAATATTTTCCTCATTTGAAATATAAACGTTGAAGATAATGCGACTTAAAAATCCTTCCATCGATTTAGCATCTTTCAGGTCAGCAGGACGTCTCAAATCGCTTCACAATAAAGTTTAGGGGCTGTGCATTTTATAGATGAATGTGGTAGTCAATATTTACACAATATAATGTCCCACAAACAGATCGGTAGAATCTGGACATCGGTAGAAAATCTTCTGTTTTCGAAAACTGCTGTGGGAACTTTAACATCCACCTGAACAGGCAGATGGAACCTTGGTTTAATATTTTCATTTGAAGAACCCTGCCTCAAACAATGTACCACACCCCCAGCACTGCATTGCAGTGTCAGCATAGACGATGCAAGTTCATAGTCCGGACACGAGGATTAAATGACAAAGGGAATTGATGAGATGGAACTTGAGGAGTCCTTGGGGTGAAGATGTTTCGAACAACATGTTCTTGGGTATAGTTATATAGATGTGGAATAAGAAAGTACCAATTATGGGGAATACTTAAACTCGATTTTTTAGTGATCCACCAATCAACTAACAACCAGGTTCCTTCTCACTGTTAGATAAACGGAGGCGCGTGGAGTAAGGAAACTTGCCCAACATTTCACCCTGCCAGGACTCAAACCCAGATCCTCTCATTTGTGAGGCGAGTGCTCTAACCACTAAGCTATAGGAATCCACAATTTTATTAGAGTTGAGTAGTTATCCAAACTACAATGTCTTGAAATTACAAAGTACTCGAATTAGCATGGAAAAGAAGTTTCTACATTTCTTTTAAGTTTGTTTTAATATGCAAAATGCTTGTATAAGTCTTTAAGAGATTTACAGTAGCTTATACATGAATGCAAGGAACTGAATGGTATACATTAACTGCACAGATACATAAACTGAATGCAAGCTGATAACACTATGCAGAGCAAAAATGACCACAGACACAAAAATGCCATCTTACCAATGCCTACATGGCAACTGATCAGAACTGTACAGAACTCAAGAATAACCCAAACAAAGGTCACAGGAAAGGAAACAATTTTACCTGCATATCACGTGTGGCTGGCGGAGGTTAGCGGGAGGAGGAAAACCAGTAAGTACTGGTCACAAATGCCATTATGTTTTTCACCCATGCCATACCACATGGCTAGCAGAAAGATGAAGACCTGCAGGTACAAGTCACAAAGCAAATGCTGGTTTCACACCTGAATTACTTAGCGACTTAAAGACAATAAAACAACGAGTCATCAGAGGTTTGTAACAAACAAACACCCATCTTAAAAATACAAAAATCTGACAAGTTACGAGATATCCAGCGTGACTAATTATCAGAGGATCATAATTAATATTTCTTATAGGAAATAGCTGGGGTATTCAGTATAACCCCACAAGTTATATGAGGTTGACGACTTATCCCAGTGGTAAGTTATCACTAGTGACATAGGCAGAAGTCTGAGAACAACCTGACTTTGTGGACTTGAGGTGTAAAGTATGTCATGGATACTACATGAAAACAGGTTAAGAAGGAAATAGACAAAGGCCAAAAGCGCTGCTTCATGGAAAGATTGAGAATGGATTCACGCCAGTGAATTCCCCACAGAGCAAGTTCCTGATCTCAGGCAGCCCATCAAATGCAAGCAATTTCTCACTCGGAGACTGAAACAAACTGTGATACTCAGGCACCTCCTAACAGTAGTTGGAGACACATTAATATCTGGAACAGCTAACATGCAGGAACATGATGAATCGTAGAGATGGGAAGTGAGTCCCATTGCTAATAAGTCTGGCCTCAGTTCTTTCATTAACAAGGAATAGGGGAGCAACAAGCTCTGTACAGCACTTAATAAATATGCATAATGTGTATACTATCATTCCTGTATTTGAATCCTTCTCAGTCCAACTTGGAACAAAGCTGGAACTGACACAACTCTGAATTAATCATGCAGGTTAATGTTATGACACAAAGCAAACTTTATTCAATGGTCGACAGTTGTACCCAATTTACACAGCCAAGTTGTGGGGTGAAATGAATTTACAGCCATCTGCCATGAATCTGGCAGTATAAACACTGCCAAATTGCACTCAAAACTCTTCAAGAAGAACCAGCCTGACTGGAGATCTGTGCCAATGTTAGTTCAAAGACGCAATGGTGTACAATCCAGCAGCATTGAAGGCTAGATTCATTGCCAGGCAACCAACTTTATTGACTGGAGACCAACATTGCAGGAGCCACTGCACAATGTGTTACTATGTGTGTGTCACCTTTCCGGATACTGCACTTTTACTGCAAGTCCAGAATAAAGAATCTTAATCACTTCTTGGTGTTTTGGCTAAGATCAAGGGCACCATATGCAACTCTGCACCCGGTCCTGGCCTGGCAGGGGAACCATTCAGTGAAACACTGTCCGGTACAGGGCTGGTGTTTCCAGCTTGAGGGGATTAGTTGATACATTGGGCTGGCACTAAAGGGGAGATCAGGCTCTTTACTGTGGGGAATAGTAAAATATGGAAGAGTTAAAATACTGAATAAAAGTTCTGAGTCTGAAACACCAGGTTTGTCCTGCAAACTAGAGTCAATAATGAGAATAAAAATAGTTTGAACTTTCAGCCAATTAATAAAGGGCTGAGTACAGGACATAGTAGAAATGTGTTATCTGACACAAATTCTGTAGTTGTGGACTATCTAATGATTTGTATATTAACTTACTAACTTTTATGTACAAATTATAACCAAGTTGTGATATTTTGTTTAATGTTTATGGTAGTAAGGATGATTAATGGGAAAAATCCAGGCCAAAGACGACAGGGTCATCTTAGATTTAAGGTATCTGGAAACAAAACGTTTATAATTAAAATAGCTTGCTACTTTATTAGTAATTTACTGCCATAGAAAAAATTAGAAGCTGCTCCCTAGTTCTCAATACATGGTGGGAGGTTACGGCTGCTCTACAGTAGAATGCTATTCAAGTATTTAAACAAAGTTTGATATTGCATTGTAATCTGGTGGCTTTTGCTTGACTTGACATCTCTGTTATTGTGGAACAATATTTATTGTCATACACTGGGACACAGGAAATATGGCCTCAAAGACGAGTATTGGTTGGTACCAGCACAACTGTTTTATTTGGTGAGCTTTGTCCTTTCCCAGACCAGATGCTCGTCTTATAGAGGTAGGACATTCCACTTCAACAGAGTGTGAAATAGTGCATTTTTTTCTTCTGCATCATTTATATAGTTACTTAAAGTGATACTGCACGTAAACACACCATTCAGCCTAACTAGTCCGTTGGTGTTTATACCCTGCATGAAGCCTCACTTCCATTTATCCATTTAAAAATATTTCTGCATGTTTTTAAGATCCCATTTTCAAAGTCGTATCCCACCCCACCCCACACATATACATATTCAACGCACCCATCACCCCATCCTTACCAAACACCATTGACTACCTATTGCAGAAACGATCGATTTCAAGATGCAGACTTACAAATCAGGATCTTGAAATCTTCTGGCCCTGGCATCTCCCTACCTCTCTGAACTGCTTACTCCATCATCCCTTCAGCTCCACCATTTGTGGCTGTGTTTTTAGCATGGTGGGAGAACCTTTTACAGAACAGTTTGTGATGTTCGAGGCACCCTGATGTTCTAGATGTCCAACTTCAATACCAGAGACCAGGTTTATCCAATACTAACCTCTTATTCCTGATCCTAATGTGAGGGGCATTGGACCTGGGTGTGAATCCAGCCCAGCCTGTGTGGATTAGTCTCCTCTCACTCCTGCTAATGTGGGAAATGGGTTAGAGTAGTTTCATCTCGGTGCTCCACAATTAGACATTGAGTTATTAATCTTACTTGGATACCTGATAAGGATAGCTGGTATAGCAATTGGGAAAATCTACATGGATCTGTGTGTCAGTGTGTGTGGGAGTGTATGTGCAAGTGTGTATGGGAGGGGGGAAGGCATATTGCTTGTGAGAAGCAACGCTTCTGGGCTGTAATATTCATGGTAGAAGTCATATTTCGGAAAGCCAGAGTGAGCAGGGACACGGGTAATCAGCTGCTTGTCTCGGGAGAGGGAGCTTCTCTTTCAGTACTCGTTATGGCGTGAACAGTTGATGGGTTTGTCAGATCTGAGGTCAGGAGAAACAGATGTTGTATGACTTGGCTCTGGAAACAAACTAATAACGTATAAGGAGGATTTTTGAGTGAAGTAGAGAGCATATTTCACTTTACATCTGATGCTATCAGCGAATGAGATAAACCATTAAAACATGTTAAATGAGTTCAGCATCTTTGGTGGATACGATGTATATATGAGCACATTCATAGCCTAGACTCCTGCCTTCAGGGCAGTAGTACTTTAGCTATGGTTGGAGAACACTACGTATATTTATTTTACATTTACATTAGTGATAATAGAAGCCAAAGTAAACTGACCTAGTTATAGCACAACTGGAACTATTGCTCATTCTTACTCATGTGATATGAAGCTAATAGTCAGCATTTATGGATTATTAAAATATTTATTTTCACCTATCAGGCCTGGAAACTGTTCCTGATTGAAAACAGATAAGTTGGCAGTAAAAATCCATCAAGGATTTTTCTTTTCCAATGTTTTATGTACAACAACAACAACAACTACTTGCATTTGTAGAGGGCCCCTCACACCATCTCAGAGCACTGATAAAAAAATGATACAGCTGTTTGTTCAGTAATTGATGAAGATGTAATTGATGAAGATAACCTAATCTCACAAATACTTCAGTTAGAAATTGTCTTGTAAATGTTCATTACATTTCTCTTTGATATAGTGGGATATTCCATTGACTAGAGAATACTGCTTAATTAAAATTAAGTCATTTGACTGATATTTTTAGGGTAACATAATTGTGTGTGAACGTCCAAGGCGTTATTGAAAATGTATTCTTCCAAATGATGAAACTGTCACTCAGTAGGTAGGAGTGTATGTCTGGGCTGTGGAAGGTTGGCATTTCTCTCACATGCTAAATGCTGAGTTTGCTACTCACTGAGAGGCTCACAAAGAAGTTCCTGGTATCTCCTATCTACTTAGAGATTAAACTGCACTTGTCAGATGTTGACCAACTAGTGACTATCCTCCTCAGGGGAAGGTAATGGGATCTCCTTGGTGGTGATCTGTCTCCAAGGTGATGTGCATAGCAAAGGAATATTAAATTGGAGTCAACAGTATTGGCACAGCCATGTTTGCAACACTCCAAGGCATTACTGATGACAGACAAACCAGCTTGGTTCATTGGCAGGACTTGGAGGGTAGATCAGTCACTGGGGGCAGGGATTCTTTCCATTTAGCACCTGCTAATCCTGCAAACCAATGTGTGTCCAAGAAGTGTGGGCAGGAAGATAGTGACAATTCTTTCATGCATTTAGACTTAGTGTCCTGGCTAGACAAGCTGTGGGAAGCTTGCCAGCCAGTGTTAGGAATGGCAAACTATCTGGTTTAGCTGGTTAAATTTCAACACGCAATCTGTCCCCAAGTCTTGACTCTTGTCAAAGTACTTCTAATACTTTTTAGAATTAGGTAAGAGGTGTGAGTTCCTCCAAGGAAGAACGGGAAACACAGAGAAATTTCCAGGTGTAGGTGGCCGACATGGCTGTCGGTCTGGTTTGGTTACTCTTAAAGGTGATGATAAGATTTTGTGTGTGTCAGCTACCGGCTGATTTAAAAAAATGTGTAAAATCTAGCTCAGCTACGTCTGGTCAAGAAAAAACAGAATTAAACAGATTTTTTTAGGCCTCAAAATACAAAGAATTCCCTATTTGGCTGTTTTATATTTTTTCAATGGCCAATAGCTAGTTTTCAAAATAGTGAAATGACTATTGCATCTCCTTCCCATTTCTTCTCTTCCAGAAATGGACCCACTATTTTCTTCTGCTGGGATACAGAAACAGACCTAGTAATATAAAATTATGAATATTTCAAGTCAACAGAATTTCTCAACAAAGATATAATGCAGAGAGTTTTCAAAGAGAGGTTACATGATGAATAGGTCTACAATCAAAATATAGAAAACTAAAAAGGCTTTCATGTTACAAAAGAATAGAATATTAAATAATGCTAAAACATAATTAATAAAAAGGAATTATAAAATCAGCTTTAAAGTAGTTGGAGCAGGTCTGTGTCATGCAGACCAAGGACCTGAAGTTCCACACACTTCTAGCCTTCACACTATTGTCTTAAAAACTTCAGATTGTACATCATTTTGGCAAATTTTTAAATTCTGGCTTGATTTTTGCCACTGGTCATCCAGAGCTTGTTTGAGGAACTACAGAAAATCATCTCCAAAATTAAGACAATTTAAGAATTTGCCAAAATTTTAATATAATAATATAATCTTTGCATTTGATATAGTACCTTATCATGTCTTCGAAATGTCTCAAAGTCCTTCACAGAATATACTGTAAAGTGAATTGACTGTATTTTGTGGGCGAAACATAGCAGCCAATTGTGCACAGCAGTGTCCCACAAACAGTCATGGATTGAGTGATCAAAAATTATTATTATTTTATTTTTGTTTTTTTGAAGGGATTATTACCACTGAAAAAGCGATCCACCAATCGACTAACAACTGGGTTCCTACTTACTGCTAGGTAAACAGAGGCATGTGGAGTAAGGAAACGTGCCTAAGGTTTCACCCTGCCTGGGAATCAAACAGTTACATAGAAACAGTATTGAGTTTAAATAATAACAATAATAATCCTTGCATTTGATATAGCGCTTCTCACATCTTCTAGACGTCTCAAAACGCTTCACAGAACATGCTATAAAGTGAATTAACCGTATATTTGTGGGCGAAACGCAGCAGCCAATTGCGCAAAGCAGTGTCCCACAAACAGTCGTGGATTGAAGTGACCAAATTATTATTGTTTTTGTTTTTTGGAGGGATTATTATTAGGTGTGTGGAGTAAGGAAACTTGCCCAAGGTTTCGCCCTGCCTGGAATTGAACCCAAGTGTCTCGCTTGCAAGGTGAGTGCTCTAACCACTGAGTTTACTAGCCCTTGTCTTTATTTCTGTCTTTCCATGGAGCTGACAAAGTGGTTAAGCAGTTAGTGTGTAAGATGGGCTGACATTATAGGGATTTTGGGAAGGAAGGTCCCAGGCTCGATTATCTTAGGTTAGTTGATATCAGCTGATGTACCAGTTGGGTACTACAATGGTCCTCAGCTTGGATTTAAGAGAGGAGCAATTAGTCAGGGCTCCTGAGAAGTGTGCCTATATAGATGTCTGGTGAGAGCAGGATTAGACTTGGATCTGAAGCCCCCCAAGGTTGAATAGCTCACTGACATTCACTGTCTAGTCTCACATATGAAGAACAGCCACTTGATTGAGGTACTGGAGAGCTGCCGGCATGATTCAATGCCTTCAGAAGAGGGGCTGTGGGGAGAGAAGAAAATTGCCAAATAAATAACAATCGTCTTCAGGTTTCTTTCATCTATTTGTAGAAAATTGAGCAATTTTCTGTCCGGTATTCTGCTACAATGAGTGCAATGTGTTAGAGGGCAACATAAATGGAATTTTCTAAATCAGAGCAAACATATCAAGTGATACTTAAATGGGTATTACTTGGGTGAGCCACAGATATATTTTCATATCTTAAGCAAGGTTGGTATGTACATATAACCAATCATTTATTTTAGTTTCGAAAACAGACTTGTAAAGTAGAATACTGATGTTCAAATGCATTTAATTCTAATTGTTACAGTGGTGCAACCTTATGAAAGATGGTTTGTAAAAGACAATATGAAGCAGTTTTAAAATCCTTATTTTGAGTGACTGATAAGTAGAGATGTTAAACAGACATACAGAATGTCTTTCTGAGTATATGCTCAGAATGTTACACTTATACAGTTTTACAAGACCACAAGATGTATTTTTTGCACTATATTGGCCCAGGATTGGGTACAATAAGAGTTTCAATTTACCGTGTCAGTATCGCATCTCTGCAGAGTAACCTCAATGAGCACACACACACACTGCTTATTAACATTCACAGACTGGACTGCAATGTAATGCTTGCATCCATTATATTAATAAGCAGACTGACTACAGCAGCAGGCATTCATAAATAAAAAAAAGCATTGGGAATCATCCAGGCTGTGCGCAGAGTTTGACAAACTCATTTGACAAAAATCTCAGGATAGAAATCCCACTAAAATGCAGTGGCATTCAAAAAGGCATCCCATCCCCACTGTATCAATTACCCCTCAACTAGAGGTGATCCCATCTCTTCCTATGTGGTATTTATTCATGTATGAGGACAATTAATAATAATAATAATTCTTGCATTTGATATAGCGCTTTTCATGCCTGGAAAGGATATTGAGATAAATATACTATTTGGTATTGTCTCTCCATGAATGTAATTTGTATAGGGGTAAGCAAAAAACAGGTATTGAATTGCTGGACATTTTAACAAAATCACAGTTCTCATACTGCGCATTTAGAAACTTCTCGTGTGGTTTTGTTTCATTTACTTGAATTCATAAAGTTCATTAAACGGGCTTTATGCCTACTTGTTCATGATCTAAGGAATGTTAGCAGCTCTGTTAAAAGCTACCTGAATACAGATTCAAACACTGGAAGATAAAATTGCTGTCCCTACTCGTGTTTCATCGTGGGAAAGGTTTATAATTCATTTCCATGTGCATTCAAAGGCCTCATTCAAAAAGACTAGAATTGCAAGATTACACTATAAATTGCACTGTACAATTAGGGCATAATTTATTGTTATTATTTACTATAATTGTATAACAAACTTGTTTGTCTTATTACCCAAGATAAAATAATCGGAAATTATAGAATCATAAAATTAACAATCGATTTAAAAACTGGGCATCCTCCCCAAAGCAGGCTTTATGATACCACACTGTTGGCAGACATCCCATGTGTGTCCAGATTACTGCTCTGTGAACAAGGCAGGGATCTCTTTTGGCCTTTCAGTTAGTTTTCACCGCATTGTCAAACAGACTGCATATGGTTTGCCACAAAAAAGATTATTCCAGCCAAATTTCTAGGAAGGCAGGAAAATTCACCTGAATGAACAGCTCTTTCTGACAGACCTTTTTCTGTCCTGTAACTTAATTTGGTTCTGTAGCTAATATCAAGATACGTCACAGAAGTCTGGATTTGAGAGTGGTGTGGTGTTCCTTTTTTATATACAGTAGCACGCTGGGCATTATTGGTGGCTTTAATGCTTCTGGTCAAAGTGTGAGGCCTCAGTACAGAAATGTCCATCACAGGAGAAGGCGATTTGACTCATTGTGTGCCTGTGAAACGTAACACATAGGTTGGTATCTCTTCCTACATACAATGGGACTTAATGAAAAGACCTCAGCAAATTAGAGAGGAAAGGATTCAAATAAAAGCATGTATGTCATATGTGCCAACTGGTCCTGTGACAAATGAGGGTATTGGTTCTGCCCTAATCAGTGTTCTAAACAGTATCTACTTCAGGTACCAAAATTATCACTCCACACCATAACTAAGGAGCAAGTGAAGAATCTTCAGCCTGTTACAATTGGCCCAGTAAATTACCCCACTAGGAGATACTCCTGCTCTAGATTCTCAGCTACAGATGGTATTAATAAAACTGCACTCTGAAGTCTCTATGGTAGCTTTGTGGTCCTAAAGTGAGATGGGTATTATTGTGCAAGGGGTTCCCTAGTTTTTGTTGATCTGACTTGTTTTCACTACATGGTGACGCTTCAGTGAGCAATCTGCAATTAACAGCGATGTTCAGATACCAAAAGACCTTCCTCTTGGGAGGGTACTAGGGTCAGATTGATGCTGCTTACAAGTTGCAAGTAGTCATAGGTGGAAGTCTAATGCCTCTAATGTAATCCATGACCACTGTAGATAAGCGCTCTGGGACGCTACCCTGTGTGAAGGGCGCTATACAAATGCAAGTTGCTGCTGTTGTAGATATCATTCCCCTTGCACATCCATCAAAGGCTCCACCATGGCACTCCCTAATGGTTAAGCTTGTTCAAATGGTCCTCGAGACCACTCGAGCTGCAGAGAGCCCCAAGGGGGAAATCTGACTGAATAAGAGGAATGGGCTCATGTTAATGCTTGTGTGATCTATGCTGTACAACTCATTGGTTGGTGAGGCTTACTCACATTTGTAACACCAGGGTGGTCCAGTGTAAGTTATTAAACTGCTAAAGGGTTACAAATGCTTTTATTACCCAATTTTGTGATACTCAGGAAGCCCACAATTATTGTTCTATAGTAGTTCTCAAGGCAACTCAACAAGTTCCTCAAACAAGAGAAAAGCTGCTAACACCGGCATTATAATTTAAGTAGTGTGTGTGAAGCAGGCTTTACTCAGTTGACCTAAAGGACAGTTACTTTCCCGCCAGCATTTGCCCTCTTCATCAAAGGTTCCTCGGATTCAGCCTTAAGAGTAGAGTTACAAAACAATACAAAATGACATTTATATAGCAAATTTCATGGCGGGATAGAGTTCCAAAGGTTGGGGCAGAGAGGCTGAAGGCCGACGTCGATGGCAGGGGACCTGGAGCAGCCACAGTCTGCTGAGCAGAGGGAGCGAACAGGTTGATGTGGTGTTAGCAGGTCACATAGGTAGGAAGGAGCAACTTATCCCCTTCAGTCTTTTATCTGACCCAGTGTTTACAAAGCCTTATTCATCTTATCTGCATCTTATCTTATCAACTTAATCCTCAACAGTCAATAAATTCTTAGGAGCTCAGTCCCCACTTTTGGCTCAAATAAATGCCACTTTTCACACCTTCCTTTAAGACAGGTGTGTGTTTTGTCCAAACTATTAATACTTTAATAGCAAACAAGTTTCTATAGGCTATCTTTTCAGGGAGAACTAATAAACCCTGTGTGTACTCAAAGCTAGTATGATTTAGGATTTTTGACAATATGTGGGAAAAATGTTTTTGTTATTTTGAATCACAAATGGTATTTTAAATTCTATTTGTTCGATAGCCTCTGTCACATGTTTAAATTTGCTGTAGTTTGGCTCACTTTAAATGAATGGAACTATGAAATCAACAATGAAAAATTGAAGCTATGTTATATAGAGTGGTACGAAAACAGATCAATTGATCCAACTAATCCAGACTGGTGTTTATACAGATGAGCCCCCATCGCTCCTAATGCCCTCCCCTATAGCATTTCAATTCCCTTCTCCCTCAAGTCTTCATCAGGCTTTCTCTTAAACACATCAATGCTATTTGCTATTCTCAGCAAACCCTAAGGTACTGATAAATGCATTATCTTAAACATCTATAGTGAGTAAATGCTGAGGACCCCAGACTCCACTCAATGTAACTTCTGCCACCCCTCTTCATATCCTCTGGGTCTGCCTGTGTTTTTTAAAAAAAGTGAATTATACAGTAAAAACATCACAACAAATCAAAAGAGAGAAATCAATAAATCTAGAAGGCAAATTTGTGATTATCACAAATAAACAGCAAATAGAAAAAACGGTCAAACCTTTAAGAATTTGCAATTATTATTCCAGTTACAAATATTTAGATTTCAATCATACAATACAATACAAGATTACATTTGTATAGCACCTTTCACATCGAGAGGACGTCCCAAGGTGCTAAATAGCCATGATAACCCAGGATTAATTTAGACCACTTGAGGAGAATAAGAAATGCATTACAAAATAAATGAACAATGTTGACCTAAGCAATTTGTTCATCAATGTGAAGGTTTGAAACACAGCACCAGTTAAAATTTAGGAAGGGAAATCAGGCAGACCTGTTTTTGCAAAAAGGATAATACATTTTTTAAGTACTTTACCCGGGAAGCCTATTGAAGCGAATTGTATTTAAGAGACAATTAGATGAGTTTCTGGAGCGAGATGGGACTGATGGGTGTAATGTGAAGATGGAGGGGTGGGTGTGGAGTTTGAAATTAATCTAGAATAGATGGTGGAGAAATGCTCAAATGGTTGCGCAGGATGCTATCGTTAGCTATCTCACGAGCACAAAGACCTTAAAGAGTGGTTAGCAAAATTTTATTAAATAGATCATCTCTCATCACAAGGCTAGGGCCCACGGGATTAATGGGAACATATTAGCATGGATTGAAGAGTGGCTAATGGGTAGAAAACAGAGAGTAGTGATAAACGGGTCATTCTCGAATTGGCAGGTTGTGACTAGTGGAGTGTCACAAGGATCAGTGCTTGGGCCTCAGCTATTTACAATTTACATCAATGATCTAGACAAGGACAATGAATGTAACGTATCTAAATTCGTGGATGACACTAAACTAGGTGGGAGAGTAAGCTCTGAGGATGATGCAAAAAGATTGCAATGGGATATAGATAGGCTAGGGGAGTGGGCGAGTAGGTGGCAGATGGAATTTAATGTGGGGAAGTGTGAAGTTATTCACCTAGGTAGAAAAAATAGAAAAACAGATTATTTTCTAGAGGGGGAGAGATTAGATAGTGTTCGTGTTCAGAGGGATTTGGGTGTCCTTGTACACCAGTCTCAAAAAGTTAGTTTGCAGGTGCAGCAAGCAACTAAGAAGGCAAACGGCATGTTAGCGTTCATTGCAAAAGGTTTAGAGTACAAGAGTAGGGAAGTCTTGCTGCAACTCTAGGGTCTTGGTGAGACCGCACCTAGAGTATTGTGTGTAGTTTTGGTCTCCTTATTTAAAAAGGACATACTTGCCCTAGAGGGGGTGCAGCGTAGATTCACTCGGTTAGTTCCTGGGATGAGGGGACTGACCTAAGAGGATAGGCTGAATAAACTAGGGCTATATTCTCTAGAGTACAGAAGAATTAGGGGAGATCTTATTGAAACATATAAGATTCTTAAAGGGCTGAATAAAGTAGACACTGAGGGTCTGTTTCCCCTGGTAGGAGAATCTATAACCAGGGATCACAGTCTTAAAATTAGGGGCCAGCCTTTTAGAACAGAGTTGAGGAAACAGTTCTTCACTCAGAGAGTAGTGAATTTATGGAATTCACTACCCCAGAAGGCTGTAGAAGCTCAGTCCTTGAACATCTTCAAGGCTGAGACTGATAGATTTTTAAAAAATAGAAGGATTAGGAGATAGGGCAGGTAATTAGAGTTAGGTCAGAAGATCAGCCATGATCTTATCGAATGGCGGGGTAGGCTCGAGGGGCCAAATGGCCTACTCCTACTCCTAATTCTTATGTTCTTATGTTCTCATAAATCTCCTGGTACTCTTTGAGGAGGTAACTAAACTGGTGAACAAGATCCATCTTGTTCAAATTTAATTAACCTTTTACAAAATGTTTTGCAGTTTATTTGGTTTGAAACGCTTTTGCCTGTCCACCAAAAATCTTGTTTCTTTGAAAAAATATTTAGCTATCCTGAAATACTTATTAAGTGTGAATTTGCAAAACATTATTCAGTAGTTCTATATTTTGGTGCTAAATTGAAGATAAGTGACATTGAGTTATAAGGGCAGCAGACCTGACAAATTTCTAAAAACATTGTCATTGGCCTTTGAAGGTGGGAGATAACTGAGTTGCTTATTGATCTCTTTAACTAAACCCTCAACATCTGTATTTTGTTTTACTTTTATTATTTATTATTCAGATCTTGAAACTCAGACAAACTGAAAATTCTGCATTAAAATTCTTTTAACCCTTATGATTGGAAGATGCAGGGAAATTCCAATTGGCTTATTTCAGTAATTTTTTCAGAAGAAAAACTAAAACTGCAAAAATAAGCACCACAAAATTTTGCGTACAAATAAAAATGGCTCTTCTATGTTTCAAACGACTTCTGCTTCTATTTCTCTATTCCCTCTTCGGGAACATGTGTATTTTACCTTTATTCTTTAAACTCAGAGGAACGTAAATTTATGTAAACTTGTAATTTTGTTAAACCATGACTCTTCAACTTAGATGTAAGCCCGGTTCAGTTGTTAACACTCTCACCACTGGGTCAGAAGGTTGTGAATTTTGTTTGGTCAATCATTTGTCTGACGCACCCATCACCATGCTTAACAGTATCCAAACCAAGATGAGAGTTCCACAGTGATAAGTTAAGACCATTAACATAAACTTAGATAAAAATATTACATGACATTCATTTCTGAATGGGAACAGATGTGTGTGTGGATAATTTTTTTGGGGGTCAGTCGGATATCTGACACATGCAGAAACACATCACCGTGCTTACGAGTATCCAAACTAAGCTGAAAATTCCATGCATCCCACCAACACATAGAAATCCCAGAGATAGATTGGTGGAATGGAATGCACGCTCTCTCCCTAGGGGAAGCATCCTGCTTACCTAATTCCAGAAAGTATCAGGGGCAGGATGGTAAGAGCCAAAGCTTGGGGACCCCAGAGTGTGAGTTGTTCCAACCAACTAAAAATGCATAGCTTGCCATTGGTATCATTGTTTGGAAAAGTTTCCCGCTACTGGTCTAGCTAGCACCACCCTACCCATTAGGGCTTTGGCTTGCAGGGTTAACAGGAGCTGAGTGGGAGGATTCCCTGCCCCCAGTGACTGGTCTGCCCTTCCAATTATCCAGGTTGGCTGTGCTGTCATCAGCAGTGCCCTGGAGTTTCAGTTTTAATAGTTGGCTGCAAAATATATTAATTGATGACTGATTAACCAAGTGGCAGAATTCCTGCAGTGCCACTGGCCCTATAAGTGATCTGAAATAACATTTGCAGAAGATGGCTTAAAACAAACATAGCAACATTGGCCTAGAATCATCACTCAGTTGTGTGAGAGAGATACCCAGCAAAAGGTCATTATATATATGTCCTCAACTTTATTTGTTGACTTTGAATATTGCCAAATATTCACTTCTTACACAATGGTATGAATAGAGGGCTGTACAAGTTGTATTATTTATGGAATTATTTTGATGCGTACAAAGAAAGGGAGTCTGGCTGGCAGGTTTCCATGAAGGTGAGAGGAAAAAGATGGGGATGGGGTGTGTTTCAGGCTTGCCAGGTAGGAGATAGTAATTGGGTAAAGGAGACTACACACAAATTCCAGGTTCAGCAAATTGTCTCAGGAATTTGTAACATATTGAGAAGTCTGTATGTGCTAATTTACGAGCAAACCTCAAGGAATTAAATGTCAACAGGGGACCTGAACCAGATGGAATACACCCTGGAATCCGAAAGGTAATGGAGAGAACAGATGGGGTTACAGTTAATATCAGAAGTCCCATAATATGGGGCTATACTGGAGCACTGGAATGAATGCTATCCCAAAATTCAAAAAAGTGAGAGGTGAAGCTGGGAATTTTAGACTGATTAATCTAATGCTGATGGTGGAGATATGCTCAAATGGTTGCACAGGATACTATTGCTATTTATCTAACAATCATGGAGACCGTGAAGAGTGTTATTAAATTGATAACGCGGTTTTATTAAATAGATCATCTCTCATAAGATCATCCCTCACAAATAGATCAACCCTCACAAATCTTTTGGCAGTCTTTGAGGAGGTAACTAAACTAGCAAACAAGATCTATCTAGTGGATAAAATTTACTTAAACTTTTACAAAATGTTTGCTAAACTTCTTTGTGTAACACTTTTAGAGAAGAAAAGGTCTCAGGAATATTGGTAAATTTGGTTGCTGGATGGGAATGCATGTAGCAGTGACAAGTAGAGTTCTCTAGAGGCCATTTGATCTGGACCCTGGCTGTTCACACTATTTATTATTCATGAACAAAATGATAAATGTACTTATAATATTCAAAACTGTTTTTCTATCCACCCGTTAATGAATTTAGACCATGACCCCATCTTGTAGACCTCTTGATCATACTGAATATGGAGACAAGTTTATCTCTATTGTTTAGGAGCTGGAAGAGAAATACGTTCACCTCTTCAATCATCTATTCAATGCTCTGTAAACATTGCCAGCTTCTGCATGCAATCTCTCCTCAAAGCTCAGGTGCCCAATCTCATGAATTAATTTTATTGCCCATCGTTTTACCTTTACCAACCCAGAACACAATACTCAAGTAGGGCTGTATTTATTTTAAATTCTAGTTGTAAATCGATCCCTCCCCCCCACCCCTCTCTCTCACACACACAGAAATACGGGCTGTGCAATAACCAATGACAGATTATTTGTCAACCATGATCTTTTTAACAATTCTATTTGAAGAGTCTGCTTTTGATCTGAAGCCTTGCTATTTAAACTTTTTGTTGCCATATTGGCTAGGGGAGCTGCTATATGTAATATTTTAGATTCTTCAATCAACCTACTTTGTCCTGGATTGTATAAAATCAAGCAACTGATGATTGATAAATGTGAGCGATTTGAGCTGTGGATTCTATAAATGCTGGAAACTGGGCTAAGATTATCCATTGCTTTTGTTGGAATTTGGGCAACTCTGAACCCAATGATGCAAGGAATTTAACACGACGCCACCCAAACTGAATTTAAAACGTTAAATATTACCACTAATGTTAATTGGGCTGTGGTACCTTTATGGTTATATTCCATGGTTAGGTTTTCAACTATAAATGGAACATAAAGTTCAAAGGAACTTTCGAGTTTCATTCCATGAATTTGGTTCTTAGTTACAAATTATGGAAATCCCATTATGAAAACAGGTTTCTTCAGAAAGTAATAAACCTTAATAAAAGAAAATAAATAAAGGAAATTTAATTTCTTGTACTTTCTTTTTCCCAGTGAGGCAGATATAGAGCCAGAAGTAGATAAATTGCATAAAACCATCTCCAAAATTACACCTATTAAAGTTATATTAAAGTACTATTACGAGGAAACCGTTCTACAAAATATTTTTCTGGTTTTGTGAAGCACTGCAACACAATGGACATGAATCACCTTATTGCAATCCAAACAAAATGAAGAGTACTCTCTCAGTTTTCCCTCCCAAGTGACCAAGCCTTGGCCCTTTAACATAATACCTGTTGGAGAGCGCTACAAAACTGACTGTAGTTGAGTACATTTCCACATCAATGAAATTCCCTTTTTGTGGGCTAACCACAAAGTAACAATGATGACATCCGTGGAAATGTCCATGAGTTGCAACATGATGATGCCCTTCGAACTAATTATCTGCTACCTTCCACAAAGAAAAACAACAATATCATGCCTTTCTTCGTGTCATTTTTAGCGGAGAATAACAACTGAGAGAAATTACCGTTTGAATAGCACACCAGTATTAGAGTGACTTATGCAAGTAGACGGGTGACTTATGTAAGTAGAAACAACTTCCATATTACAGAGAAGATTTGGCAGTTCTGTTTTCAGACTTTGAACAAAATAGTTTCAGATACATTCCAACTGTATAGGGCTCTGGTGAGACCACACCTGGAATACTGTGTCCAGTTTTGGTCTCCTCATTTAAGGTAGGATGTACTTGCCTTGGAGGGGGTGCAGCGTAGATTTACTAGGTTAGTGCCAGGGATGAAGGGGATGAGTTACGAGGATAGGCTGACCAATTTGGGCCTATATTCTCTAGAATATCCTGTAGCTCAGTGGTTAGAGCACTCGCTTTGCAAGCGAGAGGCCTGAGTTCAATTCCAGGCAGGGCGAAACCTTGGGCAAGTTTCCTTACTCCACACGCCTAATAATAATCCCTCCAAAACCCAAAACAATAATAAATTGGTCATTTTCAATCTACGACTGTTTGTGGGACATTGCTGTGCGCAATTGGCTGCCGCGTTCGCCCACAAATATACAGTCAATTCACTTTACAGTGTGTTCTGTGAAGCGCTTTGGGAGGTCCTCCTGACGTGAAAAGCTCTATATCAAATGCAAGGATTATTAATATAGAAGAATTAGAGGGGATCTTATAGAAACCTATAAGATCATCAAAGGGCATGATAGAGTAGTGAGAGATTGTTTCCCCTGGTTGGAGAAACTAAAACCAGGGGTCACAACCTTAAAATCAGAGGCCATCCCTTTTGCACTGAGTTGAGGAAGAACTTCTTCACTCATAGGGTGGTGAATGTATGGAACTCACTACCCCAAAGGGCTGTTGACGCTCAGTCCTTGAACATATTCCATACTGAGATAGATTTCTTATTGCAAAAGGGATTAAGGGATATGGGGATAAGGCAGGGTCAGGTTATTAACTGGAGTTGGATTAGAAGATCAGCCATGATTGAATGGCGGGGCAGGCTCGAAGGGCCGAATGGCCTACTCCTGCTCCTACATATTAAGTTATGTTATGAATGTGTGTCATGTGGCTGAGACTGAGGAGAAAGTAATCATATGTTGGGAGGAGGGGTGGGGGAAATGCAAGCTGGGAATGCAGTGAGAATAATATTGCGCACCGAAATTAAAACATTGGTGGGACATCAACTCTTTTCAAAGTTCATTAGGGCCATAGCAAGTGTGATTCACTGGGCTATATGGTCACTAATGCCCCACCTTGCAAACTTTCAAATGTTTAATATTAGCTAGAACCACTGAGCAGCTTGCCAGCAAGGGTTCTTCTAGACTATATATTATAATATTACCATTCCAAATGAGCAACACCTAATATTCACCTCCATCCAGATCTCTTTCACCAGGAATGCAATGTCTTTCCGTTTCAGGTGCTCCTTCTTCAATGGACTGACATGTGAAGACAGTCGGAACTACAGGTGTCTTTGTTGAGACCGGGCAGTGGAGTTTTGAGTTAATGGCATTTTATGTATGGTGGAGCTGGGGAGACCAGCGAGGAGGGCGTTGGCATAGTCCAGCTGGGAAAGTGACGAAGGCGTGGGCGAGGGTTTCGACTGCGTTGGTTGTGAGGTATGGACGGAGGCGGTCAATGTGATGGAGGCGGGAAAAAGTGTCCTCGGTGAGGGGAACGGATGCACACTTCACAGTATATTCTGTGAAGCGCTTTGAGACGCCTCCACAACATGATAAGGCTCCACATCAGATGCAAGGATTACTGATCATTTGAATTTTGAGTGAACTTGAATAAGGAGGAAATATGGGGCAGGATAACCGGAAAGGTGTGTGTGTGTGTGTGTGTGTGTGGGGGGGGTTGAGCTAAGAGGAAAGAAACCCTCCAGTTTCTAATACATTTTATTCAACTTCATTACTAATGCCATGTATGTCAAACACTGCCCCCTCCGGAGGTCTGGAGGTGGTGCTGCACTGACTGACTGGAACATGCTGCTGTCAGTCACTGAGCGCGGTCCCACACATTGTCCCGTCAGTCAGAGGGGGCTGGTCACACGCCCCCCAAACCACGCCCCCCTCCCCGCTTTCCCGCCTGCTGATTGGACGCGAAAGCGACCACGCGCGTGAGAGCGCTGGCCGCCCTGATAGGAGCGCGGGCCCGTCAATCACCCTGGGGGGGGGCGGGGGCGGCCCGCGGGTTGCGCTGAAGGCCAATGGCAGGCGGCCGCTGGCGCAGTGCAGCCCCGCCCCCCTGCCCCGGTCTGTGGCACCGCCCAGCTTGGACGGTGCTTTGCGGAGGGGGCGGAGACGCGGCTGTCAATCTCGGGGAGGAGGTGGGGGACTGATTGGCTCGGGCGGCTGTCGATCAAAGGGCTCCTCCCCCCCCCACTCGCACGGCGCTGGGGATGGGATGGAGGGGGGAGATGAGCTGAGCTGTCAATCAGAGGCGCGCGGCGCCGGGCCCGGGAGCAGCTCGTGCACCTCCACCACAGACACCCACACACCCCCACACACACACACACAGACTGTGCTCTCTCAGCAGCCGCTCTCTCTCTCTCTCTCTCTCTCTCTCTCACTCACTCACTCGCAGCACCAACAACACCACCGGATTTTTGCTCTTTTCATCGCTCTCCACACTCCCCCCACCCCCCCCCCAAAAAAAAAGCAGCAACAACTGTAAGGGAGACCCTCCCCCCCACTACCATCACCCCAAAAAATACACCCACCCCCCCCCCACCCGCCTCCCTCCCCATTCCTATAAAGTCCCCACATCGCCCCGCGGTGTCTGCAGAGGGAAGAGAGCGGCGGCGGCTATAAACAATAAGGTATTATGTGTTGTCGCCGGTGAAGGTGCCGGGGATCCCCCCCACTTCTCCCCCCCTCCCTCCCTCCCTCCCTCCCCCTCTCTCCTCGTGCAGTGCAGAGAGGACTCGGGATTCCGGACATTTTTTTTTGCTAGAATTGTGTTTTTTATATAGTTTTTTTTTGTTCAGCCGCCGCCACCTCCTGCGCTCTCTCTCTCTCTCTCCCACTCTCTCTCCCACTCTCCCTCCTCTCTTCCTCGTTCTGAAATCATTTGCAAATTCGGAGGAAGAAGCCGCCGCCGCCGCCCCGCTCGCCATGTCCTCGCAACCCGCTTCCCAGCGAGTGCGGCGCAACGGTTCTCCGACCTCCAACCGCCTGCAGCCCATCAGGGCCACGGTCCCCTTCCAGCTGCGGCAGGGAAACAGCAGCCCCACCCGCTCCCCCTGCTCCCCGGCACCGGCCACAGCCACAGCCGCGGCCGCTTCCTCCTCCTCCTCCTCCTCCTCTCCTGCTCCAGCATCAACAGCGACCACCTCGACCTCAACAGCCGCCACATCCACCGCGTCCAACAGCCAAAAGCCTTCGCCCACCTCCTCGCCCACTCCGCTCTGGGCTCCGGCCGCCGCCGCCACCGCCGCCGCCGCCGATGGACGCGTGAGACACCGACGCTCCCCTGACAACAGGAGCTCACCTGAGAGAAGGAGCCCCAGCTCCCCGGTCTGCAAAGGTACACCGTCTGCCCCCCCCCCCCCCCCGGTATCACCCCGCACAGCCCCGCACTGTGCTGCACTCTCCCGGTAAATCAGGTTGTTTTTCCGCTCTGTCCGCAAAGCAGAGCTCGGCTTTGTTTATGCTGTGTACAGCACTGCCGATCAGGATCGCTAAATGTTGCTATATATATATACTGTATCATATATACATATATATCTATATATATGTGTGTGTGTGTGTGTGTGTTGGAGGGGTGTAAATAAGCCACAGTGAAAGATCACTGAGATGCGCTCATTGACTCGGTTAATAAACTCCCAGTTTGCAGAGCTGCACCAGAAGCACTGAGCCCCGGAGGGTGGAGCGCTGTTGTGGTCTCTCACAGATGTGCGCGTTGGGAGACAGACTGCAATGGTGTGTTTCTGTGTTGAATGAGAGGGGGTCCGGGGTCCGGGGTCCGGGAGCGGTGACAGAGCCGCGGGGATCGGAGCGCTCGTGTTTTCGTTCGTGCGGAAGAGGATCTAAACTGTAGCGATTTAGCTTTTGTTTTCGTCTATTTATTGACACAGAAAGGAGTTGAAGAATGTCCCCCTCCCCCTCCCCCCTCCCCCCCCGGGGGAACTCTTATTATTTCAGCATTATTTCAGCTTTTATCTTTTCAGCGGATCAAAATGCACAAGTACAGAGCATATATTATATAACACTGACTCAAAATAACCATATGCAATCCCGGGGCTGGTGTCGGGGTCTGTTCGGATGCTCTTTCCGTTACTGAAAGCATTTTTTTTTCGCACCTCAAATGTCACTTTGTGGTACCGTCAGCTTTCATGTTTCTTCCTTCCACAAAAAGTGTTTTGCTGGCATCTGGCTGCTGGAGGCGTGGTGACCATCAGGTCAGATTCTGCTTCCCTCTCAATCAGAAGCACGAATACTATGAGCCAAAAGAAAAAAAAACACACTAAGTTTCAAGGACCAAACCTGTAAAAATCCATCGCTTGCAAAAGATTAAAGCGTTTTCTGCTTTTCTTTTAAACCAACCCCCCCCACTCACTGTTCGAGGTGGTAAATCCATATTTTCACCATTTCCATGGCACACTTCAGTGTTTTGCCACGAGCAATTGCTCCAACAGAGAGCTTTCACTGCAGATTGGCAACATGGTTGTATATAATGTGCAATGGTGCTGCGTAAAGCATTGCATTTGTTTCAAAAAAAATACGCAAACAAGTTCTGAATGTTGACGTGTGCATTCATGCGACGTGTACGACATGGCTCGGACTGGGAGGAAAAGGCTGCAAACATGAATGGCTCTGATATGCCGCATTTGTTTGTGTAGGGGTTGAACTTGAAGGTGGAAGCAAAGGCGTCTTTGTGCTGATGTCTGGTTGCTATCTGTATTTTGTGTGCGTTTGTGTTCGGTACGTGCAAAGCTCCCTGGTTTCAAGAATTGCTTCACGTCAGGGCTCATCGTTTTACGTATTTGTTTTCATAACCAGATTAAAATGTCACCTTTCCTCCTGACGTTCAGGTTGTTTATGAGCCGAGTGCACTGCTGAAGGCAGGGCCCACAGTTACTGAGCTTATGCTTTAAGGGTTTTATCTTCCTCACCAGCATGAAGTGCGATGATGCACAAAAAAATTTAAAAAAAAAAAATCCTGAAAGGAGAGGGAGGGAGGGAGGGAGGGGGTGGGGGGAAGAGAAAGAAAAACATGAATGAAATGGTAACGATTGCATTTGTACCGAGTCCCTGTCTGCTGCAGACGTGCGTGATGACCAGCGGCTGGGAATCTGATTTTAATCGTTCACAGTCGGTCCCTCGAAACGAAGGCGATTTAAGTTCGGGGCAGAAGATATTTTTAAGAGGACATTCAGGGTCGGAGAAAGGGCTGCTTTATGCAATGCTGCCGAAAGCACTTGGCATTCAGACAACACCACATGGACCAAGGCTTGTGGCGTTTTAATTCATTCAAACGTGTGTGTGAGAGTGAGGGGGGTGGGGGGGAGAGAAGAAACTGCACAGAAGCATACATCCCCCCTCCCCTCATATGCATAAATACACGGACCGCAGAGACATAATGCTAAACTTGCATTTTGCTCATCAAAATGGGTGAAAAACAAATGTACGTTTTTGCATCATTGTGTGAAAATGCAAGGTGAGCTGGTTTACATTAAACCAGATACAGCTCCCCCCCCCCCCCCACCCCAGGAATCGATGGTGGTTAGTTTTCGGGTCATTATGTGCAGGTTTAATAAGAGTGAAGCTGCGGGTTGTTTACATTTGGCTGTTTATGTAACCTGCTTGTTGTCGGACCTGCTGCCATGAATTGGGATGAGATGTTGTTTGCTCTGAATTCTTAGAAACTGTGTCCCATCCATGCACATACCCACATGCACCCACCCCCACCCCCCCACCCCCAAACTGCTCCCGAATATATATTTCCCGACATCAGGAGCCTCGGAGCAAGTCTCCCAGTTAATTTAGTCGGTGTGGATCCTTTCTGCACAGATTTACCATTGTATGAGAATGAACTGTGCAGTGCGTTTATTAAAGGCAAACATCAGTACTGACCAGGTCTCTCTCTCTCTCTCTCTCTCTCTCACACACACACACACACACACACACACAACCCTCTCAGTCTTTCTCCATTCATTTCCAAACATTTTTTTCTGCAAGAATGCACATTGAAGACTTTTTTTTTGAAGCTTTGGCGAGCTGTCTTCCTCAGAAGATGCAGAAAGAAACACGCTGACAGACAGACCATTGCTGGGAGGTAACTGGATAAAGCCTGGGATTGGATAGGGTTTTCTTGTGTGTAAACTGGAGACTAGCTCCAGCCTGTCCTGTGTTTTTGTAGTTTGAAAGTTCTTGTTTTGCTTTTTCGTCTATCACACCTCCTCCAAATATTCTACACAGTTGCGTTCAGATGCTGTATGACTGTTCAGCATCTATTACAGATTGACTACAAAGCTCATATCGTACTCGCCAATGTTGCTTGCAAACATAATTCCAGTCTCCCTTATATGTTATCAGAATCAGAAGTGAACAGGTTTTAATGATTTGGATTTTAAAGTCAGATTGGGGTTTGGAGGATGTTGAATTTTAGAGAAATGTCGAATACCTTGATTCATTGCTGTTTTGATGGAAAGATTGATTTTATTGCACCTGAGTAATCCAACAGTTTAATTCATTTTAACCGAGAGGAGGGTAACACTACCAACATTATGGTTCCTGTGTGGTAAACCAAACACATAAAGATTTGAGCGAGGCAGAGGTACAGTTTTCAAAAAGAAATTGCAATCCTCATTCGCATTTAGTACTTGTACCTTGGTTGAAATGTAGTGTTCAGAATTGGTGTCACTTTTTGTGCACAGATGAGCTGTCCAGGATTAAAGTGTCTTTTTTAATGAAAGATGAATGGGTTTACAGTTAAAATCCCTCGATGTTTTTAATATCCAAGGCTGTTGTTTGGTGGCGGCAGGGATGAAGAACATTAAAAAAAATCCAAGTTGTGGATGGAAAGCAAATACATATTTAATTGGTGCAGTGATTGTGGTGTTTTGGAATTTGGATTAAAAAGATGAATAGTTCACAGGGGCTCTTTAATAATCGTGACCCCTGTGGCATTATAAACCAGCGTTTTGAAGCAGGGGACTTGACAAGTGTCACTTCTTTCCAGTGGCACTCTGTTAGATTTGCATATGAGGTGGGGGTTAATCTGCCTCCCTGTCTTTTTTAAAGGGAGGGGGGAGATGTCTTTATTTCAATGGATTTACAATCTGTCATTGTTTTTCTAAAAATAAAAGCTTATGGCTTGTGATGGCTTGACCTTGGCAATATTGGGGCAGTATATCTTCACAGTCGCTTTTATTCTGTGTGGTTTGTGATAGTTCGGCTTTACACAATTGAACCCATCACTATAATCCGACTGCTTTGTAGAGTACAGATCATAATTATTTTGAGATTGTCCTCCCCTTAGTGCAAGACCCATATTGTTCCACCGCACTAGACTGTGCACTGATCATATTGTGTCTATCATGGTGCTAATGTATAGTGTGGCGCGATTGCACCAGTTAAATAATGGAACAGGCATTGATCATTATTTCAATGATCCCAATGGGGGAAAGCCCACAGACACAGGGTAGTAACGCTGCGTGAACGAATCCTAAGCCCTCCTCCGCTCCCCACTCTCAAGATGGTTGAGCATCAACACCCCAATTATAGCTGTTCATCAAGTCACCTTAAATTTTGTTTTTTTAAAAAAAAGCAAATTGATTGTACTGTGTATACACAGTAAGACTGAGTTACTGAGCTCTTGCTTTCCCTGAGGCCAGTTCCCCTCACAGCATTTCTTTAGCCCTAGATTTCTTGTAAGTTTGCCACTTGACTAATGCTCAGAGCTCAGCACTATGCCTGTTTGGCATTAGAATGCTACCAAAATAATGGAGGTGTTTTGACTTCCAGTGTTTTCTCATGTGTTGACTTCCAAGATGTCACACAGTGTGACAATGTTTTCATGACTTATGTTTGGATTTACTGTGGCCACATAGTCTTTGTATTTTAACTAATTTCACTAACTTCATGTCAGTTTTCCTCCCCTTGTTCCACCCCCTCCAGTAAAATTGGGTATTACATATCACCATTGAAATCTCTTTATATGGTGGGGTTACCTTAAGAAATGCATCATACACAACCGTCATTATCACTTCAAGGTCAACTAATAGGAAGTGTATTTCAGGCAGGAATGTTGGTTTTGGTATAGTGGTTTGACCATTGAGATGTTACTTCTTTTCCCTACATGGCATACACCCAACTAAGTGAGAACCCACTTTGTCAATTAAGTCGGATTCAGACCGGGTTGGGAATTAATAACATTTCCCCAGTCATTTGAACTGTTAGAGGCGGGTTCATAAATATTCCCCATCAGTTAAGTTGCCTTTAGCACTGAAAAATATATCTCTGCTATTGCTTTTTGCAGCGTAACAAATTCCAAACCTTTAGTATGGTACCAGTAATTATTGGTATATGAATATTGCAGTTTGTCTATAAACTCAAAGTGTTAGTCTTGCAGGCTAGGTTTATTGTGCGTGCATAAATCGATTAATTTTTAAAAAAGATTATGGCAGCTCCATCCCGGATCATTAGACTCTTTTTAACAATTTGTTTCACATTCTATTCTAAACTAACATTTACCACAGGGATTTCCATGGTGGGGTATCATACTCTTGGTTGGAACATCTGATTTATTGGAGTGTGAAACTATCCAGTGGGAGGAAGGAGGGGTGGGAGAAAGAAAGTGCAATTCCCTTAAATTTTGCAAACTTCTTTGAGTCATTCCTTCCTAAAATCCTGATATGATTAATTGGTGAAACTGCTCAAAACTCAGCTGTAATAAATAAAACAAGCTCTGACCCTAGTTCCTATGTGAAATACGCGTTTCCTTTTGTAATTTTGCCCTAGGCGTCAGATTGCACATTATACAGAACAATTCAGTAACCAAAGAAGATGAGTGATGGTGCTTGTGAAGATCTCTGCAGACTGGTCTGTTTTGTCCTGCCCTTCCAGTTATAATAATAATAATGCTTGTATTTGATTGAGTGTGTGGGTGGGGGGGGATTATTGGCCCATAATAGCTTTCAACCTTTGAGGTGGGAGAGGATAATTAAACAATTGATGTCCTGCCCTTTCTACTATTGTTGATGCTTTTTTTAAGGTTGCTCTGCTCCGTAGTCCAGCTAAGAGGGTAGGCAGACAGGTTACCCATCTAACACCATGGCAATGCCACTCTTCTGGCTGGTAGTATTCAGTTTGAGTTGCTTGTAGTGTCCCGTCCGTCATTTAATTTTGTTTCATTCTCTTCTCTCTTTCCTATTCCTATCATAGTACAGCGTAATGCCATGCCATGTCTTTGTGAGCAGCTTTTTCCTGATTGTGTGATTTAGATTGACAACGTACCGTGCGATGAACTGTTGGTGGAGCCATTTCCTAAAATTCTAGGCACACTATATTAGTGAACTATTGTGCTACTTTAATTTTAGCATGATTTTTCTCTGTGAAATTGCCTGAATGTGCCACCCTGCTGTTTCGAGTCCGACTCCTGGCTGTGCTGTTGGAGTGACCGTTTTGTATCACAATGCATTGAAGCATCTATGCAGCACGTGATATTTGTCTCTTTGTTTTTCGTTGTGAAATGATCTCCAGCCATGTGTGAATGGGCTGTGCTGCTGTTTTGAGGCATGTGTCCGACCGGTTATGTCACTAGAAGTGAAATTGGGGAATAAATGTTGAAATCCTATTCATGTACCTTCAATCCTCGCATTTGAATCTTGAAGGATTATGTCTAGTAACATCTGAGAAATGATTAAGGGGGAAAAAAGGGCTGGATTGCAATGGCATGAAAGCTGAGTATTTGCAGTTACTGTATTACCAATTGCTTGGCAATAGTTGTGGGTAAAATCAAAGTCTTAAGTTTGTTAAGGGACTTTGTAATGCAAAGTTCTGCTATGTAATATTAACCATTCCTCATTAAAGTTTCTCTTTACAACTAGTCATTCAGCTTTACTGGCATGCTGGTGACTTGCCCAAATTGATAAGATTTCAGTTCCCATGCACTTCAATAGAAGACGTACCTTTCCATCTTGCAGAGGTTTATGGTACTGGTTGTTGGTGTATAGAAGGCACATTGAATGATCTATAAAGCTGTAGCCACGTGAGCTGATTAAGAAACTACTGGAGACTGCATTGAAAGTTTGCACTCTTCATTCCTTGTTGAATAGAAATCTCAGCCTCATTAATTCATGTCAGCATGCTCAAAGACTTGTTTCCTGTAGCACACTGGCTGAATAATCTTGTGTAGAAGGCCTGGCACTCTGAACCTTTATCAAGTGTCGTTCTAGTTGATTAATCAAATAGTTCTGCCCTTAGTTTTATATCAACTGTTCTTATTCAATGTGCTATACCTGTTGCTTTAGAGATCCTTGTTGATAAATTTCAGGAACACAATCATTTTGCTTTCAATTTCTGCACAATGCCCGATGATCGAAACAAACTTTCTGTATGAAAGGCGATGTCGAATCTGAATTTATCATTGCTGCATGATATATAGTTGACAACTTTTTATTTTTAACTTTACCTATTGCTTTTGATAGGGTCAAGGGGAAGCCTGTTCCAGTAGTATTTCGGATTGTGGGACTTTCAGCTGCAGGGTTATAAGTTTAATTCATTGACAGGATTGACTTTTAGATTGGCAACCTTGGTTATATGAATTTCATCAGCTCTAGTCTGGCTGCTGTGTAATGGTGGACTCCTTAGGATCTGAATGATTCAGCCCAGAAATAGGCCATTTGTCCCGTTGTTCTGTGCTGGTTTTCTGTAAGAGCTATCCATTTAATAATAATCCTTGCATTTGATATAATGCCGATCATCTTGCTTCTATAATGTGTAGTGAAAACAAGAACAACTTGCATTTATATAGAGCCCTTCATGTGGATAGCATCTTAGTGTGCTTGACCCTAGTGGAGTTTGATCCCTACCTAACCAGGGGTGGGGGTGCATAGGCACAGTTGAAAAGGAAGGTGTTCAGATCTGCTCTGAAAACAGGCAAGGATGGGTCAAGGTGGAGTTATTGAAGCAGAGCGTTCCAAAGTTTCTGAGCATAGTGCCCTAAAGTGTGGCTGCCAATGGTAGTGTAGGGTACAAGGGACGTGTGGAAGGCTGGAGCCAGCAGAGTGAAGGGAACAGGTAATGGAGTGGGGTGTAAGCAAATCGGAGACCTAAGGAGTTGGTAAGGCATGAATTGATTTGTAAGCAAAGTTGAGGATCTCCAAATTGATCTGTTCTGCAATAAGTGGAGTTTGGTAAGGATTGGGGTGAATTATTGATATCGTTGTTGGGGTGATGGGGGTGCCAAGTATGTTATGGGTGAGAATTTGGGCAGTGGAGTTTTGGGTCAGCTAGATTTTGTGGGTGGTAGAGTTACAAATAGAGCTACGAATAGTTATTCGCCCAGAAATATACGGTCAATTCATTTTACAGTCTATTCTGTGAAGCGCTTTGAGACGTCGATAAGACGTGAAAAACGCTGTATCAAATGCAAGAATTATTATTATTATATTATTACACTGAAGTGTGAACCTGCCATGATGAGGTCAATGTCTTGACGTGGTAGTTGAATCCATAACTTTCTGACATGGAGGTGAGAGGGCTACTAACTGAAGCAGGTTGACACCTGATTTTATGCATTTTAAAATAAATAAAGCAAGGTAAAGGAAGAGTTTCCAGCATTGATCTTTCTCAACAAATGATCATAATAGATTTTTCTTCCCGTAATAGGATTTTCCTCCTGCTCCTGCACATTCACCTGTGGCGTACACCAAGGCTCCATCCTTGGACCCCTTCTTTTCCTCATCTACATGTTCCCAAATGGTGAATGCCATCCACAGACACGGGGTCAACTTCTACATGTATGCAGATGACGCACAAATCTAATTTGCCTAATCCAGCTGCGACTCCACTACGCCCCAAAACTTTGGAACTGTTGTCAAACAATCCTTCTGCCTTGCCCCTCCTCCCCGTTTTTAGATCATGCACGAAGATGTTCCTCGACCATGCTTATAGTCACCTCCTTCCTTCCCCCATTCATCGGCAACAACAACAACTTGCACTTATATTGCGCCTTCCACGCAGGGTAGCTTCTCGGAGCACATTCCTCTGCCCCTGTTAAGCGCTCCAAGATGCTGCTTGAATGGTACGATGTAAAGACAAGTTGTTGTTGTCGTTGAGATTTGGATAAGATGGCCCTTTTGGCACATTCAATCTCAACCTTTCTGAAAACCCAACTTCCCATCGCAGAATCATTTTTTTTAAAAAAATGAGTAGGGTACTAGTTGGTTGCAGGGTGCTGGTGGCTACGTGAAGTCCATGCCTCATGGTTCTGCTGTTTTAGCGAAAAGAGTAAACATGGTCAAACACACCTGCAAAATTCTGGATGCAAAAGCAAAGGAGAATGTATAAAGAGAGCCTGTTGAAGCTAATTTAGTGAATATTTAACTTGGCTTAGATGTTTGATTGCATTAGGGCTGTTTTAAGTGAAATATTAATGACAAAGTCTACCAGTTGAGTTGACAGGAAGGCTTGGACACACAGACTATCACACAATATTCATTTTTATTTTCTGCTATCTGTTAATATATAATTTTTGAATTTTATGAGCAATATATTGTTTGAAAATGTGGACACCCTGTAAAAATATTTCATTTGTTTAATTTAAAAGATTTGCACTACTTATCAAATGATGAGTGAGAAAGTAAATGGTGTTGGTAATAACATATCCACAAAATATACAGTCAATTCACTTTACAGTATATTCTATGAAGGGCTTGGCGATGTCTCGATGATGTGATGAGGTGCTAAATCAAGTGAAAGTATTATTATAAACTGAAATAGACTTATTTTAATATTAATCCTTTGGTATATCGCCTTTCATGTCAGGAGGGTGTTCAAATTTCTTAACATTTGTTGTATATAATAATCTAATAATCCTTGCATTTGATATAGCGCTTTTCACGTCTTCTCAATGTCTCAAAGCGCTTCACAGAATATGCTGTGAAGTGAATTGACCGTACATTTGTGGACAAAACGCGGCAGCCAATTGCGCACAGCAGTGTTCTACAAACAGTCGTGGATTGAAAATGACCAATTTATTATTTTTTTTGGAGGGATTATTATTAGGCTCTGTGTGGAGTAAGGAAACTTGCTCAAGGTTTCACCCTGCCGAGAATTGAACCCAGGTGTCTCGCTTGCAAGGCGAGTGCTCTAACCACTGAGCTACAGAACTCCACATAGTGTAGTGACTATTTTGTAGACAAACAAAATACTGATGGAGTATCCAAGGTAGTGCAGACTGACAGTCATTTTGGGAACATTATTGAAAATGGAATATATTATCTGCACTGTTGGCCATGTGGCTGGCATTTTATAACACTGGAGGCCTGGGCTTTGAGTTTGAAGTCTTATTCTGCCTGAAGTATGCGGGCTTCCAGTTTAAGAAAGGCTGTTTTAGTCAGAGAAAAACAATATACAGCAGCAAATGACTCAAGTGGGTCCTGGTGAGCTTGCCAAGAAGAGAGCGAGATGGTAACTCAGGGGATGTATTTGAGCTGGGCAATCAGCCCATTTGTGGGGAGGAAGAGAATAGAGATGTACTCTGTAGATTTAAAACATGAAGCTATTTAGTGTCTTGGTTCGGTAGCAATCTTGCTTCTGAGTCAGAAGGTTATGGGTTCAAGATCCAAGTCGGGACTTTGAACTCCTACAGGCTAGGCTGAAAGTCTGGTGCACTGCTGGGGGTGTGCGCTGTATTGTACTTTGAGATCCTGTCTACCTGTTCATGTGTATGTTTAAGATTCCATGGCATTGCTCAAAAAGAGAAGGGAGTTTCTCCCAGTATCCTGACCAACAATCTCACAAATCAAGTGTTATTTTTTTCCGCCAAATCAAATTGGTCATTCGCATCATCAGTGTTTTGAGAGACGTTTGCTTTGCCATTTGCCTGCACTCGCTACACTTGACAGTAAATCCTGTGAAACGCTTTGAATCTGGGTGTCTTGTTTGACTCTGAACTATCCTTTCTCCCCCACGTCCATGCCATGATCGGCACTGCCTACCGCAACATTGCCAGACTCCGCCACTGCCTCACCCCTCAGGCTGCTGAAACCCTCACCCACGCATTCGTCACATCAAGGCTCGATTATGGGAACTCCCTCCTCATCGGCCTTCCCAGCTCTTCCCTTCACAAACTGCAGATCATCCAAAACTCTGCAGCTCGTGTACTCTCGCGCACCAGGCTCCTCGACCCCATCACTCCCACCTTCTCCCGACTCCACTGGCTCCCCATCCCCCAGAGGATCGAATTCAAGATCCTCGTCCTCACTTTCAAGGCTATCCATGGTCTTGCCTCCTCCTGCCTCTCTGACCTGCTGACTCCCTACCAACCTGCCCGCTTGTTGCCATCATGAGGCACTGTTGATTTGGCTGTTTGTACTGCAAGCCCAAAACTCCTGATAACAATACACCTTTGGTGTATAATGCAGTGCATTGTTTTTGCACAAGGTTATCTGCAGAATAGAAATTCACACTTACAATCATGTCAGACAACATAAAAGTTTTTTGTTTGAAAGTGCGATAGTCTAGCAGCTTTAAACTTTTCACTATCTCATTCATAGGAATTCTAATTCTCGTATGATCTTGATTCATCTCAGTCTGTAAACTTTGTTTTTGCTCTTGTAGAATGGAGAAATTTGCATTTGTGTAGTGGCATGATTGGCATTTAGGGAAGGAGAAGTGGGAGGGAGAGCTGTATTATCAAAGGCATGTTGAGGGGTAAGAAGCATTCTATGAAATATGTTGCTATGTATGAATTATTATTGTTGAAAGCTAAGGTGCACACACAGTTAATGATGTCTCGAGTGAATGGAACCGTTCTCATTGTGCTGAGCCGCACTTTTTACACTTGTTAATGTATTTTTTTAGAAAAAGAGCGGAATTCTTTTGTGTTCTGTATCTGACTGGTTTGATCATCAAATATAAGATCTGTACAATCTTTCTGTTTCCTCCCACAGTCGAAAGGTCCAAATCTCAACAGATGAGAACCTCAAATACTATCAGGCGCACTTCATCTCTGGACACCATCACAGGACCTTACCTCACAGGACAGTGGCCTCGAGATCCCCATATACACTACCCCTCATCCATGAAAGACAAATCTACACAGGTAAAGAGCAACGTGGGTGGCGGGATAGGGTTCTCCTGTAATAGGAAAATATGATCACATCATTCTTGGTGAGATCACAGAACTAAAAAACCTTCCTCCATTCTGCTCAATGTGTGACCCCTCATTACACAACCCGGAACCGTTGTGCTTTGTTTTCCATTGTGTGGTGTTGAATTGTGGCTGCCATCATCTGTGAAGCGTTTAGGGAAGCCCTAAAGTGGCTGAAAGACATGTCAGTGTTAATGTTGCTTTTTCAGTCAATAGGCCAGAGTTTCTGTCATTATCATTGCTTTCTGCCAATTCAAGAGCAAGAGTTGAAATTTGACACGATTACTGCTGTTAAATAACTTCTATCACTGGACCAATACCATCTAATGTTATGCTTCACTTTCTGTAGAAACAAAAATATACATTTGCATTGCAACTGAACCCCAGGTTACGTAGGGTCAGGCAGGAGATTATGAGTGAGTTGGTCACCTTCTCTGCTATAAATTTCTATGGTCTTGATCAGTTTAGCTAATTTTTCCAACCCAATTGTTGTGCTTTTTGGTTAAACGCAAGGTTTTATTTTTGCAGTTAGGCTGGCGGGAATCGATTTTAAAGTAAATTGGTAAATATCAATATTTGTTAGGAATCCACCGAAAATAAATCTTCACAGATTTTTAATTTTTTTTTAGATTTTTATAATTTTGATGAGACTACAAAAAGACCAGGTGCCGGTCACTGCTACCGGGGTCCAATGAGGTCACTGAACATGCGCACAGAAATTCCATTATGCTGATGTGTTTTGAAGTGTATCAAGAAGGTTAAAAGTGTTCCAGTGGTTTTGATGGTGCAATTTCTGGATTTTTTGGGGGTAAAATACTATTGCCCACAGCCCAATTGTGTTATAAGAAAACCCACGTTACTGTATACCTGGAAACATCTAATGCAGAAAGCAATCCGATTGATCCCTGCTGCTCCCTCAACCTCACCGCCCGTCTTAAAACAATCTTGGGAAAAGGATAAGAGGTGCCATTGACTACTTTGGAATTGTTGTTACGCTTGCAGACTTGGTTACAAGAAGCTGTCATTACCGTTCTTATACATTGGATGGATGTGTTATTCACTGGTAGAGAAATAGATTGGGGTCATTTTATTGCTGATGTTGCCAATTCACCAATGATTGCTGTGATTTGTGAGTGAAATTGACAACCTGTGGATTTCACCCTTGGAATTGGATTTCTCTTTGGCAGTAAATGTCTGTCTTGACCTAGGAATTGATTGATTATATGCATGTTTGGCTAGAAGCTATCAGTTATAAAGAACAATTCCTATATATTTTGTTATATATAACAATTTCTGTATATTATTAAAAAAAAGGGCCTTGTGTGACTTTCTTCAGGTGTGTCCCTGGTTAGCTTATTTGAAGTGCATGTTAACTGAAGCTTATTTTTGCATAGTTCCTAGCAGCTCCCTTGTATGAAAGTCTGAGGTGAAATAAGACTGTGATTTAATGTCTTGAGCAGGCTCTCCAGTGGTCTTATATGGCTTTCACCATGGCTATGTTTGAAGTTTTATTTAGTTGGAAAATCAGTCACTTGAAATATTTAGATTCATCAGGGCTGAAAGTATTTATTTAGAGCAGTTTGCTTTCCAGTACCTATGACATTTAGATAAGATCAGATGGTACATTGAGCTGCCACGTGACCCTTTCGTGGTCTGGCCTTGAGTTTAAATGGGACTGAAAGGGTGCTAAATTAAATTAGTAATCTCATCTTTGTTCTGGTGAGACGTATGAATATCTAAATGTTGGTGCTAAATTGTCTCAGATGCAAAGGGCGAGTGGTGCATAAAATGGAAAGCTTCAACAACGGTTTACAAACTGGACATATCATGGGTTGGGGGATAAGCAGGTCGGAGAGATAGGGAAGTGCCAGGGCATGAAGCGATTTGAAAACTAGTGCGTGGATCTTGAAATCGATCCGTTCAGTGATAAGAAACCAGTGGAGCCTGGCAAGAACTGGTGTGACGGGGATACGGAGTTTAGTACGGGTGAGTATACGGCGTACTTCTGGATCCTGTGCATGGTGGAGCTGGAGAGACTGTCAAAGAGGGCATTTAATAAGAAGTCGAGTCGGGAGGTGACTAACGCATGGATGAGTGCTTTGGCTGCCTATGGGGTAAGGTACGGTCAGAGGTGGGCAGTGTGGTGGAGAAAGGCGGTCCTGGCCAGGGACTGGATGTGGGATAGGAAGGACAGCTGTGGGTCGAATCTGACATCTAGGTTGAGCTCTGGTTTGGTAAGTCTGAGGGATAGGCTGGGGAGGGTGAGGGGGTCAGAGCCGCAGGATAGAAGATGTTGATGGGAGCCGATGAGTATTGGCTTCCTCCCTCACAAACATCATTAATTGTATATTCCTGATGCAGACTATGATTGACTAGGTTGCATATATGTAAACTGCTTAACTGCACTTCATGTTGAAGTCTGCTTGTGTTTTTACATACAAACTGCAGTTTGCGATTGGTGACATTTGGGACTTTGAATTTCATAGCTTTTTTAAAAAAAAAAATTCTGCTTTTTAACATCAGTTAATATGACAAACTGAACGCTTCCTTGTTTGGAGATTCAGCCCGGTAATTTTCTCACCAAATACGTGCCATACTGTTATAGTTTAATGTAAAGGAGTACAAATGAAACCAATAAGAGAACACTTTTGCAAAGGAAGTTGTAAATTGAACATATGGTTTTCTTTTTCTTGTGCTTCCTTCAGCTTAAAATACTTTTGGTGATTACTGAGCTACTAAATTTAGCTGTTAAACATCCTCTGGGTGGGGACCGTTGCATTGTAAATGGTTTTATCTTTGTGATTATGTTGATTGTGAATGCTGTGGGAAGGACCTTTTGAGGGAACCAGGCTCCATGCCAACATAGGAGATGGATGAAAGTACTCTGGGGATCAGCACATTGATCTAAATGACTGGGAAAGCTGGATGGGTTGAATGGCCTGGTCTTGTTCTAAGTTCTTATGTGAATAAGCAGGATTATTTGCAGTGGTGAACAGCCTCCAGTTCAACAAGCCTGGAGGATCCAGTGCCCGAATGCTCGTATTACATTATCTGGTACTCTTAACTTCTCTGCTGTTATTTGATTGATTGATTGAATCGGAGTCAGAAGCAGTTAGTGGAAGACCACAGTGATTCCACAGCTCCCTCCAGACTTTAAATAGGATTCTGGTTATGTCCAGAGACGGTTTTAAAGAAAATTATTTTATTTTCCAGATAAACAAAAACTGGAGCAGGTATAGTTTCTAACTTATTGCACTTCCCCTCTCAGCACTCTGATGTTTGCTACATAAAAATGCAAATACAGCACACTGAGATTTCTTTTAAATGAAATATTTCTATATGATTCTTATTAAATAGATCATAGATCAATTTGAAATTCTGAGAGCTTGATTATTTTAACAATTTTAGGGAGCGTTTCTCTGTTTGTTGACAAAAGGCGCACGCCAGCGAGATCAGTAAATGTAACAATGAGCAGAGAACAATATGCACACTGACGGTAATCTCTTTAACCTGGATGATTGTCTCTTTGGTGGATGCTGAAAACTGGACATTTTCATTAATTGTTGTACAGCAACAACATGTATTTATATGGTGCCCTGCACGGTGGGGGGTGTAAGTGTCTCTGAGCGCTTAGCAGTGGTGGGAGTTTGATGCCAAGTTGGGGTGTACTTGAGTGGTGCAGGGGACACTTACAATTTTTTTTCTTTGTCCCTTCCCCTTTACACAGACAATCTACATGAGAATTTCCACTTGAGATATACCAGCTGCCATTATTAGTTAGTGAGTTCGGAATCCAAATACCTCTAAAGTTGTACAGAGGGGCAATGCTATTTCCACATATAACGTGTGCCTGAGTGCAAACAATGTCTGAAAGAGTGCAAGTACATAAAATAATTAACTTCTGAAATCCACTTGAATCTTATCCAATGTTCTGTTATTGTTTTAATACTGAGATAGTAGATTTTCTGAAAAACAAAAGCAGCTGCATGAATTTTCATTGCAGATTCTTGGACTGAGAATAGAAGCCTGAATGTGACTATTGCAGAAGATGTGTTACTGCGCAGTAAATCATTTTTCACTTCATTTTACTTTCCCTTTCTTAATTTGTACTGCTTTACCATAGCTATAAAGGGATAGATTACTAGAAACCTATATTTAAAATCTAATATCTGTCTTATCTGTTGTTTTGTCAGGTCTCAGCACTAGTCCCCTTTGCTTGCCTTTGTTGAACATGTCCTCTTGCACCTTCACTATCCATTTCCTTCAACCTACTCATCAGCTCATTATCTATCTTTCTTCTTGTGAACCTGAAAGTCACTGATGTTGGTTACTGCATTAAAGGTTTATATCAATCTCCCATTGAGCAGTTTAGACACACAGACCTTTGGCTGTGCTATTCATACAGCTTGCAACCCAGAAAAGTGCCCTCTGGATCAAGATGAAGTCTATTATCAATGGTGTGGACATGTGGTCAGCATATCTAGTGAGAAGCTGTGATTTAGTTGCTTGTGACTGTTAATCACTATTTTGTATCTTGCATTACAGCATGCATTTATATAGTGCTTTCATGTCAGAAGAGGTCTTTACAAAGAAAGACTGTGTCAGATCTGCAAACACCTTAGTTAGGGGTGTAAAGGTAAGGGGTTGTTGGTGTCTTTTACTGACCTCACTGACTTTTATCCCCAGTGATCCGGATGCTCTTCTTGTGCCTATACTCTGTACTTGCAGAGTTGTGTACTTGAGGACTGTCTGTCACCTGAGCCGTTGCCATTTGATCCTGGAATTTGTGCGGTTTCGCCTCATTCTGCCGAGTCTTCCAAAGTGATAGATGTGGTGGCACGTACCAATGGTTTACAAATGCGAGTTTCCTATTATAATCCTGGAACAAAAGGATGGCTAGAAATGATCAGAGTGGGTCTTGGAGTGCGATATAATTGCTCTGATTTACTGTACTCTTGAGACAATAGCAGAGTGTGGCTGCACAATATGCCTCAACCCAAACGGGCAAAGATGCCAAGGAAGAAGCAGTCAACACCAGCATTTGCCAGTAAACAAATAAATAACTTTTTATTAAATCAAAATTAGCGGGCACCCATAGTATGGGAGGTCAGCTCCCTTAAATGTCCTACCAATCCAGAGCAAGGGAACACCATTAAATACTTTGTACTCCTTCCTAGGATCACCACATAGGCTTCTCTTGTACAAGAGAGCCCAGATTTTCCCATTCAGGGTGGGGCTCCTCCAGGCTGTTGGGGTTGTGATCAACCTCATCGCCCCTTGTCTGCACAGTCCCGAAAACAGTAACTTATGCCTTGCACAAAGGCTAACGTCTCAAAGGGCTTCAAAGGCCTAATTGGAAACCCAAACAGGGTGGCAACTGAGGTGGGCTGTCCCCAAAAGCTCTGGAGTTCATTGAATGGAATGACCACTTCAGACACATTCAGTGTTTATAAAATTGAAGGAACAAAAACAATCTAATCATCCAGTCAGAACAAATTTACTGCAAACAATGGGTGGCAACAAAAAGCAAAACCAGGTCATTGTGCCTTGTTGATACCCAGCTTCTGTTCCTGACTTTCCAGCAGCTGCAGAAGTCAACACACATCACTACCCTCATCTTTCAACTGTTTATTTTATTTATTTTTTGGAAGAGCAGAACAGAATAATAAACAAACCAAAAATACACAACAGGATTCCGAACAGTAAACTTCGATCGGACTTGCAGAACTTTAAAAATAACCAAAGCTACAAGTCAAAGACCACAATTTCACAACTATTGTAAATGTCCAGTGTAAACTGCAAAGTGGGCAGCAGTCCTCGGTTGTGGAAGTCGATCTTGCCCCAAATCTAAAGGGAGCACTCGCCTTCACCAGAGGAGTACATTGGACCAGATTAAGAAGAGTACAGGTTGATTCCCAGCAGTTTCTTTGGCAAGTTTCTTTACTCCACAAGCCTGACAATACTCCCTCAAGAAAAAAAACAATAATAAATTGGTCACTTCAATCCACAACTGTTTGTGGGACACTGCTGTGCGCAATTGGCTGCCGGGTTTAGCCCACAAATATACAGTCAATTCACTTTACAGTCTATTCTGTGAAGCGCTTTGAGATGTTGAAGACGTGAAAAGCATTATATCAAATGCAAGGATTTTTTAAAATTAAGTGTAGTTTCTGGCCCGCGAGCCTCCCGGCTGTTTACCTGACGTCACTGGGTGGTGGGGCTCCGGATGCGCTTGCATGGTGTAGCACAAGCTGCAAATGGGCTTCACTCAGAGGCCCTGCTGTTGTGATTTGTGTGTGTCTCTGTGTGTGTGTTTGTGTGAGTGTGATTGTCTGTGTATGTCTCTGTATGTATTTATTGTGTGTTGTGTGTCTGTGTCTCTCTCACCTCTGTGTGTTTGTGGGTGAGTCTGTGTGTGCGTCTCTACGTGTTTGTGGGGTCTCTCTGTGAGTGTGTGTCTTTTGCTGAGAATGGATGTCTCTGTGTCTGAGTGTATATCTCTCTCCGTGACTGTGAGTGTGTCTTTCTCTCTCTGTGGGTCTGTCTGGGTCTGTGTGCAGTGCTGGGCCCTGAGAGCACCTGTAGACTCGCTGGTGTCCCTCCCCCCCCCACCAAAAGGCCACTCCAGTTTTTGTTAAAGAAATAAATAATATTTTTTTTGCAACAGTCTAATGTGTGTTATTTCCTCAGGTTTAGTTTTTATCAATAAAGTGAAAAAATGTAGATTGGCAGTAAAATATACCTCAATAGTACCAATCAACTCCCTGCCAATTTCTGCAAAATGTGCCAAACCACCCGCAATTTTCCGCAAATCTCCCCATAATTTTTGGCAAATATTTCTGCACTTTGCTATTGGCCCATCCCATCATCTTACACTTGTGATGTGCATAGGAATGTGCAGGAACAGAAACGACCATTTGCAGTTCATTTGGGCGCTCTCAAAAGTAAAACTCAAGATTATAAAAAAATCTACACAATGATCACCATTTACACTTGGTTGATTTATTTGCTGAAGTTAGCTACTGCCACTTTTACATTGTGATTCCAGAGGCTGAAATTGTGGCGCAAAACTGGAAGAGCTGTTGTTTTTCGAGCCCCACTAGTTTTATGCACTTCTGGAGGGTTCTTACGGCAAAATTACTTTTTGTGTATGCGCACTTATAAGTTTGAAGTCTTTATGTAAGTGGCACAATGATGTGGGAGGTTTTCTTACGAGGACTGTCAGGAAATGCATTTCTTATCACTACTACTGAATTAACTCTGGTTGATGACACAAGGTGATAATTATTGTATTTGAGACGTTACCTGACCATCAGACAATTTGGCTCCTGGCCTTTTTCCTGATTACAGCACTGTTAGTTTGGTAGTGGAGATTGCAGAAATAAATATTGAATGTTTTTGTGCATGCCTGAGGACATTTTACATCATTGAGCTGCTTGGGGACAATAATGTCAGGTGTTTGCACTTGCGCAGAATATTTTCTTTTGATTGCTGTTGTGCCAACCTTTTCATTACTGGAGTTCCAACTCCAAACAGGGGTCTCTCAAATTCGGCATCGAGAAACCTTAACATTTTCATTGTGTGTTATTGCCAGAGGCCATCTTGCAATTTCCTTTACTCATATTGTATTTCCCTTTCCATCACCACTGTTCCTCTGACTCCATTCTCTTCATTCTATGATTGGTGACTGAACCTTCAGCCACTGCACCCTGTCCTTTGGAAACATTTAACAACCTTTTCAGCACACCTCTTTATTCCCTGCTTTAAGAAACGTTCTAAAAATATATCTGTTCAATCTTCCTTTTGATCTGTATCATTCACTCTCCCTGGCTGATGCTTGCTTTCATATTTGTTAAGCACTTTAAGGCATTCATTCTATTGGGGAAAAAAAAGTTTTTGTTGGACGCAAATGCTAAATTTTTTTAAAAAAGCAGCATAATTCCCTCTTGAATGTGTTGACACAATCGGCTGATATCGTCTTCCTGGGTCGTCTATTTCACATATTAACCGCTGTCTGTGTAAAGTAATTAAATCTGTATTAACGCGAGGCTTGGTGGGCTGCCAATTTGGTCTTTTATGAAGAGTGAACAACCCGCAGACCTTGTTGTTTGTACAAGGAGCAGCGGTGGCCATTGGCTTACACAGCCATTTAGAATGATGTAAAAGCAACACTTTGGCACCATTTTAATTTGGATGAGTTTTAAAAATAGCCTTGGCCTCTGACCTAAATGAATCCGAGGATCCTAAAATCTCAGTGCAATCCTTCCTGCTTTTTAAACCCAGTTTTCCATTGCTTTATGACCATGGTGTGTATTACCTCAGTGTAAATTTTCATCATACTGGCACAGTTCAATTACACTGACTGTAATCGTGAATACTGAAAAGCCAGCAAAGATTAATTGGAAATTAAGTGAATGCTATTATGGATGCGCGCACACACAGCAGCTAGCAGAAAGCAATGAACTGAATAGCCAATTCATTTATTTTTGGGGTGAATTGAATGAAGAGGGAATAAAAGCCACGATACCCAAGAGGGAAAACCCCCGTTTCTTTTTTGAGGTGGCATTGGGGGTCGCTTTGCACTCACTTGAATTCCAAGGCAGACGAGACCTAAGTTAAAGACCTGAATGAAAAAATCAATTACACTAAACTTGTATTTAAAATAAAATATTGTTAAGTAGGAAAATGACCTACAAATAACAATGAAATTAATTAAACTAAGATTTAGACATCCCTTGACTTTTTCTGTCAACTGCAGGAATCTGAAGTGTATTGAATATGAACTGAGTATAATGTAAATGGAATTAAATAACTCGAAGGTTGCTCTGATCAGCCCTTGGCAAGAGCTCCTGCCAGTACAGCAACTGTGGTGGAAAGCCACTACTCTCCCACTGAGTCCTGTAGCTCAGTGGTTAGAGTACTCGCTTTGCAAGTGAGAGACCTGAGTTCAATTCCAGGCAGAGGGCGAAACCTTGGGCAAGTTTCCTTACTCCACACAGAGCCTAATAATAATCCCTCCAAAACCCAAAACAATAATAACAATTGGTCATTTTCAATCTACGACTGTTTGTGGGACATTGCTGTGCGCAATTGGCTGCCGCGTTCGCCCACAAATATACAGTCAATTCACTTTACAGTGTGTTCTGTGAAGCGCTTTGGGACGTCCTCCCGACGTGAAAAGCGCTATATCAAATGCAAGGATTATTATTACTCGTGCCTTTCAAAACCTGCTTCATTTGTGGCAGTGAGGATATGAAAGGTCACAAGCAACTTCTGAGGGATGTTTATCTTTGTTTTGCTTCCTTTCACAATTTTAGCTTCAAATTTTTTTTGGTGGGGGAGGGGTAAAAATATCCCAGTGCATGTCAGGGACAGTGAATTGAGATTCAAAACACTTGAATACTTGCCTGAGATGGAATATTTCAAAGGAAAACTGTTTCTGCCTCTCTTGACACTTTGGAAATGGAGAGAAATAAACCATTCAGTTAGAATATATAAAGCATGAAATGTGACTATGTGATTGACTCAACTAGTCTGTTCCTTCAGATAGTACATAAAATGGACTTGATTCACCTTTTTGTTCAGATGCTCCCTGAACTGAAATCAAACAATTGGCAGAATATTCACCTGTTCTCCAACTCTCATTGACAACGATGTAGTGGATCCGCAGTGCTAGACTAGAACCAGACTGGGCTTTGAGGTCAGGTCAGTACTTGGGGCTTTAACCCACAATCTTCTGACTCTGAGGCGAGCGTGCTACTGATGAAACCAAACTGAGGAAACTGATTCTTGCTTTTGCTGTTTCCTGAAATATGGAGAAAACCAACTGTTTCTGGGATTCTTTTACTTTGCAATGGTTCTATCAAACTGCTGCTGAATTCAGCACCTCAGGGCAAGTGTGAGATCGATCTGGGCTTTTTATTTTACCAACAACTTGCACGTTTCACATAGGATGAATATCAGAAAAGACTTGACAGATATGATGGGGAACACTGAGCAGGGAGAACATAATTAACCTTTGAGCATCACAGCAGGATATTGTGCTCTCAACATTTATAATTACATTGGAAAAACCTCTTGATCATTGCACCCCATATCAGACCTCAGAAAGAAATAAAACCCGAAAGAAAACCTTGCTGGCACTTGCATGGAATCTAGCATTTTGAAATTGATGTATGGCAGAAAATCTACAAATTGACATCCTGAGGGAGGCTGTGGTGAGCAATATTCTGGCTGAAATCCAGGGAACGTAATGGTATCAAGACGATGAGACAAACATACATGTGATGTTCCCTCTCCAATTTTTTTTTGCTGCTCAGTGTCAGAACCATCATTATTACAGTTTGGAAAATTACTGCTACTTTTGTCACACTTCTTTCTCCCTCTTCCCCCTCATTGTTTGTTCTTAAATTCTTTTTGATTGATATTTAAAACAAATCTTGAACTCTAATTTGCAATGTGATGCTGGAGTTTATCACGCACAGAAAACTAATGTGGGTGATCATTTTGCTGACATGATTATAAGTAGATAGCAAAAAAGATTACAAGTGTTAGCAATTGATAGGCAATAGAACCCACTGTTCAGAATTGGGTGTTCTGGTGACTGAGATGAACTATGGTTTTGGGATCCATCTGCACTATTTTCATTTGTGTTCTAATTGCCAAATTGGAGACTAACTACTGATCTGGATGTGAGTGACCTGACACTTATCTTACTGCTGACCAGATTCTGTAGCTGTTTGACTCGCCTGGTGAGTGAGAATTTGATAGAGTCGTAGAAAATACAAACCTTGCATTTGAGTGTATCTGCCTGGCTCAGTTAGTAGCACTCTCGCCTCTGAGTCAGAAGGTTATGGGTTCAAGTCCCACATTGGGACTTAGAAGCCCACAGTCGAAGTGCTCTGGGTGTGTTGCATTGTCAGAGCTGCAGTCCTTCGGATGAGACACTAAATCGAGGCTCGGCCCGCCTGTACAGATCCCACGCCACTATTCAAACAGAGAAGGGAGATTCTCCCTATGTCCTGGCCGACAATCCCCCAAATTAAATTGGTCATTCACTCCATGGCTCTTTGTGGGACACTGCTGTGCACAAACTAGTTGATGCACTCCGCCCACAAAATACAATCAATCCACTTTACAGTATATCCTGTGAAGCACTTTGAGACATCTCAATGATATCAAATGCAGAGATTATTTATTATAGAGAAAATACCGATCATTGCAGAATATTGTATCTTTCAACTGTTTGGATGTTACTACAATAACATACCAGCCCAGTGCTTTCTTTTGGAGTCACATAGTATTTTGGTCAGGAAATTAGTTTATACAGCAACTGTGTGATTGCAGTGGGTATGACTTAAATTGATTCAGTTTCTGCTAAAATCTGATGCTTTAATAATATTTTGCCCACAAAATGCAGTCATTCCACTTTACTTTCTGTGAAGAATTATGAGATGTCTCAATGACTTCAGAAGGTCCTATATCAGATTCAAGCATTATTGTTAATAATAGTTTCATGTGCGTAACCCATTCTTTGTACAGGGCACTTTTAATGTTAAGAAAACTAATCACATCCCCGGTTCTTCAATAATATTTAAAACTGACATAGTTATGGACAACTTAGTCAAACATTGTGCATTGGGTTTACTGTATGTGCACAGAGCTCTGAGTTCTATGCTGTGGTGAGAGGGTTTGGGAGTGGGCCAGTATAAATCAACCTTCCTGTACCAAGTCCCTCTGTGGGAAATCATGTCCTATGGTAGATGGTGGACCATGTTTTCAATAGAGGGGGGAGAGGAATCATGCACACAGTTCTTCTTCCTCCCCCTCCCCCCACCACACACACATTTTCTTCAGCTCTCTTTCCCCCTTCCCGTCTCAGGCTTCCAGATAGCCCTGTGAAGCACTTTGAGACATCCTCCCAATGATGAAAGCCACTATATAAATTCTTGTTATGGAAAATGCTGGATCAACCAGTGACTGGAGTATTTGTGGACAATTGTAACCTGAAACAACTGTGCTCCTATTTAGTGATTCTGGATCTTGTTAAAAAATAATGTCAGAGACCTTTTGGGTTAATGAGGCTTACTAGGCAATAAAATCCAGCTTGTTTATTTTTGAAAGGTGAGTGCCAGAATATTTAGGAGGCTTTGGTTTCTGTGCCCATCGATATATTTTATTACGAGATGCTTTTGAAGTGTATGAATAGGTTTCAATCTTGGTCCTTAAACATCCTGATCAGTTGTAGTCAAAAGGCGGGTTCCCAGTATGGTTCTCATGAAAAGGTATGATCATTCAGCAGGCGGGACTCACTGATTGTTACCAGCCTCGAGTCTCGTGCTCAGAAGAGCATGTCACCAGAGTGCAACTGTTGGTCGCTAGGCCATGTCACATTAACTCCTGGGCCTGAGGTTTAGGTGCTGCTAATTCAAGAAAAGGGTTGAGTTGGAAAGACTAAGTCACAGGTGAAAAAGAGAAATACTGTTGTGTTAAATTGTAACTCTAAAGAGTCATGGAAAATTACACAGAGTGTAATCTTGGTGCTTATTGATGCACTGAAGCTAACAACTCCGATAACAATTCCCTGCTCCTTTCCTGTACCCTTTTATGTTCTTCCTCTTCAAATCATTATTCAGTTCCCTTTTAATGTTATGGTCTGAGCCTCACCAGCTGCTTGTGGCAAAGCATTCCATGTTCTAATAGCTTCTGCAAGATAAAATGATCCTGATCTTATGTCCCTGGTTATTGATTTTCCACGCAAAGGGAATAATCTTTTACTATCAAAAGGTTTCTGACTTTTGAAGATCTTTATTAACCCTCTGTGTTCCAGTGAAAACAGACCCAATTGTTTTACAGATGGTTGTTGGGGGTTCAACAACATTTCAGCCAGCCTTATAGCCAGATACTTCTGTGTTGTGACGTCAATGAGCATGTGACCTGCAATGTTACTGCATGTGCTCAATAAGCAGTATTATTTTTAAAAGGAGCAAAGTCCGAGCCACTGACCTCAGGCAGTGTGAAGGTAACCTATAGACCAGTGATTTACTCCTGTTTTTAACAAATGGTATGTGGAAATTGCCTCTGAGTCCACTATTCACCTAGTGGTTATCATTGGTTACCTTAACTGGGTTCTGCTGTAAAACCCTGATCCCTGGTATCATCCATGTGAATCTGTGCTATGTCCTTTCCAAAGATGTTTAGTTTTCATGCTTAATGCTATAGTTGCCATTGTAATTTTAATGCATCCAATTTGACTAGCTTTTTCCACTCGTGACCTTGATTTGTTAATTATGGTAAATAGCTCTATATGAATTTCTGGTGCATTCGCTCGATTTATCAGTGTTCTAAGGTTTTACCCATTGCACGTTTCAGGGAAAGGATGTAAGTTGTAGGCGTTTGATATTTTACTGTAGAAATTGATATGCCTTCAAGCAAATGCAGCAGTTTAACGTTTGTGCAACAGACATTGATCAGGTCTACAAGATGAGAAGGACTTCCTTTGCCTGTGTTGTATAGCATAGCTGCAGTGTGTTCATTGTAGGTGCTGAATCTTAGAGTGTGTTCAGTTTAGATATAAACTTTGGAACCTACCCTGAATCATCTGTTTTTAAGTGAAGATGATGCATTCAATTTACTCTAATTTTACATATCAATCCAACATATACAAAATTAAAGAGATTATTCATATTCTTGGATTTTCCCACTCATTCCACAGTGTATTCTTTGTAGATTATTGTACTATAGTTTTTTTCTCTCTTTCTCCACCCCCCCCCCCCACCTTTCTCTCCTGAAGGTATATCCAGTAGGCTAGCTGGATATGATTTTATGGCCTCCAGGTACCCGGCCAAGTGACCTCTCTTCAAGCCAGGTTCTTCAAGCAAGTCTCATGATCAAGCCAGGGCATGAGAGTTGGCAGGCACGTCAACATCTCAGCCAAATTTGACCTGTTCTGACCCAATACCCACATGGGCGTTTAGCAGGCTTTGCTGCATTGTAATTGAGAGCAGTAATCTTGGCTAACTTTTTTTCCCCCATTGTTCTTTCCCCCCCACACACACACTTTCCCAAATCTAGGATATTGAAGCCAGTGGGTAGATTCCCAGACTACTTGATGAGATGTACAAATTCAGCAAAACCAGGGATCAAAGCTGAGACCTTTCCTGTCTGTATGGCACAGCTATGTGTGAATAATCCACTGATCCATTAGGTTAACCTCTCTTCTAGTTCCTAGGAGCAGTGGAACCATTGTCAATTTAAAATTGCATCAAACTCTTTCAGATAGCCAGTGCTCTAACTGACTTAGGTGACCCGTAAACTGATGAACTATTGCATGAATAGTGAAGTGTGTATTGACGTTCCCAGCCAAGAGAAATATCGGCGCTCTAGCATTTGAAATCTAATATCTTTACAGACCCCTTCGGCGTTTCACAGCTTTGGAATGCACGGCTCTCCCAAAGTTGTGCTTGAGGCAATGTGCTAAAATATCAGGGCAGAATTTCATAATTATTGGGGCTTTGCAAGCAGTGCATTGGGAATGAATGGCTGTGCCTCGCAGTGCTGTTTTGGAGCCTCGTCTCACTTTCTCAGCACCTTGGAATGTTATCCCAACGTGAAAGGTGCTATACAAATGTAATTTGTTGTATTTCACTTTCACTCCCCCACCCTCCAGGTATCATCCATCGCCAAAGAACTCTGGAAATTACTTTTTTTGTTGGTCTTCTAGTAAGATGAATAATAAAATCCTTGCATTTAATGTTGTACCTTGTGTCTAAACGTAAAATCTAGTGACTGCATTTTGTAAGTGATCGCAGAAGCCAATTTTGCGCATAACAATGTCTCTCACAAATAGCCATGAAATTAATTATGGAGGATTGTTGAGAATCTGCTTTCTGGCAATCTAGAATCCAACTACTAGATACTCCTGGCGTATCATGCCCTTGTTACTACCAAATTTGAATAAATACCTGGTTGCTGATGTTCCTCCAGAAGCTGTGTATTCCTGAGCACTACCACACAAATGGATAAGATGATGAGTTAGCTCTTTAATCTCTCTCCAAAGCTGAAAGTAAAGAGTTGAAGTCACATGCTTGTATATTGATGATTTATGCTTGTGAGGTAGGGAAGATGTTCCTCTTTCTTGCTCCTTTGTGTTCCCGTTTTTGTAGAGGTTTAAAACCTGAGGTATTCTTGGGTGCAAGAAATTGAGAAGGTCATATAATATATATCAGCTATGCTTGCAATCATGTTGCAAACAGTCGTAGATTGAGTGACCAACTGCCTTTCAGATGAGGTATAAATCATGTCTCATGTTTAAATCGGTTATTGCATTACTGGTAGACGGACAGACATTCTTTATTAGCATAGACGAAGATATATCCTGAGCCAGTATGTAACTGGTATTACATGGAGAAATTTTCATTATGCAATAACATTTGTGGTGAGGTCTGTCCAGCTGCACCAAACCGACCTCTTGCTGTTGAGCAAAACAGAACTTGATTAAGGTCAACTTTCTATGATTTTTCTACAATTTACATTGAGTCCAATCTGGAAGATATTAAGGACTTCTTCATACACTTCATGAAAATTATACCAACTTCAAATTATATGGTATTCTGCTTGTCCTAGTTGGACATCTGGATGATGTCTTTGACATTATTTGAAAAGAGAAGGGAGTTTGCCCTGAATTCCTAACCAACAGTCCTCAATGTAAATTGCTCATTCGCATCATGGCTGTTTGTGACATTTTTGCGTGCAAAATGGCTGCTCAATTTGCTTAAATTAAGTTTTAGACTTAACAGCAATTACTGTAAATTACTTTAATGCTTGACATTATAAATGCTACAAATGAGGTAGGTACCAATAAGGTACGATTCTTCTACTTGATAAGTTCCCAAAGATGAGATTTTTTTTGCAGTAAAAAATTAGGAGATACCAACCTTTGCAAGTTTCCTTCTTCAGTGTGTGTGCGCATGTGAGAGAGAGAGAGAGAGAGAATGTGTGCCAAAGAGAGAGTATGCATGTCCCACTGTGACTGAGGCAACCTAATTGCAGCATGAGGTTTGTAATAAACCGATGTGTAATGATAAGCTTCCACCCCATTTATTGATATCAAATATGTACTTGCTTTTTGAAAAGTGTAACAGTTTGCACAGATAATGCACTTTTGTGAATGAACCAGTAACAAATCCTGCTTTATTAGTCTAGCCGTCGAGTGCTGCAATCCCAGCTCGGCATCACAGTTAGTAATCACCTGGTTCACACTCTTACTTTTGGGAGAAGGCTAGGAATGAGTGTCTGAACTTGGCAAATACATGTCGTTTTTTAATTCAGGAAAATGCCACAGATTTTTCTGTTGCTCATTTCACATAGAATGATGCCCAAAATGTGTGTTTGTTTGGCATGATTTATTTGTGATGTTGTAGAAACTTAAAAAAAAATTTGGCTTATGAATAAGCAGTCAGCACATGCAAAAGATAAGTGAGATTGGGCCTTTTTTTAAGAAAAAAGATAAGTCACAATGTATGTATTTTTTTAACAAGCTAGCTATAAGTCTAGAGATTTGTCTGATAGTCAACAAAGCATTGATAGTAAAATAGTAAACATGTCATAATAAATATAATAAATCTTGCATTTGATATAGCACTTTTCACGTCTTCTAGATGTCTGAAAGCATTTCACAGATCATACTGTGAAGTGAATTGACTGTATATTTGAGGGCGAATAGTATAATAACTCTTTGGGGAGAAACTTGAGGAATATTGACCATGTGCTTAAACATGTCAGCCCCAGAATTCTATCTTGTCTTAGCCTATAAGTCCACAAATATATACAGTCAATTCACTTTACAGTCTATTCTGTTAAGATGTCTAGAAGACGTGAAAGGCGCTATATCAAATGCAAGGATTATTATTATAAGTCTTAAATTAAATATTGTGCAAAACTGGGGAAAATTATTGAATTTAGTCTTAATTTGGAAGCCAGCCCTTTTCAAGAATTGTGGAAAAGCACCTTTTTTAAAAAACATTTAAACTATAAGGCAGATGGTCTTGCAGGTTAAGACTAGATTATGTTTTTGGTCCATTAACTCGCAGACTTATAAACAACAGAATGTGGCACCAATCATTCTCAGATCTGCATAGCACGAGTGAGATGCAGGGTAACAATCCTTTTACTCTGCCACAAAACCGTCCAAACAACCTAAAACTGCTCTAAAATAGATTGCAATTTGTCATTTAAAAGTGGGCAGTTTTGTGCTGTGGTTCTTTGGTCACAAGAAACTACATTAGAAATCTGATGGCAGTCACCTCGGTAATCCTCACAATTGCGGACACATTTTCATTGTCTCTTTTGTGGTCTGATAGTCTGTCTGCGAAACGGGTACCTCACTATTCAGGACAATGGTCATTGATTGCATCTGCTACAGCGCCCTCCTCCGCTTCAAATGTGGTACAAACACCCCCCGTTCACTACTAACCTGTACAGTAATAGTGCACTAGGCCTCGGAATTCTCGCACTGTTTCCTCGACGTTGTTACTGTAGGTGGTGTGGGCTCCAGTCGTGCGCGGGAAGTGTTGAGATCGCGGAAGTGGTGTAAGCGGGAAAATTGACTTCTCCCGGCACCTGCGGCCTAACCTGAGCGCTGTTATCTATGGAATTGGCAGAACACAAGTTGGATTCAAAAGGAAAGCTTTTGTTTTAAATGTGACAGTGCCTTTATTTTAATGCGATTGTAAAGTATGGTTGTTAAATGTTCATCACCCTAACTCATCACCAATGATGTTTCAGTAATCAAGTCACCCCACCAGGTAGGTCACTTTTGCCCAGTCCCTTGAGTGACCGGATTAGTGAGGTTCTACTGTACTTGTAGGTTGAGACTACACAATTACTTCTCGTTCACAGAGTTACACAAAGTCATGCAGCATGCGTCTGTAATGCTGTACACTGTCCAGCTCCTTGGGACGTCCTCCCGATGTGAAAGGCGCTATACACATGTAATCTTGTTGTTGTTGTGAGTTCCACATTCCCACCACCCACTCCGTGAAGAAGTTCCACCTAAACTCTGTTACCTATTAGATCTACTATTAGCTATTTGTGACCCTTATTGATGCTACAGAGAAAGAAATGGGACGAAAGGTTCATGTCTGACTTATTTTGAAGCAATCCCCAAGAGTTGAAAGGAGACTGCCCAGCGTGCTAGTTGGGCAGAGCACCTCGTGTTACTGTAATGAAACCCATCATAGAGGAGGGGGAAACGAGTCTTGGCAAGGTCACTTATTGCCTTTGCCTCCGGTACAGCCATTATTAGCTACGTAATACTTCCCAATAGAAGGATGGACTGGAGGTGGGAATGGTGAATCTGAGTAAAATATAAATACAGAATGCTGGCCAAGAATCCAGAGTTGGTTTAATTTGTGACAAAATTAACTGAGTAACTGTTGTGTTATCAGCTGGGCAAATTCTGGGACTTCGGCAATGCAAAACCCAAAATCTGTAGTTTACTAAGTGATTGGTTAGAAACTTTGGGAGACATAATGGGTGGGATACTTCGATGAGATTTCCATGACTATGTTATTTTGAGATGTCTCGACGATGTGTTATTTTGATTGCGGTGTTAAAATTGCGGAGGGGCATTGCTAGGGAGCTGAGCTGCAGTCTGCCTGAATCAGAGCTGTACAATTGATCTATAATAGAAATGTTTTCAGTAAATGGTGCTTCCGATGCCAAGTACTTGTGGCTGGGTGATTAGTGTAAAAGAGATTCATAGCAGACAGAAATATCTGGACAGATGAGCTGATGAGCTAAGGCAGCTGGAATTCAGTACGGATAAACAGAAACTAATCACCCTGGAAGAGGAAACAAGAAACATGTGCGGACTGAATACGTGGGCCCATTATCAAAGGTGAAAAGGATTTTGGGCGTGGCATTAACTGAAAGCAGCCTTCTTGATAATGGCTTCACAAGTATTATTGTCGGGGCTATTGGCTCTGCTGTATCCAAGCATTTCCTTCATTGATTCGCTCCAACAGCATTCCTGTTTCCATTCAGCTTTGTCTGCCAAATTTCTGTTGCATATAATGTATTGCATGTACTATCTCCTTCCCGCTCATTTTTTTTGTCACATTGCCTGTTCTGTTGCCTCCCTTCTGTCCAACTCCTGGATTTGTTCTGGTTTGAAATTTGAACAGGACTTCAGGAGGCCACCCGGGTTCTTTATAAAGTAGATTGGTGGTCTGGGCTTCAGCACAGATTGAAGCACCTGAAACTCTGGAGATGCTGATGAGCTATTGTGCACTGTTTGAGCCCAAAGGTGGAAAATCTTGGCAATACATTGATTGCAAAAGCGAGCTTGTGGGGTGCGGCCTAAGGTAAAAAATTGTATGCCATTCAGTGAACAATCCAGACTGGAGTGCAAAACATGGCTTTGCAGGAAAATGGCAATTAAATTAGAGGTGTAATTACATTGGCGGCTTTGACAGAATTTTGAAAGGTCTGCGAATTAATGGACTTTTTTTAATCGGAGCAGCAGCCAGTCGAAGGGGGGGGGGGGGGAAGTGAAACCATTGCACAGATGTGTCTTGCACCTTTGCAGAAAGGTTTGATGCTTCATTGAAACCCTCTTTATGCAAGACAATCACGAGGGTGTAATCAAATGTGAGGTTCTGCATGTTGCAAGTAAAAATAGACACATGTACAAAATACATAGGCACAATTTGTCGAGGGGGAAGTTGACAAAGATCTAGAGCTGTTGACTGAACCTCACTATGTCCAAACTCTGTGATACAGCACTTAAAAAAAAAGCAAGCAGGATTTTGGGCTATATTATTACCAAGTCAATTGAGTTCAAGTCTACTACTGCAACTTGCACTTATGTATCCCTCTTCACGTGGGGTAGCGTCTCGGAGTGATCCTCAACAATAACACATTGCATTCATATAGTGTCTCAGAGAAGTTTGCTCAAGTTTTAAAGTGCTGTGGTGAGGTGTCATCTGGCGCACCCTGTATAGTTTGTCTGGCATAAAGGGACTGCCCACGATCTACAGGCATTTGTAGAGGAAGGCAACAACATTATTTCCTAGTGGAAGAAGGATGAGATGTGAGGAACAATGAGGGAAGGTGAAGGAACTCATAAAGCATGAAAAGAGATTCCTCAGAAAGGACCTTTCAGAGGTGTGTCAGGTCTGAATTGGATAGAGGAAGCAAAAACAATGCTTACATATTCGGTAAGACAGTGGGGGAAGAGGGCATTAATTCAGAGAGGACCCTTAGGGTTACAAAATGTAGTAATAATAATAATCTTGCACTCTATAGCGCCTTGTCACATCGTCGAGACATCTCAACGTGCTTCCTAGGATATACTGTAAAGTGGATTGACTGTATTTTGTGGGCGCAAAGTGAAAAGCAGCAACCAATTGCGCTCAGCAACGTCCCCCAAATGGCCATGGAGCGAGTAACCAATTTTATTCGGGGGATCATTGGCCAGGACACCAGGAGAAACCCCCTTCCGTTTTCGAATAGTGCCATGGGATCTTTAATATCCACATGAACAGGCAGATGAGACCTCAGTTTAATGTCTCCGAAGGACGCTGACAATGCATCGCACCCCCAGCACCACATTGGAAAGAGTCAGCTTAGACTATGTGATTCCAAGTCATGATGTGGGGCTTGAACCCACAATCTTCTGAGTCAGAGGTGAGAGTGCTACCAGGCTGCAAACCCAGAACTATATTTGGTGTAATAACAAAGGGTTTCAGGATTTCGAGTTGATGAAATTCAGTTGATAATTACACTGAAATTACAAAATAGCCACCAGACACTGAGCTGTCATGATACATTAATTTTTAAAACAAGATCATTTATTTTATAGTAACAACATGTGACGTGGGAAGATTCCTATGTTTTTATTTGACTCAAATGAGAAATGTAAAAGTGGAGTTCAGCCCTCTATGTCTGGCAGGCAGCGCTAGGTACAGATGACTTTTGCTTTTTCCTGCTGGACCGTTACTGGGGGAAGGGATTCTTTCCACTCGGCTCCTATTAACCTTGCCAGCCAAAGTCCTGATGGGTGGTCCTAGCTGGGCAGGCAGCGGGAAGCTTGCTGGACAGATCTTTCAGTGGCAAGCTATGTAGTTTTAGCTAGTTAAGCTCCAGCAGTACCTCAACGCACACTCTGCAGTCCCCACGCCTTGGCTCTTACCAACCTGTGCCTAATACTTTACAGAATTAGACAATCAGAGATGTGTCCCTCCAGGGAGAGAGAGTGGACATTTCCATTCTAGACAAAGGGAAATTTCAATAGGTGGGTGGAAAATATATGTGGAACTTTGTTTGGTTTGGACACGCTTAAGCATAGTGATGAGTTTCCCCATGTTTCAGACACCCGACTGACCAAAAAATAATTCTGGGCATAAGGTGTGAGCTGGGTCTGTACTGGGTCAGCTAGTCAAATGACTTTCTGAGAGCTCAGCCTGTCTGTATTCAGAAAATCTGCCAACGTGTGCAGCTAGCTGCAGCTTTTGGGAGCTGGTGTTAAAAGTGACAGTTGCTGTAGAATAAATGTGATATGTTGCATTAATTGTAGAGATGTAGAACAATGCATTACAGTTGAAAACTTCTTAGTATAATTTATTCCACTGTAGGTAATATGCATTCAGGCCCAGGTATTGTCTCCATTAAACCAATGAAAGTAGTCCGTGGTTTAATTACTGTATTTGTAACAGACAGAATGAATTTCTCACTGACTGCATGGCACTTTAAACAGGATAAGAGCACAAATTGCTTGGAAGGTTGTGCTGTCTTCATTTAAAAAAAAGGGTTTGACACAACATTTTGAATAAAGGCAAAGATGGGATGCTGTGATTCCTACCTTCAAGTTGTATCATGTCAATAAGCAAGAAAAAACAGTTTACGAAACGATTCCAAAAAGGATGGCATCATTTAGGATTAAATGAAGTGAATTGGAAAGCTGGTCTGAATTAAGCAGTGTCCTCTAACTTTGAAATCTACCAGTTTTGTAAGGGATGGGGATTAAAGAGGGAAGAAGAATAAAATCGTGTATTTCTCTCTTCTCTCTTATTGCCCTCCACCCCACTCATTCCCCATGACCAAGCTGGGCTGCTTGCCCCTGGTTTTGAACATCTTGTCTACCGCATTTAATGGCTTTGCATCCAGCCCTCACTAACGTGACCTCCTGCTGTTTTGTGTTTTCAGAAACCAACTCATCGTTCGCTCGCGCTCCCCCTCCCGCCCCCCCAATTGTATTGTTTGTTCTATAGAGCATCTGCAAAGTTGCTTGTAAATTGTTAATGCAAATCTGAAACCTAAACTCCATAAATCTTGGTGTGCAATTCACGTTATGTTTGGAGCAAACAGAATATTGGAACAGGCAGAGTGTATTTTGTAAGTTTGGTGTTAATTTCCCTTTACTGAAACAATAAGTCGCTCATCGTTATACTTTGGAAATGCACACTTATCACAGCTTACCTTACACGCACCAAAACCCATAAGAGTGCTTTCTGTGAGCGAGCTCCTATTATGAACATCAGACAAAAGAGAGAAATTTATTTCAAATTTCTCAAATCTTTGTGTGACGTAGTTTGCAGTTTATAGTGTTCTCACTGATGTGAATGTTTTTGTAGATTTGGGAGTGGTTTCATAATGTGTGTGTTTTTTCTGTCATAGATAGTTTAGGTGAGTAACTGACAGCTGGGGGGATTTGCCATTTGCATCAACTGCAAACAAAACAGTAACTGGATTACTTACTGAATCTGCATCCCACAAGACATGATAGAGTAAGGTACATATTAGGAAACTAATTCATAGATTCAGGCTGTGATAACACATCCGCTTCCAATACCTTTTTCAATGCTTTGTGTATTTACGCTTTAAACGTTTGGTTTTAGACTGCACAGTTTATATTTATTCACAACGTCGGAAAGCAGTGTGATTTGCAAATGTAGCACCAAGCGCTTTGGATTTCTTTTCCTATCGCTTCCCCTGCAACCGAAACACAATATGTGTCACTTGACTCACCTAACCACAGCACTGCGATATACAATAGTTATACAACTTACATTTATATATCGCCTAAAGTGGCGAGGGGTGGGAGGAAGAGATGTCTCAAAGCTCTTGATACTGCTGGCTGGGCACCTGAGCTGGGGGTGGGAGCTGAAGGAGGTGGGGAGGGGAAAGATGATGGAAAGTATGGCCATAGATCTTGCGACTGACTTTAATTTGTTTCTAAAAGAGGAATAATTCAAATTTGAATCATTCACCCATGCAGGTTAGTTTTTAGATTCCATTTTGATAAGGTGAATGCGTTTGTAGTTGTGGGAGTGGTCCATGAGTCTTTTTTTGTGTCAGATATTTCAGATGAGTGACCAACAAAGTTTAATCAGCAGTTAGGGGGAAACTGGCATTGTAACCTGTGGCCACCAAAATTGCCTTAGGATATGAAATGTATCTCCTGCAGGGAACCCCATGTTGTGCTGACTCAGGCTAATGTCACACTGATGCATATTCTCATCTGTGCCAAATTCATATTTTAGATTCCGCACCCCCATCACCCCAGCCCTTGGCAGGCTACATTGGCTCTCTATTGCAGAATGGATTATTTCAAGATCTTCACACTAATCAATTCACACAATGGCACCGGGCTACCTCTGCGAGCTGCTTACACCCCACTCCAGCACCTGCACTCTTTCACTCAGCTGACTCCGTCCGACCTTCAAAGGGTCCCTTATCCCCTCTGCTCCATTATCAGCAGCTGTTCTTTCAGCTACGGTGCCTCAAATATCTGGAACTCTGCCTCTTTCCCTCCACATTGCCTCCCCTTACCCTTCTTCAGAACTTATCTGAAGAACTTCTTTGACTGTTCCCCCAAGCTCCACTTGTCTCCGTGGTCTGCAGCACCACTCGTTGTACCAATGCACTGATCCAAATATGCTTGTGACTGTTAAATATTTATTCATCTCCTTTGCGTTTTGTTATCTAAAATTCCACACTGAAACCACTATTGTTCATACAGTACACTATAACTTGATCATGGTAAATTCAGTTAACAAGGTATAAAAGTGCTAAGGGTGCTGACATTTATCTTGAGTGGTTTTCCCAAAAAGACACCGGAGGATAATAATGGGCAACTCAGTGAATCACAATCTTTCTGTAATCCCATTAAGATGATTTCTCAAACAAGAGCAATTATTTATTCCCTCTATTTTACTTTTTAGCTGAATTATTTGTTGTAATTTTTTTTCTCGCTACTTCTACATCTATCTTGACCTACTGCCCAATGACTCGTTGCCATCCTCAGCTGTTTCACTGGATGATGCCATTCTTCACTTGGAGCAGGACTTGTACATATTGTACATTATTTTCACTAGTCTTTGACTGGAGGGAATCAATTTAAGATAATTAGCAAGGGAGTTTTTTTTACGCAGAGTGGTTAGGAAGTAGAATGCCTTGTTAGTGTGGTGGTCAAGGCAATATCCATATGAGATTTCAAGAGGAACCCGCAAGGTATCTTAAAAAGGAGTACGGGAAAAAGGCAGGTAAATGGGTTTGAATGGTTGTTCTTTCAAAGAAGAGCCGTTGATTTGAAAGGCTGAATAGCCTTCTTCGATGCTCTAAATTTATATGGTTCTATATCCGTTGAATCTCCAGTTTGTCATTTTTGCTCTGTCCAATACAGTTTTTGGATCTGTAATTGGATACAATCTTGTGACATGGAGAGACAATCGATTAGGAGGCAGAGAGTTGGGATCAGTAGGGATATTCTTTGATTGGTAGGTGATGGCAAGGGCATCCTTTAGGGATCTTTTCATTCCATATATAAATCTGCCTGGAAAAGTAATGGAGGGCAGCAAATGCAAATTTGCTGATGGCATTCAGATAGGAATTGTAGTGAATTGAAACAGCAGAAAATTGCCGTTTAAAATGGTTTTGTGTGGTGAAGAAATTTAGAGGCATTGCAAGTTTAGCCAATCACCTATATACAAGTAACGTTTGGCTGCACGAAAATTCATGCTGGCATCTCGGAACAGCAGGTCAATGCATTTTGGAATTTCTATATCGCATTTCTACTCTGTTTGTGAACAGAATTTACTGCTGCAATTCTTAGGTCCAGGTCGCATTTTATTTAACGAATAAATGTAATGAATGTTGGCATTGCAGGGGGTGCACGGAAGGTAGCTAAATTGATGGGCAGAAAGAGGACACTTGCGTTTCGAGGAGAAGCTATAGAAGCTGAGAATGATCAATACAGTAGAGGACTCGTGGGAGATCTTATTGAGTTGAAGATTGTGTCAGCAAATTTAAGAAGAAATTGGGATAGCTTTTTAAATTAAAATGTTTTGATGATTTTTAAAAATTTTGAGCCAGGCCAGATGGACTGCAATATTTTCTGGTCCTATATATTCCTATTAAAATACGTCAAGCAGTTGTTAAGAGAAATCAAATTCCTCTGATAAAATTGAGGATATAAAATCATTACTTACCAAAGGGAAAAACAATTGTTTAATGGCTGCACTTCTACTGCTGAGTTAGAAAGTTCCTACTATAAATTATTAAAATATTGATCTTGTTAAACATGGCTAACATCCAAGCTTAATCATAATACAACATGCCTCTGTGTGCTGTTGTTAATTCTCTCTTAGTTGTTTGCGTTATTTTTCACTATTGGCAAGCCGATTGAATTAAATTCATAATTTCCATCTTTATACAGTAGAACTTGCTTTGCGACCATTTATAAGTTTACTTTTTATACAATTGAAATATGGACCCTGACATTTACTTAACCAAAAAATCTAAAATGTGCTCCATCTGTGTTTCAAAATGCATGTGACAACAAATGACCAAGAAGTCAGCATTTTGGTTTCATGCCACATAATACATAGTCAATTCACTTTACAATATATTCTGTAAATGCTTTGAGACATATCAACAACGTGATAAGTGCTATATCAAATGCAAGGATTATTATTTTTTTTAAAGGTTCTGGATTATAATGGTTTTGTATCTTGTCAATGGTAATGTCCTATGGCATTTCAAACCTACAGTTCTATCGTTGATCATATTACTCCACTTTTATTTCTCTTGCTCACTTTCTCTCCCCTTTCCCCCCCCCCCCCCCCCCCCAACTGAAAGGAGTATTAATGTACCACCAGCAAGTCTCCTCCCTGGAGGGACCAAACTCCTCCCTATGGTGCCCTTGTACTAACTCTTAGGAGTTGTGTGAAGGAATAGTATGGACACTGACTTTTTCCTTTGTACTGATTCTCTTCATATTGTGCTGGTAAGACATTGACTGGTTACAAAGAGATGTGCGAGACCTCCAGGAAGTGTGTATAGGAGCGGGTGGTGGGTGGGGGGGAGTGGAAAGACAAATCTGACAGGTAGTTATAACTTGAGCTCTATCAGGACTTGCTTTCTTCTGATAAGCACACTAGAGCCAGCCGTTATGTTAAAAGTAAAGGCCTTTCAGGAATGCTGTGCTGTCGTACAAGATTCTCCCGTCAGGGAATTGCTAGATTGCTAACATAATGCTTCCTTCCCTCTGGGACACCACAGAAGCTGTGGGAAGAGACTGCTAAGTGGACGGCAGTTCCATCAAGCAAGATAAGCTGCCATTTTGTATCCTATCATAGCCCTTCTCAATCATTATTCTGTCAAGCTCACTGTTAAGTACTGTACATGATCTCAGACCGGGGTTGATGGGTCACTCCAACAGGGAGTGCAGAATCTGACACGTTCCCACTCTGAGGCAGTCATCTATCATTTATGTTTGAAATATGTTAAAGATGAAGATACAAACTGCGGTTTTATTTTTTGATTTGTTTTGAACCTGTGTGATGATGATAGTAATCCTTTTATGATATAATGTAGAGAGTTATAAATGGCTCAACGATGCAAAAAGTGGAAGATGGTCTTCTAAATACTGCAAGGCAATGTACTTTTTAATATTTTTTTCTCTTTCGACTCTTACAGCAAAATAACTTTTGAATGTATAGCGCACGTGCAAAATATTTGGGCTTTCCTAATATCCACTGTAGGTTAGGTGGGTAAATACTGACAACTGTTTTTATCCTAAATGGTCATTAAATTATGTATCATGGACTTTTGGCAGTGGTTTTAAATATGCTCTGCTCATTTCCACTTTTGAAGGTTGAAATATATAAATAAAAAATAACAACAATTTGGTCATTTAGTTTATGACTATTTGTGGGACACTGCTGTTCGCAATTGGCTGCCGGTTTTGCCCACAAAATATTCAGTCAGTTCACTTTACAGCATATTCTGAAGTATATTGAGGCGTATCAAAACTATGATAAGGCGCTGTATCAAATGCAACGATTATTATGAGAATTACTAAATATCTTGACAGGGATGGGGAGAGAGAGGGACACTACTGACACTGACCCTGCCATGCAGTGCTGGAGGAGTGCTGTATTGTTAGCCACTTGTTAGTCCAAGCTTAGTCTTGCTCCCTCCTACCTCTCTGACCTACTATCCCCTAACTACCTGCCCGTACCCTCCGTTCCTCAGGCTCCGGTCTGCTCCACATCCCCCGCCCCAACCGCCCTACCATCGGTGGTCGGGCCTTCAGCCTCTCAGCCCCGAGGCTCTGGAACTCTATCCCCAGTGCCTTCACCGCTTCCTCCCTTTCCTCCTTCAAGGCCGGTCTCAAGACCTTTCTCTTTGACCGAGCCTTCAGCTCCCCTCTCGACTCTCTACCCCATCCTCGCTCCCTCCCTTCCCTCCCCTCACCCTGACCATTTCCCCCCTCCTCGCTCCCTCCCTTCCCTCCCCTCACCCTGACCATTTCCCCCCTGCTCGGGTCCCGACCCAACTGTACAGCGCCTTGGGACGTCCTTCTGACGTGAAAGGCACTCCATAAATGGAATCTTGTTGTTGTTGCTGCACTAGGGCACGGGCTATCTCAGTGTCAGAGGTGTTGGGAATGGAGCTGAACATGCAAGTTGTTTTCGTTTTGTTTGTTTGTAATATCTGGTGCATTCAGCCACTTGTTATCACATGGAGTGAACCGAATTGGCTGGACACTGATGTGTGTGATGGATGGGGCCTCGGGAGGAAGCCAAGTTGGATCATCCACTGGGAATTTTGGCAGAAGATGCGTGTGAATTTGCTGCTGAAACTCTGGTCCACGCCTTTATCACCTCAAGGCTGGACTATGGGAACTCTCTCCTCGCCGGCCTTCCCGGCACCTCCCTCCACAAGCTGCAGGTCATTCAGAACTCTGCAGCTCGTGTACTGTCCCGCACCAGGCTTCGCGACCACATCACTCCCACCCTCGCTCGCCTCCACTGGCTCCCCATCCCCCAGAGGATCGAATTCAAGATCCTCATCCTCACCTACAAGGCCATTCACGGCCTCGCTCCCTCCTACCTCTCTGACCTACTATCCCCCTACCTACCTGCCCGTACCCTCCGTTCCTCTGGCTCCGGTCTGCTCCACATCCCCCGCCCCAACCGCCCTTCTACCATCGGTGGTCGGGCCTTCGGCCTCTCAGCCCCGAGGCTCTGGAACTCCATCTCCCAGTGCCTTCGCCGCCTCCTCCCTTTCCTCCTTCAAGGCTGGTCTCAAGACCTTTCTCTTTGACCGTGTCTTCAGCTCCCCTCTCGACTCTCTACCCCCTCCTCGCTCCCTCCCTTCCCTCCCCTCACCCTGACTATTTCCCCCCTGCTCGGGTCCCGACCCAACTGTCCAGCGCCTTGGGATGTCCTCCCGACGTGAAAGGCGCTCTATAAATGCAATCTTGTTGTTATTGAATAGCCTGATGATGCCATCATTTTCCTGTTTGGAGGCTTGTTTCAAAAGCCCCCAGGCATTCGCAAAGCGTCATTGCTCCCAAACAGCGCCTCTTCATATTGTTGATGGAAGAACTCGATGTGGAGGCAAGTAAAGATCTGGTGCTGAAAAGAGACACTGACAGAAATTTGGTGCTTAAAAATTCAGACTTTTCATTCTGGATTGCCAACGGAGATCAGTCCACCAGCAAACTTCTAATAATAAAAAAAGTGCACTTTTGACCCGAAAGGGGTCTCTTAGCTATGATGTACTAATGAATCTGAATACTCAGCAATTTCTTTCAGTAATAGAATATTCGATCAGCCCTATTAAGCAAATATTTTCCAGCTTCCTAGCTGGAAAATTTAGCAGCCAAAATGTGCAATATTTAAACAGTGAAAACATCTGTTTGGTTACATTTAATCTCTAGTGTGTGTTTATACATATAGTTTGCTTGTGGGTAAAGTAGATGTTTCTGCTTGCCACCAGTGTGTGTTTTTTGTGACGTGCAGTGTGTAATTCAGACAGGAGTGAGCACTCATAAAATTTTAATGAGCGTTTCAAATTGAATGTATTCATTTTACTAGCACTCTTTTTGTCTTTATATTCAAGTGGAAAGCAACAACAATTTAATGTACTATTGTTGTGGACCAGCTTTACTCATCCACTTTAACAATTTCAGGCTAAAAGAGCAAAACAAAAAGCCTCCCATTTAAGTGGAAAGTCTTGTAGTGAGGATAAAGGATTAAATCTTCCCACTTCATGCTGTGCTTCATCTGCAGTACATAAGTGGAAGCTTTAATATTTAACACAGTCAATGTTAGTAGCTGCATTCCAACCTTTATTATTTGTAGTTTCTATTTGAAATTTTAGTAATAGTTGTGTATTTGTGCGTTTAGATTTTGCATCTCACTTGCAGAATACCAGTAATGCATTGCATATGCATATTTGTTGCATAATGTAAACTTCTTTTCTGTGTTGAGTTTTCACTGGAGGCGCTTAAGCAAAGAACACAGACTCCCCATTCTTTCTAGAAGCGATGCTTTTTGAAGATAATGAAGCTGACTTTATTTTAAATGTTATATTTCAGATGTTTGCATACCACCAACTGACTTTAAATCACAACAGAACTAGAGGCAATGGGTCTAAAATTAAAGCCTCAAGCCTGGGTTAGAGATTGTAAGATATGTTTTCACAAAAGCTCCCATCTGAAGTAACTAGTGCTTTGTAGTGTAACTCCTTTTTTTAAAAAAAATGATAAGTATTGCCTTGGAGTAGAACTGGGAGATATGAAGAGGGGTGCTGACAGAGATGAACAAATGCTACATGATGGGACACAATGAATTTCGTGGGGCGAGGACTTGGGAAATGTTGTTGTGGATACCCGGAATAGTAGAATCCATGTTTGGGTAGGTGTCTGTGTAGTCTATAGATGGCACCAGCATGGTGGGCCAAATGACTTATTCTTATTTTTACTTCTATGTTATGAATGTGAAAGACCTTGTGTAAGTTCAGACAGGTGAAGCAATATCAATGTCAGCTGGATAGTCTTTTCCCAGCCTGCACGATGCATATGAGCCTTTTAGGGATTTGCAGCGCAATTCTTAATTCTGATCCTTGCCAGGAGCCTTCTGTTGCTCCACAGCAAGAAAACCGCCTGTCGCCTCCTTCAAATTCACCTCAAGACCTTCCTCTTTGACTGAGCTTTTGGCCATATTCTTCCCTCTCCAACCCCTTGGCCCCCACCCCCAGCTCGGGTGCAAACTTTGGACTGTCCACCACCTTGGGGTGTCATCCTGACATGAAAGGTGCCGTATAAATTTGTATTATATTTCACGTACTTGGTTGTTGAGCACCTTAGTCAAATTCTTGTGAAATGCTTTTGTTTCACTATTGCTGCTGCCTTGGTATACTAGTGTTGATAGTCTGTGCTCCTTTTCTCAGAGGGAAAGAGGAAAATGATCATTTTGTTGTGTAGAATATTGAGGCTTTGTTGACATGAACAGATTCAAATTTATTATTCAGAGCAAGTGCATGTTGTGGGTGGGGACAGAGGTGCATGGGTTAGAAATTGTATAATCTAACAAAGCAAATTGTATCAAACACTTAGGCTTCAAAACATTTTTGTTAAAACTTTCTGGCAGCCTGCAATACTTATTTCATCTCCCAGATTCTTCCGGTATAATGAGCTCTTGGAAGACTTGCCTTAAAAAAAATTGAAACACAAAGTAAACTGGAGGCAAGGATGATGTTGCATTCCAGTGAAAACGTGAGTGCTACTTTGGGGGAGGTACATGTCTGAGCATTTCTGTGCATTGACCTTGGGGCCCTAACCAATCTTGTAGAAGCTGTGAGATACTGATGGAGACCTTAGCCTTGGGTCAAGTGGCTGCTGGAGTAGACTGCTCCCTCCTCAAGCTTCATACTCAAACCAGCATTCAATTGGTTCTATGAGGATTTCAATCTTTTCAAGGCAGTAGATCAAATGATGAATTTCCACCGTTCAAAAATTCTTGTTAGGCTTTTGAATTCTCAACTACAATTTTAAGTGGTTGAGCGGAAATATTTCTTATTCAAGCTTTATGCGCTGAATGGTCTCCTTATGTGATCCCTAATGGAGCAAAATTGATGATTTTCACCAAAATACATTGTTTGGGGTGTTATTCATTCTGCCTTAGTTGGTAGCCTTCTGTCTTAGATTGTTGTGGAGACTTGAATTCATAGTCCATGCTCACACAGTGTGTTTATAGGTGGATGTTAAAGATCAGACCACTGTAGCTTAGCGGTTAGAGAACCTGGGCTCGATTCCCAGGAAGGGTGAAATGGCGATCACTTTTCTGGGGGTAATAATCCCTTCAAAAAAATACATAATATAATAAATAATAAAAAAAATAATACTTTGGTCACTCAATCCACGATTGTTTGTGGGACACTGTTGTGCAATTGGCTGCCACGTTTTACCGCAAAATATACAATCAATTCACTTAATATATTCTGTGAAGCGCTTTGAGACATAAATGCATGTATCAAATATATATATATCAAATGCAAGAATTATTATTTATTATTATCATCTGTCTGTTTGTGAATTCATCTGATTTTGTACATGTAAATAACGTATGCAAATTGTACCCAATTTAGGAATCCATGATTTCAGAAAAACATTTGAGTGAGATGGGGGTAGGGCTGGTGAAGAGAATGTATATCTAGAGCACCCAGCAAATGAGGATGATCAAACTTATGGATGGACTAGAGTCGAATGGTTTAAGTTAATATTGCTGTGAGACAGGTTTATGCCTCTCAGGGGCAAGCCTCTTGCATACGTGGATACATAACAGACCGTTGAATTCCTGTTTAAATTGATGGTTAATACCCTCGAGATATGATTACAGCCTGCAGTCTACAAATTTCATTTGTTTACATCAAGGCAAAACTGTTAGAGGCTGAGTTTAAAGGAATATGTCTCTGGAGATTTCTAGGTAACCAGCGTTTCTGGAGTCTAGGAAGGTAAGGTTTGCTTTTAGGAGGTAAAGTTCCTTTATCAACAAGTAGGCTTAGAGATCTAGAGTTAGAGAGAGAGAGACCAGGAGGGTTTAGAGGAAATAACTTCTCCTGTTCTCTCTACAGCCTGTTATTCCCCCCCCACGGCCCAATAGGTGACTTGTCAAAGGGACTGGATCCAACACCAATATGAGTCGCTGGATATTACCACGTCAGATGCACAGTTGAGTTATTTATTCAGGAGTGCAACTCGACATGTAGCAGCCTGACTCAGTGGTAGTGCTTTTGTCTCTGAGTCAGAAAGTGGTGGGATCAAGCCCTACTCTGGGACTTTGAATTTGCGATCTAGGCTGACACTCCAATGCAGTGTTGGATTGGTGGAGGTGCCATCCTTCAGATGAGACGTTAAACCGAAGTCCTGTCTGCCTGTTCAGGTGAATGTTTGAAATCCCATGGCACTATTCAAAAAGAATGGAGTTTCGCCCAGTGTCCTGGCCAACAATACCCCCAAATAAAATTGGTCACTCGCTCCATGGCTGTTTGTGGGTCGTGGCTGTTTGTGAGAATCTGTTGGGGAATTGTTGGCCAGATCACCTGGGAAACTCTTTTCGAACAGTGCCATAAGATCTTTTAATGTTCACCTGAAGAGGCTCTCAGATTGACTGACTGGATCTGAGCAATAACTAGGTTGTAGGACTATCCATCAACAGAACCCACCCAAGTTAGAGATGCAGATATACTGATGCTTGAGATTTCCGTGTCCAAACTTGTAACAAAATCAAGGCTTCAGGTTGCTCATTTCTGTTCTTTTGGATGATTCTTTCATTTTGCTCCACATAAAATTGAATTGAGAAATAATAGATTTTATTACCTTCTTTCACTATCGTTTTCCTTGCCCTTCACTTTTCACGTACATTTCTCTCACTGAGCTGGATTATGTTTTTTTTAAACAATTTGCTTGGTTTGTTCTGCTGCCACAAATGTCAAGAGAATAGTATTGATTAGAAATGAGCCCTTGTATGGAGATTGTGATAAGACAGCCCACTTGGCTACTTCAAGGATGTGAAATTCGAAGTGGTGAATTCCCCAGTTTGGATTCTCTACTTACTTGGAGGCTCAGTTGCATTTGTTAAGCGGAATCTCCCTGTAGCTGAACTGGCTCCAAGGTGACATGGATGGCAAAGGAATGTCGGAATTGAGCCAGCCCTCTGTGATGGTCTTGGTAGTCCAGTTCCTGAGCGAGGCGGGTCAGCAGTATTCCTGACTCCTCGGAGCACCTGGAAGGGAAGACCAATCACCGGGGGCAGGGAATCATCCCACTCAGCACGTGTTAATCCTGCAAGCCAAAGCCCTCACGGGTAGGGTGGTCCAAGCTGGACAAGCAGCAGGAAAGTTTGCCGGACAGCAATATCAATGGCAAGCTATGTGGTTTTAGCAGGTTAGACTCCAGCAGTACCCAAGCCTTGGCTCCTGCCAACCTGCACCTAATATTTTCCGAAATTAAGTAAACAGGATAGGTCCCAACTGCTCCACTCTGTTGCATAGATTGAATTGACTGTTTGGTGAGAAAAGGCAATGAAGTTTAAAATTCAGCAATGTTCAGCCTTGATAGTGCTGAAAATTGCCTTGTACTGGATACAACGCAAGTTACAGTGCTCTGTGTGAAGGGTGCTATATTACATTTTATATAGTTGTGCCTTCCACTTTAGGAGGACGTCTTAGAGTGCTTTACACAGCTGACTGGGCTCCCAAACTGGGGATTTGAAGAGGGTGGGGGTGGGGAGAAGATGACCTAGAGTGCAGTCAAAGAGGCAAGTTTTGAGGCAGGCTTTGAAAATGGGGAGGGAGTATTAAACTGTGGACTCCAGGATGGAGTCTGGGGAGCCAGAGGCAGAATGTCTGATAGCTGGTCCACTGATGCATCCATCCCACAGTCCCCCCCGCCTCGCCCCCTTCCTTGCCTCTCTCAAGACCCTCCTCCTTGACCGTGCCTTCGGTCACCTCCACCCCTCCTGATCCCAACCACCAGCTTCGGTGCGGATCCCTGACAGTCCAGCGCCTTGGGACGTCCTCCTGATGTGAAAGGCGCTATACAAATGTAATTTGTTGTTGATACCATTACATATTGTGTAAGCCATGTCGTGAAAGGCATGCGGTGGAGAGCCCATTATGGCCAGGCACCAGTTGCTACATTTTATAGTTCTAAGTGCCTTGACCTGGAGAACAATGGAAACCTGGCAGTGATTACAAGATAATAAACAGAGTGAGACGGTATCATAAATCATAGGAGCCCAGGTCTTGTAGTTTATAAATGGTCACCTGAACCCAGATAAGAGATTGCAGTCTTAATCTCGTAACTGTGCAAGGGTGAGGGAGAGGAGAATTGAGAGACTTTTATAGCTCCAGAGCAGGTTTTGTTTTGACCCTGGGTTGTGCCTGTGGATGACGATAACCATCCTGGCATCTGAGTGACACTCTGGTGTGTGAAAACATCTGTGGCATCTCCTGGCAACCTCTGCACTGCACAGAACAGCATCTCTGGTTCAAACCCACATTCTTATGGGTGCCAAAGTATTATGAGTGTGTGTGTGTGGGGGGGCGGGGGGTACAGGGGATTCCTCGAAGAAAGCGTGCTTTCTCAATAACAACACAATTTGTTGTTGTAGTTTTTAGGTTCTGGGAGCTTTTGCTGACAGCCACACAGTAATGACACTGCACAATAATTTTATCGCCACCATTGAAGGATTTTGCTAGGATTGAATTGCTGCAGGTTGACCGATTTGGTAGTTTCTAATTCCAGGGATGATGATGATAATAATACCTTGCATTTGATATAGTGCTTTTCACGTCTTCTAGATGTCTCAAAGCGCTTCACAGAATATACTGTAAAATGAATTGACGGCATATTTATGGGTGAATCGCGGCAGCCAATTGAGTGTAGCAGAGTCTCACAAACAGTAGTGACCAAATTATTATTATTTTTTTGAGGGATTATTAGCCCCGGAAAAGAGATCTGGCAATCGACTAACAACTGGGTTCCTACTTTGCCAGGTAAACAGAGGCGTTGGAGTAAGGAAAGTTGCCCAACATTTTGCCCTGCCGGAAGTAGAGCCAGGTCTCTCCCTTGTGAGGTGAGCGCTCTAACCACTGAGATATAGGACTCCACAGGAATGTGTAAGTGCAGGACAATAAAGCTGAGTCGTAGTTTGAGAGCAGGATTACTGGATCTCACTGGATGCTTACCCACCAAAACATTGCATCTTCACTAAACCGCATTGCTGTGTCTCGACATTTTTGTTTTATCTTTGACATTGTAATCTTGGTACCAAAAAGGAGCCGTGAATCTAGATGGCAGTTCAAATAGGTGCCTCGCTGGGCTGCCACACCAAATCAGGATAACAGTTGCTAGAAGTCAATTAGTGTTAAGGTAATGCTAGAGCTGGTATGCCAACACATGACCTCAAATGATTGTAATTCGAGTCTCTTGTTTAAATTCTGGCTTGATTGTTGCTATAAACTTCATACTTGAAGGAGCATGTGAAGAAATTGTTTTGCAGTGCTGTTGAAGTACTCTAAAAAATGCACATCATAGCACCTATCGTAGGACAAGCTTTACCAAACTGTAATTTGCTCGTACACTAGGGAAGAATGATTTTAAAATGATGGATTTGTGTTGAATATTAATGTTTCCATTAGCTGTCCCAACAAAGCTGAACTTGCCATGACTGCCAGTCTGACTTCCGTACTTGGCTTTTGCCTAATTCTGGTTAGATATGGCAAAAAAAATGTTGCCCACAGTTTTATACCGACCATTAATGATGAGGTGCAAGTGAATAGAGCCTGGGCTCACATCTGATGCCTGAAATATTTCATGGTGTCAGATTTAATCCTATAGTCTTAAAATGTAACATTGTGTAGAACTTTGGAACATTCTTAAATTCACTTAATTTGGAAGCTATTTTTTCTACAAAATAACTGGAAAAGTGGCTTCCAAATTAATACAGAATTTTAAAATGTTCCAAAATTCTGTATTCAATTTTAATACAGGGGCCTTTTTGACTAAGATTGTGAGGAAGCTCTGGCATCTGTGTTGGACATGCCAAAATGGTAGCAGTTCACACTGTTACTGAATTCACTTGTTCCAGTCTAAGTTGAGGTGCTGAATTGGAATAGCGCTCAACAAGCACTGCAGTCTGCCTCTAGGGGAAGTGAAACACCGACTACAACAACAACAAAATTGTATTTGTATAGGTCCTTTCATGTCAGGAGAACGTTCCCACAGCACTCGACAATCAGTGTTTCGTGCCCATGAGCTGGGGTTTACGATTGGGGGGGGGTGGAGGGAGGGTGACCGAAGGCATGGTCAAAGAGGAGGGTCTTGAGACCGGTCTTGAAAGAGGCATGGGAGAGGGCGCGGTGGAGGGACTGTGGGATGGAGTTCCAGAGGGTGGGGGTATAGTGGCAGAAGGCCTGCTTGCCAATGGGCGAGGCGGGGGGCATGAAGCAGGCCGGAGCCCGCTGAGCAGGCAGGTTGGTAGGGGTTAGGACGTCTCAGAGGTAGGGGGGATCAAGGCCATGGAGGACTTTGATGATGAGGACCAGGATCTTGAACTGTATCCTCTGTGTGATGGGAAGCCAGTGGAGTCGGGCGAGGATGAGGGTAATAGGGTTGCGGAGCCTGGTGCAGGAGAGGACACAGTTTGCAGAGTTCTGGATGATCTTCAGCCTATGGAGGGAGGAGATGGGGAGGTCAACAAGCAGGGAGTTTGCGTAGTTGAGCCTGGATGTTATGAATTTGTGTATGAGGATCTTGACCTGTGGTGTGAGACAATGGTGGAGCGATGTTGCAGTGGTGGGGGAAGGCAGAGCGGGTCATGGTATGGATGTGGGGTAGAAAGGATAGTTGAAAGTCAAACAAGATCCCAAGGTTCTGGACTGGCTTAGCAAGGTGGAGTGCGCAACCATGGATGGTGATTCTGTCAGCACCTGAGGTGAGGAGGCGCTGATGGGAACCCATCAGGAGAGCCTCAGTCTTGGTGATGTTCAACTGTAGAAAGTTAGCTGTCATCCAGGACTTGATGTTTGATGTTTGTCAGGACAGTAGTGGTCCTGGAGTCGAGGGTGGAGGCGGAAAGAGTTGGGTGTCATCCGTATACACGTGCAAGTTGACCCCATGTCTTCAGATGATGTCACCAAGAGGGAGCATATAGATATTGAAGAGGAGGGGACCAAGGACAGAGCCCTGAGGAAACGCCGCATGTGATGGTGCAGGGGCTAGAGGAGAAGCCATTTGTGGAGATGATGTGGAGACGGTGTGAGAGATAGGATCTGAACCAGTCAAGGACAGAGCCGTGAAAGTTGAGGTGAGAAGAGAGGTGGTGGTGGAGGAGGATAGAGTGGTCAACGGTATCGAAGACAACAGAGAGGATGAAGAGGCAGAGGGAGCCCTGGTCGCAGAAGGACAAAATGTCATTTGACCAAACTGTTTCTGTGCCGTGGGCGGCACGGAAACCTGATTGGAGGGGTTTATGAAGGGAGTGGCGAGAGAGGAAGGAGCGAAGCTGAGAAGCAACAACTTGTTCCAGGACCTTGGAAAGGAAAGGGAGGTTGGGAATGGGGCGGTAGTTTGAGAGCAGGGATTTTTTAAGGATATGAGTGATGACGGCCGTTTTTAAAGGGTGGGAACGGTGCCTGTGGACTTGGAGAGGTTTATGCTGTCTGTGAGTAGGGGGGCAAGAAGGTGGAGCTGCGAGGTGAGGAAAGGGGTAGGGATAGGGTTGAGAGAGCCGAGCCTAACATGCTTGCTTGGATTACATCCCTTGTCTGTCATCAAATGAAGATGGTTGTGGACATATCCAATGACCCAGGAGGGGGGGAGGGGGAAGAAAAAGGGCAGAGTGGCACCAGTGAGGAGAAAAACTGGTAGAGAGTACTTTTTTTGATAAGGAATATTGGGTAGTTTGTGGCTAATATATATAATAATATAATCCTTGCATTTGATATAGCGCTTTTTACGTCTTCTAGACATCTCAAAGTCCTTCACAGAATATAGTGTAAAGTGAATTGACTGTATATTTGTGGATGAAACATGGCAGCCAATTGCGCACAGCAGTGTCCCACAACAGTCATGGATTGAAGTGACCAATTTTTTTTTCTTGAGGGATTATCAGGCATGTGGAGTAAGGAAACGTGCCCAAGGTTTTGCCCTGCCAGGAATCGAACCCAGATCTCTCGCTTGCAAGGCGAGTGCTCTAACCACTGAGCTACAGGACTCCTGTAAAGTTGCTGCTAAACTACAAAACTGAAAAAACAAAGCTAGAATGATTTAGATACGCCATTATCATTCCACAATTTGAGTTCAGAGAATATCAATAAGGGTGGACTCTTCACTGCATTTGTGGCTTAATCTTTCGCATGGTGATCCGCAGTCCATTCCAGGGAAGCTGGAGTCTTGTGTCTAAAGGAAATTAGTAGGATTTGGTGCACATGTGTTCTGCATTGCTTGTACAGCTGAGATCTAAAATGGATGTGGTGTTATCATGCATGCAACATAGTGAGTGCAATCAGGCATACATACCACACTTTCAACCTGAGTGTAAATAAAACACATTTATGTATTTTTTTTGGTGGTGGAGGTGGGGGGGGGGGGGGGGCACTGAAATGACCATCCCTCAGAAACTTTAAAAACAAAAGGCAAGCAACCATTTTATTTGTTTGACAGACTTAAATACAATAAATCATGAAAACAACAAAGGTCCTCATTCTTGCACAGGTACCATGACATTTACTGTTTAGGCTTTTTTTTTGAAAACTGTTGACAATTTAGTAATACTGAACTTGAATTATTGCAACCCAGTGGTAGTTTTGCCGCACCCCTCTTTCTGCAGCACATATTCCTGCTCCCAGTGGAACTCCCTCATGAAAAGCCAGAATAATGATTATTTTAGAGCTTTTAGTTATGTTCTTTCTGAAACTCTGGAGGGAAACCTGCAGAAAGTAATGCTATTTAGGGTGATCCCAGATGACTGCAATGAGGGTAATTTTATCATTGTGTAGAAGATTAAGTATTTTACTTCAACACAAACGCAATACAAACAGTCTGAATTAAGGATCTAGGTAACTAACCAAACCAACATTTTAAAACAAGAATATGTGCGTCCATTCAAGTGGTAGGGGAATCTGTGACTAGGGGCCATGGATACAGGATAGTCACAAGAAGAGCAAAAGGGGGAGTTTGAGAGAATGTTTTCACTCAGTTATAGGAATGTGGAGTGCCTTGTATTCGAGGCAGAGTGGATTTTCAAGAGGGAAGTAAACCGTTATATAAAGGAAAGAGGCTTGAGCAGGAGGGGGAGAATGAACATCTTACTTTGAGAGCCAGTACAGACTATTTGGGCCAGATGGCCTCCTGCTGTGCTGTAAATTTCTATGATTCTATGAAAATTCATAATACACGTCAGCTACAGTGCATCGGGTAGATTCTGTTGTGTGATTTCGCCAGTGTAGCAAGTCCCTAATCTTTGCTGTTGGGTGTTTTTGAAGTCGAAGAGAAGATCTGAAAAAGAGCCTTGGGTATTCCATGGAGAGGGATGGGATAAGAGAGCCAGATACCTTGGGATTCTCTTGCAGCCTGGGGAGCAGGTGCTCTGACTCACTCTCTTGGTCTGGCAATGAGTGTTGTGGGAGAACTAATAATAGAAATAAAAGTTTTTGTTTAATGAGACAAAAGAAGATGTGGGGCTTGTGTTATTCCCATTCGATTGTTCCTCACGGGCCAGAGCTCAGGTGTTTGGGGCTGGCAATGTTGTTAACTCCTGGGATCACATTGCAGCTGCTTTGATGATAGTCCAGATTTTCTAATTTCTGGCTAAACCATTCTAGCCTATGATCGGACACCTTGTTTAGAGGTATTGCGCGGTATGGATAATATCTTGTTACTTCATGGCCCTCTACAAATATTATCTTTTATTCAAATTTTCCGTAGATACTGACTGTCTCTGTCTCAGAGTATTTTGATCTACCATTGTCTGACAGTGAGAGAACCATTCAGTGTACCTATACATTGTCTTAAAAGAAATAACATTACTTGATATAGCATTTACAAATCTCAGATATTGTCAAATGCTATTCAGTATATTTTGACTGAAGAGCCGATTGAGAATATTTGTGTTTAAATATGTCATCCTACCCATCAGGATTATTGTCTTTTCTATTTTTAATAAAAAGTTGCATTTCTGCATATTTTTCAAATTGCATTCCAGATGTTGTTGTAGATATCTTCATTCTGCTTGAAGACAAATGTAATACTTTGTGAATTGAAACAAAGATCATTACTTTTTATGTATAGATTGATATAGATGACAAGGGGCTCGTAATTTTGTCAGGCACTTTTTAATAGACTACATAGATAAGTCACCACCCCATATACATTCCAGTCCTAATGGTTTGAATTGCTCTATTTCTGTGTTGCACATATGAGAGGGGGAGGCAAACTAACACTGTTTATACATGGTGCCTTTTAATGTGAAGCAGCTGCAGATTCAAGCACAATATATATGCATATAAGAGGGATTAGCCGATGGGCAAACCTGATTGTTTTTTACTGGTTGACTAGAACTTTAATTCTGGGGGCGATGTCTGTCTGTACAGTGAAGCCATCACTGTCTGAAGATAGTGAAAAATAACGGTCTATGTTTATGCTGCACAACAAAGTTGTGGTTTTGGTCCCCATGGGTGCTGGTTGCTCTTTAGTACCTCAACCAAGCAGCCGTTCTCAAGGTGTCAGCTTCAATGGGGAGAACGGGGAGGTTATGGGTGAGCACAATCCTGTCCCAACATAGGTTGTGCAGCATGCATAATTCAGTAGTATTTAGAAAGCCTTGCTTCCTTTTGTTCCTTTGTAGCTCAGGGGCATCAAGCCAATAATAGGGTCCAAAAGAAACCTGAAGCAGATTGTCTAACTTGTACAGGTTGGAAACTTGGGACCTCCCCACTCTGTGTGGCTCAGTTTCTACTCAGTCACTTTACCGACTGAGCTGTCAGTGCACCTTGAGGAAAGTGATTTAAGATGGTATTTCTGTGGTTGACAGCTTCTGAAAGCAACAAGTCCAAGTGCTGGAATTTCTAGGTCCTTCAGGACTAAATAAACCTTGTTTTTTCTTACAAGAGGAAGACTGGACTATAGTAACTTTGTTCTCTTTTTAAAAAAAAGACTTGGCAAAATCTAGAAAATATTTATTTACAGTGTTATAACAGAGAGGTTAGCTTTGTGCTATACAACTTATGACATCCATCATCCGAGAGCCTGATCGCAATCGGGACTTGTTAATCAAACCCATTGCTTCAGAATTGTACCAGAACCCATCTAGACCGTCTGAGTAGAGACGAGCAAAGGTTTGGTTTCCCAGTTCTAGGTGAAGTCAGAGTGTGAGTGTATGTAACTTAGAGGGGGGAAGAGAGAAGGCATATTCTGCCTGGTGAGAAACCTTGATTTATTGAGAGATCTCAGCCAGTGAGTTTAAGAGCAGATGTAAGTAGATGGGATAAGAACTGCATTTGTCAGACTTGATGTTTTGCCAACTGCAGAGGCTTCTTAGCATAGGACTATACCCCAGTGCAAGGCACCTCTTGGGTCTCTCAAAGTGTCTTAGTGGGCATGCCTGTGGGCTAGTGTGGAACTGAGCTATGGCCACAAGGAAGGTCCTCGATTTGTTGCTCAATTTATGCTGGGTAATTTGATTTCAGCCTGATTGTTTAGGAACACTACACTCGAATTCTTGTGCTGTTGTATGAGGGCAAGGACAGTATGAAATGGGTTCCTGCTCCGAATTACTATTCACTGTCTGCTGCTGCAAAGTTGCATGTGTCTGGAGATCGGATGAAGAGTGGATTGGTCTCTGATATCCACCATATTAGAATAGCCCACAGAGACTTGCTGGCTTGCCCCTGTGTGAAGAATGGGATCTTGGACAAGCCATTTGAGGGCAGATGACTCCTGTGGAACATCTTGAATCTTGAATCAGCACCACCTTTTGGGCTGGGAATGAATGATAGAAAAGTCTTGTGCATTCGTATATCTCGTACAGAAATTTTGCACAAATCTAATAGATTTTATGATGCACTATTTACACTGTGTTGATGTTTCATGACTGATGGAGACTGGGAGGTCCACTGACATTTCTTCAGTCAACGAGTGTCATTGAAATGACAGATTCAGCATCTTTCTTGAATTTTGTATGATCATAATGTTCAATGGTCTTGAGGCCTCAAAGTTCAAGGTTGTGCAAAATTTCAGAGAAGTTTTGTATTTATTCTTAATGTACAAGCTGGCAGTTTGTAAAATGAAATTTTCAGTTTGGAACTTCCAACTTTCTAAACAATCCTAAATTTTAAGACTAAAGTCTTAAAATAAATGTTAATATTTCAATGAGAGAGTGTGTGTGTCTGTGTGTGTGTGTGTGTGTGTAGAAGAGAACTACTGTGCTTTGTGTTGGTTGCTTTTCTTTAATTTGAAAATTGTATTCATTGCTTAGGGCAGGATTTCAGTACACCAGTAGAAGAGACCAAATGTTGACATATCTGGTGTATGTATCTGAACACATTTTTGCTTTCATGAAAGTGGAGATGTCAAAATTGTCTAAAGTTTCAGAAGATGTTATAACTTCCACTGAACACTACCAGCAACTGAGTCTGCTCGTGAATAAACTGTGTACTTCAGATAGTGTGGGCTTTGTGCTGTAATATTTGCTGATCTAAGACTCCTATGGCAAGTTTGTTTTGGCCAAAGCCGAAGCAGAGTTTCCCATTGCAACTTGAAAAGACTTTTTTAAACAAAATGTTTCTGAATCAGACTGTCTCCTAATGTATTTTGCCTGCTCACTTTTACCCCCAGTTTGTTTTTCTTCCAGTTTTTTTTTCTTTATTTTTGTGACTGTTTAAATGCATTGTTTGATTTTGATTTTGTTGGTCGAGACCACCCTTCCTGAGAAAAGGCAGCCAGAGGTCAACATTAGTCTCCTTATAAAACACTTAGATTGATGGTGCAGTATTTTTCACATGGTTGATTTAAAGAATTACTGTTCTCTTTTCCTGGCTTGCACAGGCTCCACAGTCTGAATTGTCAAAGATAAAAATCTGTCCAGCGTTCTCATTAACATTCTACAACGGCCATGCAAAATTCCACACAGTTTCCTATTAATTAAATCAAGACCACAGAAATAAAAAATGGCACAGTAGGCAGCTTTGGTCTTTATTTATTGGCTCAGGAGTAATACAAGAGTATTTGTATTCAAGGGAATAGCACGAATGCTTTTTTTAAAAACATACCTTCAGAGGTGAAGGTGGTATTTTTAATGTATATCTGTAATTATGGAAAGAAGAATGCTTTAATGTTGCTGCCCTGTTATATGCTCAACACTTTGAACGGAGGTTCCAGTGGTCTAATTTATAGACCATATACCCAAATGCCCTACAGGAATCGAGACCCTGTTGTGCTGCATTGATGTAGTATGTACACATTCTTCCCCCCCACCCTGCCATTATTTACACAACAAGCTTCAGGAGTTGCTTTGATTTTCAATGCTTAAATGAACTGGATTCTCTGGAATAAAAGTATTGCTGTGACTTATACAGTTTCCCTTCTTCTGCGGTGTCTTGTTGGTTGTGTGGCAGCCTTCATTACAGGTGCCCAAATCTGTTGAATCAAATTTGCATCATCCGGATCTAATTTTAATGCAGCACAGGTCAAAAGGCGGACCTTGTCACACACAGGTAATTTCTACTTAAGGTTTTAGATCAGCTATATTTGTCCTGAGAGTCACTGGTAAGATTACAATATTTGATTTGCATTTTTCGATTCTCTTTAGACAAATTGCAACTACCTATAATCTCGAGATTTTATCTTTTTTTAATGAAGCTTCATTAGAATTGGCATGTGTAACTACATCATAATGCTGCAGAGCTTTGCTTTCTCTCGTTCCCCACTCATCACGGGAAAGACTGTCCAGAGTCACATATTCTTTCTGTTCCCTATGGGATTACCTACCTATCGACGTGCATGGAATCCCAGGACGTGTGAGTGTAAAATCCCTACCTCCCCACTAGACTCCTGGTTTGGACAGCAATTTACATTTGTGCAGTATCCTTCATCCAGGGTAGGGTCTTGGAGCGCTGAACTGACTGGACTAACATTTGTGGGGGTGCTGGTGGAAGAAGAGCGGGTAAAGTCTTGTTGTGATGCGCCAGGGATGTGGTAGTAAGGTGGCCGTTCAATTCTATCCACCCCTTTAAGAATGGAATCTGACATCCCAAGTGAGAATATAATATTTAGCCTTAACCAAACACATGGGAAACAGATATTTTCAGCACTCAAGCTATTCGGCCCATCGTGTCTATGCCACAGCCACCTGTTTTTCTAAAATGTCCTTTATTTATTAATCTCACTCTCCAGCTTTCCCTATATCACTTAACATTTTTACTTCTTAGGTGCTTACCCAGTTTCCCCTTGAATGATTCTATTGATCAAGCCTCAATAGGTGGTGAATTCCACATCCAAACAACCCACTGAGTGAAGTCTTGTTTAAAGTTAAAACATGCTGCTTAAAGTATGCCTTTTAAGAAAAATATGCAACTAAAAGATACTAGCATTCAGACGTGGGTCTTTAATGCATGAAAAATAAGGAGCATTAGTAATTAATTAATTTGTCGGGAATGAAGCCCAGCGAATGGAACAGGCTGCAAAAGGATGTTTGTGGGCCAGACTAGTAAAACGTGGCCCAGGCGGGAGGCTAATCTATACCACAATATTTTTCACATGTAGACCATATGTGAATAGCCACATGTTTAGTTCATTAACATACTATCTTCCAATTCTGCCTGAAAACATTCCAGTGAGTTTGTTACAACTATGTGCATATTTTCACCATTTATAGGTTTTTGGAAGGTGCAACTTTTGTGCAAGTGGAATATCATTTTGCCCGGTGGAACACCGAACTTTATCCTTACCATTGCAGCAAATTATGCAACCAAATCAGTGAACCCCACTTCGCCCACCCCTCACAATTATAAAGCGGTGGTTTGAGTCCATGAACTGTGACCCTATATTATAGTGCCTTGATGGTCCACAATTCTGCAGCTCGGTTGCCCATGATTTTACTCAGCTGGTATCTGACACATGCAGAAAATCATCATTGTGCTAAAGAGTATCCAAACCAGCCAGGCAGTTCTAGGCATGCCATCTACAATTTGGAGATATTTATTGGATGCATCTTGCTATCCCAATTCCAGAGATTATTAGGTGCAGGTTGGAAAGAGCCAGGCTTTGGGATCCCATAGTGTGTATTGGGGGTATCCCTGGATTCTTACCAACTTAAAAACGCATAGTTTGTCATTGAAAGCAATGTCTGGCAAGCTTTACTATGTTCTCTGGGTGAAGGGAGCCGTTATTGCCTTCCATTGGGTGATGAACACCTAATGGGAGAGTCTCAATATGTTGTCTTAGTCAAATTCTTTAAAATCAAAAAATACTATTTTCTTTATTTCTTCTTCTGAGAGAATTGCCTGACCCGCTGATAATTGGGTTGAATAATTTGTAAGGTTGGCTATTATGAATGCACTGTATTGCTGGACTGCACGAATGTGGTGAACTAATTCAGCAACAAGGTAGAGGAGCTGGCTGGGCAAGGCAAATGATAGATAATATGGTGGTTAATGAAGAGAAACAGAAATGCCACTATTTTACAGTAAGTCATGTGAAACACTTTTGAGATATCCTCCCGACATGCCATACTAGGATTATTTTATTTTAAACTTATTCTTGTAAATTTGTTTTTAAAACAAGTGTATTGTTTTAACCTCCTTAGAGACCTTCACCACACTGTCCACAATATAGTTTGTAGATGCCTACTCTTAAGTTGTCTGTAGCTGGGATTGACTATTTTGTTTTCTTTATTCCTTCTGAGAGAATTACCCGGCATTGTGATGAAGTCTCTCCAGTATCTAAATCAAAATTAAAGTTGAGGGAGGTTGGTGCGTAAATTAGTTTTTACAGGTGCCCACCCCTTTGATTAAACTGTAATGGTGGGGTGTATGTAAAAATCTCAATCATGCACTAAATGCCTTGTGGGAGGAGTTGGCCTGTAAATTCCTGGGCTCCACGAGTGCTGGCATGTGAGAACAGTCTTGGCAGCACCTTCATGGTACATTGACTAGGACTTTACGCAGTACTTTAGGTGCAGTCTGACCAGAGTCCACTATTGTTTGTGAGGATGGCTTCTGGGGATCTCAATTTAATTAATTTTGATCCTTGGCTCCGGTACAATTGCTTTGGGAAAGGCTGCATACAAGTGCATAAGAGTATATATTGTATTTGGCAATGTTGCCTAACATCCTGACAGGAAAGGCTGCATACATATGTATATTGTATATAGCAATGTTGCTCAACATCCAGGTTACCTCATTCATCGTCGCCTCGATGTTTTAGGCATCATGAGAAATAAGTCGATTAAACCTTAGTTCAGTTCTCTTTCAATTTCCCACTGTTAAGTTCTATTCATGAAGTAAAGATGCTTCTCATGTATAGCATCTTACATTTGACTGTACCAATGACAGACTATTCCAGGTGTTGAGCCTTCCATGTAAGTCTTCCATAATTATCTTCTCTCTCTTCCCCCCCACCCCAACTTTGCATGTCTGTTTCACCTGCAAATTTCACTACCTTGTACTGAATCTACAAAACCAGGTTGTATGTTTGTGGGGCAATACTGTGCACAAATTGGCTGCCGAGTTCGCCCACAAATACAGTCACTTCACGATATATTCTGTGAAGCACAGTATATCCATACTTCCACACCTCCATTTCTTTCAATGTAGCCCGCTCATTAAAGATATCCTCTGTTTAAATAGTCTCTTGTGTAGTACTTTGATAAAGGTTTTTTGAAAGTACACATCGTACGACTTTCTAAAGTCAATTTTCAATGTCATCTCATGAGGTTTGACAGGCAATATCCTCGCTTTCTGAAGCCACTGACTAGAATTTATTTGGTTCTTATATGGATAATCAATTTTGTTTCTGTAATTACTTTTCCAATCATTGAGGTCGGGTTAATTGATCTGTTATCGCCAGTTATTTCTCTGTCACCATTTCCAATTTGCCAGAACCTGCTCAATGCTGAGCAACTCCCTATGTCAGTGCTTCACAAATCAACTTCCTTACCTTAAGTGCCTTGAGGTACAGTTCATGAACCATGTTTTTGGAGAATTGCTACAATGCCTATTCGATAGATACAACTCACACAAAGAGTTTGTTGGCAAAATGTTGACTTCTGGCCACTTGACATCAGTTATGTGGGCAATGGACAACTGCATTCTAGCAGCACCTGGTGCCAGTCGGTGGTTAAGATGAGAAGAATTTTAAGGCAGTATTTTTGGAAAAAAAGTTATCAGTTTTTTTTTTGTTGTGCAGTTAATTAACTAAACTGTTTTCTCCTTTGTTTTGTGTCTCTTGTTTTTTCATCTCATGTCTGACCCCCTCCTGACTCTGGAACATCATGTAAAGTGTTACTACCTGTGGTACACCTTGTTCATGCTGTTCTGTGGAGACATTTGAAATGGTGTTGACAGAGGGATGCGTTTTCTCTCTGCCTGATGTTAGTTACACAGGTATCCTATTTTGTGTGACTTGGCATCTCTTGCTTTGTGAAAATCTATTCTGTGTAGGTTTGGTAAGAACTTTTGAGTTTCTAAGGAGGTTCGGTTGTGCCCGTTTACATTGTTTAAGGTTCGTAGCATTAGGAAATGTGTGCTCTCAAAAAGATGAGGCCAAAATGCCTAAGTGAAAGGGTATTTCTCTCATTTCGGCTTGAATTGTACCACACAGCTGAGGTGTGTAAACAGTTTGAAGCCGCAGACTCCCACTGTGCTGCTCTTAATAGCACTCTTTTTTTTTAAAAAAAATAGAATTTGGCAAAGTTATTAATTTGGAAACTGGCTTTTTTTTTAGAACTGCAGACAAACAGCTTCCAAATTGAGAGTGAATTTACAAACAAAATTCTGCTTAATCTTAAATTTTAAAACAGTGTTCCTAAATCCAAGGCCACATGGTACTTTTTGTCTGTGAAATTATTTGCAGACGTTTCATTTTCATGCCAGAGCTTTCATAAAACAAACTTACTGTTCCGGAATTGTCCTGCAAGATGTTTTGTATCCCCTCCATATACTTCTACTGTACTCTTAATACCAAAAAAAACTGTGTAAGCTTTGTAACTAGGGACATGGATGGGGAACCCAAATTTAATTTGGATTTTGGATTTCAATCTGTGTAATTTGACTACATTTCCCCACTTGTATTCTAATCTTTGAGGAATTGAGAGAGTTCAGTATCCCCCTCCATGTTGACAAGTCCACATTGGAATTTGGTCATTTCCGTTCTCCATTTAAACCACAATCAACAACAAGAGCTTGCATTTATATAGCACTCTCCACACAGATAGCGTCTCCAACGCTTGAGTACAATCGACCCAGTTCTGAATTTTTCTTAAAAATGTAATTGCTCCTCTTACCATTTTATTGCCTGAAGTCAACTTTTGCTGAACTACAATTTAAAAAATGTTATTGGTCCACTCAATCTCACGTAATGGGCATTTTTTAAATCCATTTCATTCTGAATATTGGATGAAACATTGAATCGAGGAACCATACACCTGTTCAGGTGTTAAAGATCCCATGACACCATTTGAAAATAGTAGGGAGTTTCAGCAGATAAAATTGGTCACTCACTCCATAGCTGTTTGTGCAAATTGGCTGTCATGCTTGCCTGTAAATACAATGCAATACAAAGTTACATTTGTAAAGCGTCTTTCACGTAGGGGATGACATCCCAATACAGTTACTACACTTCACAGTAAAATCTGGTGAAGCTCTTTGATGTTGTGATAAAGCATTAACTGCAAGAATTATTCTTACATATCAACTGGCTTTTCAACTGTGGAGAAAATCATAGCTGAGGCCAATTTTGTCCTTGTCTAAATGCTGATTTTAGTGGGGAAATCCAATTGCCTGCCAACATTTGTCAACGCAAAACGTTGACTGAAATTTCAGATGTTCGTATGCACAACCTTTCAAACAAGCACACCTAGCAGGGATACATAGATTGTGATCAGAAGCACAAACTCAGCCTTATGTGCCACTCCTCTCTTCATCCCAAGTGTATCGAGGCTAATTATAGTGCTCCTTTTGCCATCTCAATTGCCATCTGCTAATTTAGTAAGGACTTGGAGGCAAACTTTCAAGGGCTCTTTGTGTTTTTGTTTCGCTTGAGTCAATAACTTTGCCCATTGCTGTGGAGGGAACTGAAATTGGTATAATCAAACCCAATTCAGAATTTGGCTGATGCACTCATTCCTATTATTAGCTTGTTGTGGTGGAAACAAATGGTGCGATAAAACCACCCTTGTGCAGTGTTTCCACTTTGTGATCAGCCTTGTTCGTACCTCTAAATTACTTTGTGTGTTGACCCACATTGTAAAATTGTAAAAATGTTCTCCTAGTTTAATTTCCATACAATGTTTCCTGAGATGCTACTTATATTTAATTTTTGTACATGCTCTTGTTACACACTGAGTGATAAGAACATAAGAATTAGGAGCAGGAGTAGGCCATTCGGCCCTTCGTGCCTGCTCCGCCATTCAATAAGATCATGGCTGATCTTCTCACCTAACTCTGATTACCTGCCCTATCCCCATATCCCCTAATCCCTCTATTTTTCAAGAATCTATCAGTCTCAGCCTTGATGAGAGGGGGTATCAGCTCAAGATTCACTGCATACATGAGGGAGAGGGGGATTGAGGGGTATGGGAGAGGGTATTAAAATAGGCAGATGCTCCTGTGGATTCTTGAGCACCAGCATGGACTAGTCAGTTGAATGGCCTGTTTCTGTAATGTAGTTCTCATTGAAGAGTTGCAGGGAAGTTGTATTTTCCACACAAAATTGTTAGTCTCAATATATACTTGTGGGAAAGCATTCCATGTTTTAAGACCATAACCACATTTAAAAGGAAAGTACGTATTAGTGTGTATTTGAAGAGAAAATAATATGGAAGGGTATGGGGAAAGTGCATGAAATTAGAATTACAGTATTACCCCCAGTGGGAGAAGTTAACACCAGCAGGCTTTGGAGAGCAGAATGACTTTCTTCTGTGCTGTAATTTCTGATTCTGTTTTGCTTGCTTCATAAAAGAACAATGATTTCAATTCAGTGTCAGATTTCAATTCATCCAAAGGAATGCCTTTTTTGATTTTTGTAGAGGAAAGCGAAATACTGAAGTGTAAATCAGTCAAAGGCTTCAGGAGAGAATAATTGTGGTGAATGGGAGACAGTAATGTGCATTGTAGATTTTTAAAAAAGTACTGGGGAAACACAGAATGTGTTAGAGGGAAAAAATGTTAACTGTTTCATCAGAATAGTATATGTTTTCCATACAGGTTAAGTAAACAGAACCCGGTTGTAATTGTTTCCTATAATGCTGTATTCCAAACTCTTGTCGTACCTGTACAAATGCTGCTGTGAATGGTCTCTTAGGGCTTAGGCATCAGCTTCATCAACTAATTGAAGAGGCATGTTGGCCTTTCTGCTTTATATATTTATGTACAGAATGTTTTTTTAAAAAAAGAGAAAAAAATGGCTTTGTTCTCACTTTTCAGACACCGAGTTTCTGGTCAGATGAAGGAACAGAAAAGAAAAGCACACATCAGCGCTCTGCTTCGTGGGGAAGTGCTGATCAGCTGAAGGAGGTAATGATTGAGCTGCCCAAAACTCAGTGTTCAATAAATAATAATAAATAACCAGGTTGTGAATCTCCAGATCGGCATTCCAGTACTCTCCCTGTACTTTTTCTTAGATCTTTTTAGGACTTGGATCTTGTGTCTTTTACCTTATAATGTTATATAAAAATATAGACATTGGATCAACTTCCTGACCGGATTGCTTTAACCATGCTATTAGTAATTTTCTAGAAACGGATGCTATGAAACTAAGCCAAATGCTCTGCAAGCTGTGGGTTATTTCATACTTAGTTTCCTGTGATGTTTAACTGTTTACACATTTGTGTGTAAATAGATAATCTTGATGAGTGGTTCAGTAAAACTAACTGACTGCTGTAATAAACCACCCTTGTTATGATACGTGGTGAAAGATTTTAGTGTCCAGGGTTTGTACATGTTTTTCAAAGTGCCAGTGACACAAGAGTCCTGGAGGTACAGCACTTCAGAGTTTAATTATGGTACTTAATAGGACATGGGTTTACTTACCTTTTTTCACCCCCATGACAAGTTTCTGATGCCAGAGTGATTAAATCAGAGGATTAAATCATGAGCTATTTACCTCTTGGTGGTCTGTAGTGGTAGGAGAAAGCAAACCTACACAAAACAAACATTGCAGCTTTAATTAGGATTATTAGTGGAGTTAATGCAAGATTTGACTGGTAACATTCCCAATGTTGAGATTCAGAAAATTAAATAATCACCAAATTAATATATTCAGAAGAGTATTTGAGATGATAATCTATTTGGGATTCAGATGTCTGCCTGTGTCTAATCCCCTCAATCCTTGCTGTTGTGATACAATGTCATTCCAGCATCGCAAGTGTGTTAGTGGCTTGTTATGTACTCACAGATCGTTGATTATTCCCGTCATCCCAATCAAAAAACCTCCATCCACAATGCAATGTATTTTTTTCTGTGATGTTCTTCTATTAGGTGTCACTAGTATGTAACACGTGTGAAGGGCGCTATAAAAATACAAGTTTACTTTTTTCATTACCTATGATAGTTTACTCCACGTGTTTCAGCATCTTGGGTAGTCCCCCCCAAAGTGAAAGGCGCAATATAAATGCAGTTTGTTGCTATTGTCTATTGCCTTCATTTTTGTGTTGTGTTTTGAATAGGGTTTAACCATGTTTTACTAGGTATGGTAGAGAAGAGCAAGCGTACAGAGGTTGGACTTCAATGTATTCTAGCCAGGCTCCCCTGACTCCCCATCACTGAATGGATCGACTTCAAGATCCTCACACTCGTGTTCAAATCCATTCACTCCCTGGCACATCCCTACCTCTCTGACCTCCTCACTCCCCAATCCACCACCTGGCGCCTCCACTCAACTGGCACCTAAGTTGAGGGCGCTATATAAGCGCAAGTTGTTGTTGTATATTCAAGAATATAATAATTTACATAATTTACAGGGAGAAACTCCCTTCTTCTTTTAAAATAATGCCACGGGATCTTTAACGCCATCTGACTATAAAGATGAAACCTTGGTTTATTGCCTGATCCATAGGATGGCAGCTCCCAACAATTTAGTGCGTCTATGCTCTTTGATGGATTGTCAGCCTAGAATTTGCAATTAATAAGATTGGATTGGAGAGGAAATCTAGAAGAAAGACTACAAAAGGCAAAACAACAAACTGTCTACATGTGCTTCACCCTATCCCAGGGTCTAGTATTTCTCCATTTATTATGCTGCAGTGTGTATGCCCACCTTCTTTCAGTGTAGCACACAGCACTGCCTGTTTTAACTAACTGTTTGTGTCTTGGAGATTGTGTGGCTGCTAAAAGAGATGATTGCTGTAATTATGTGTGAGGTTTTGTTTTTGGTTTGCTTTGTTGTCAACCTAATTTGCGATTATTTGTCGTGGCTTCATAAATTGACTGTCGAGTTGTGTCACCATTTGCTCTCTGAATAGCAACTTAGGTCACAATCATTTAATCAGCGGATGTTGGCGTTAGTTGCCCTGTTTAGTGAGGTCTGCACACTGCCTTCTTAGCACCTGCTCCCTCACTGTATGGATGTAGTTAAGTGGAAGTTAGAGTAGCAGCCCCATCTTTGAACAGTGATCAATTGAGGTAACTTGCCATTTTAAAGTGCTTGCTGTATAATTTGGTTGAAGTGATTATTCTTCACATCCGTGCAAAAATTGTTTTGGAGCTTGGATGCCCAACACTACTGAATAATCATTCTTCCTTTATTCTTCCTTGTTGTTTCAAACACTACTGTGTTAGATGATTTGCCATAATACTGTTTTTAAATCTGTACCATCATGGCATCTTTGTTTACTTGTGGACGAAGCATTTTGGGGGCCATCACAGAATTGAGCCCAATGCTGTTTCTCAACCAGAATCCAGAACTGTTGAAAGTCCATTTCTAATGTATTTCTTTTCTCTGGTTCACCAAGATATTTGACAGATATAGCTCTTGACATTTAGGCACTGTTTGTGTGTTACTATGAGAAATGACCTGCTTTGTGTGTTTTTGAGGTTAAAAAGGAATTTGGGAACATTGTCATCTTGGAAGATTTCCATTTTCCTCAGGAGATTATTGGATAGTGTCCAATAGAGCATGTTTTATTTGAAAGATAATTGAGGAAAGGCCTTACTTATTCCATTCTTAAAGCAACGGATGTGGGTTTTACTCAGTCTTAGCTGAAATCTGGGCCAAAATATATTGTCAAGTATTTCCCAATTATTCATTTGGTAAGACTACTTTCTAGAGTAAACAGAGCTACATCTTTGGTCTGATGCCCAGTCTGTGCTGATTGAGTCGTTGATCTCACTCAGGATGACCTTGGAGCTAATAGAATTGCTCGCACTACCTCAGTTTGGAGTGGAGTTGAATCAGACAGAGTTCCTCCTGTCTTTGATTCCTAACCACTAAATCCCTTGTGGAAAGTGTACTTGTGTGAACATCAGGTGAGGAACAGCATTGGGCTCAATTCTGTGATGGCCCCATAGTTGAATAGTGTTGAGACTCCTTGTCTGAGCCCACAAATGGTGAATGGCTGCATTGGTAAGGTTTTACGAGGTTGTCCATGCAACTGTATGCAAGAATGAGGCAGTGCCTTCAAGGAAGAGAAAATTGTGTGTGAATATATAATGTATATTATTTATACACACACATATATATATAAAAAGTTAAAAAATGGTTGTTGACCTTATTCCCACATGGTACAAAGCATGTCAAGAAGTATTTCTGTGTGCAATTAGCATTATTATTATACATCAAGAGACATTTAGACTGTGAGGTATTAGAATCAGTCTTTGATTTTGTGAATGGCTGAATCTGAAACTTTGAAGGCTCATTTCTAATGTAATTATTTTCTTTATTTCACTAAGATATTTGACAGATATAGCTCTTGACATTTAGGCACTAAATGTGTTACTATGCAAAGTTATCTGGTTTGTGTATTTTGAATCTTGCTCCATTCCTTTTCTCTCATTTTTGTGCCGCACACCATTCCCTATTTGAAGCGATGGATAAGCAAGTGTGCTTCAGGGGCAGCAACCAACTCCCAGGCCTCTGCAGATGCCACTTTGTAACAAGCCACTAATAATATGTATACAAAGATAATTAAACCTCAGCACTTTCCCTAACAGTCCTGCTGTCTTTCTGTGTATAAACTAAAGGAGTGCGAACTTTCACGCCATTCACTGTCTCAGGATTGGCGAGACTACAGCTATTTCAATTCTTTTTGATGAGGTTTCATTGAATTTCTGCAAAATTGTTCTGTTTTCTATTTAAACTTACCACAGATGCTTTTCACCCTGAATGACTGAAGGTTTGGTTCAGGAATTGGACTACACTAACGTCAAATTGGTATTATTGAACACTGAAGCACAAGGGCATTCATCGCACAGAATGACAATAATAATCCTTTCATATGATATAGTGTGTTTCACAATGGTAGGACATCAGACAGCACTTAACAGGATATATAATAGAGCGTGGTAGCCGATTTGTGCACAGCAATGTCCCACAACTAGCCATGAAGTGAATGACCAATTTTATTTAGGGGATTGTTTGCCTGAACATTCCTTTCAAATAGTGTCGTGGGATCTTTAATGTCCACCCGAACAGGTAGATGAGGCTTTGATTTAATGTCCCATCTGAAGTTTGACATCTCCAACAACAAAGCACAATCCCAACTTTGCATTGAAGTGTCAACCAACATTACATGAGTTCCAAGTCACAGGGTGGAGCTTTAACCCATTGCCTTCTCACTCAGAGTGCTACCAACTCAGCCAGGATGTGAAGACGTAGCTAGTTGTGTTCATTCTTTCTTGGCAAAGTTCACTGTTTGCTTTGGATATCTCAAGCTTAAGTAATGTCAAGGCACCGGGATATTGGCACAAAACTGCAGAATTTGAAAGGGCATCAGTATTGTTTGGTCAGGGCTACTGTACTGCTAGTTACTGGTGTTTCTAAACAGCACTATTAATTGACGAGAACAAAACATACCCGTGCATGTCCATGCCAGTACACTTGAACTTTGTGGTAAATAGGTTCAGGGTGGGATGGTATGTGGTAAAATTTCCCAAATCTCTTCAACGTGTTCTGCAGGGAAAATAAATCAGCAATTATTCTGGGCGTTTCGCCCATCAAATATACAGTCAATTCATTTTATAGTATATTCTGTGCAGCACTTTGAGATGTCTCGAAGCCATCATAAGGTGCTATATCAAATGCAAGGATTATTGTGTGTGTGTATATATATATATATTATTACCTAAAAACTCTTTGATTGTGCCTAAGGTCACTTTTCTCTCCCCAGTTCAGCGTTAAGCTTCACCCTTGTTAAGCTCTCTGAAATGGGTGAAGGACACTATATAAATGCAAGTTGTTGTTGCCCTTTGCAATACAACACAATACAAAATTACAAAATTTTAATTTTGTATTGTGTTGTTGCCCTTTGATATAATGTTGCCTCATTTATAGAGCAGCTCTATGTTGGATCCCCGCTGAAAACCAGAAGTACGGTGGACCTGGCTACACCATAAGAAATGGCTCGCTAAACTCCTCGGTCATTAAGTAATTTATATTAAAGAAATAATGATTATTTTGAAGTGTATTGACTACTTTACTTAGGCAAACAGCTGATCTGCACTAATGTCCCACAAACATCAGTGAGGTGAATGATTCAATTGAATCACTATTTTTGGATGAGGGAGTAGCATTGGCCAAGATACAGAGAACTGCTGGCGTTTTCTATAAAATAATGACATTTTGACGTCTGCCAGAATAGGCAGAGGAAATCTTAGTTTAACATGTCATTGTGAAGGACAACTCCTTCAACTGGTCTCAGCCCCCATCACGTTCATAAGCCAGCCGCAGGCTATAAAGGGATGTGTTGAGTACTAAATTTGCAATATTCATATTTTGGTTGAAAATTTGCTTTTAAATAACTTGCAAGAATCTCTCCATGATGATTCCCATCTTTACAATAGTAAAATTACCTTAAATGTGTTTTTATCATTTAACAATCATAGAAAATTAGCAGGTCTATTTTTGCTCACATCCGATCATGTGACTGTTTAGACAGACAATTGATATCTAGGCAACTGAATTACCAGTGACTATCTGTAAATTAGAATTTCATCCTCTTTGTGCAGTTATTGTTGAAACATGCCTGATTTTATGACTAGTTTTCTTGTCAATGTAATTGTCCCTTTTTTCAACAAGTTGTGGTGTTTTTGCTTGCATTAAGTCATCACACCACTGTGAATTTGCCAATGGGATAGTAATAATCCTTGCATTTGATATAGCGCTTTTCACCTGTTCTCGACGTTCACAGAATATGCTGTAAAGTGAATTAACTGTATATTTGTGGCAGCCAATTGCACACAGCAGTGTCCCACAAACAGTCGTGGATTGAAAATGACTAATTTATTATTTTTTTTTGGAAGGATTATTATTAGGCGTGTGGAGTAAGGAAACTTGCTCAAGGTTTCACCCTCTGCCTGGAATTAAACCCAGGTGTCTCGCTTGCAAGGCGAGTGCTCTAACCACTAAGCTACAGGACTCCACAATGGATGTGATTTCTCCGAGATGCTACTTATTCTGCATGAAGGGCAGTACATGAATGCAAGTTATTGTTGTTGATAATTGTAAGGTAGCTGTTTTCAGCTAAATGGATCGCACATTTGAAGGTGAACCTAAAATTATTAAGCACAAATTAAAATATGGTACTTCATGTAACAAAATGGCTTAGAAAGGAGTAATTAAACTAGATTGGGATTACTATCTGAGTAGGAATGACTTCTATTGGCAGTTTGAAGAAGAAACAAAGTAAGCAAGAAAGTTTTAACTTGACAGAAAGGTAACTCTCTCTCTCGCTCACTGCTCACTGCAGGAGGAAAACAGTTATGCAAATCTTACGTCCAGTGCAGTTTTGTTCGAAAAAACAGAAAAGGGTAGCGTCTTGATTCATTGTCGTGTGACACACAAGGAAATTATCTGTGCAGATTCCAATCCTGGATTTAAGTATTGAGCATTCAAGCCATCAGCTTTTTGTCCCTTTCCTCGATGGAGGAATTAGAAATATGATCTGGTAATTGAGCTGTAACTCCGATAGAACTGTGCTTAAGTGATTAGTAGGGACGTTGAAGAACGTATGGATTACAGGGCTCTCTGTCAGATTGATGCTGGTGTTCCTTGTGTGGTTTGTAGGAGAGCCCCGTTAATCTACAGGTTTATTATGCTGCATCGTCTGTCCAAGCTTGGGGAGGTGTTGAGCACAAATTGTCCTTGAACACAAGGGTTTAGAGGCTCAAATTTTTTGAATAGCTTGGAGAGCTGAAAAGATGATGATATTTTGCATATCAAAAACTCATGAATGGGAGCAATTTTGCTGTGTACTTCCATAAATAAGACAACTGTCCTTGACCGCATTGGTGTCGGGATACTGTTCATCCGACCATCTCCAATCCATCGTGTCTTTCTTCATTGCAAATTAATCTCTCGAGTCACATTTCCCTCCTAACCAGGAGAAATGACTGCAGCAAATCTTGCAATTATCACTCCTTATAGGTTCTAATGCATGAAGCAATTGTTTCAGATGGACTATCAATATTCTCAATAACATTTGGCAGTCTGATTACCATCTGTGATATTCAATTCCAACAGCCTTACTTCAGTGTGCCAGACAAGCCAGTATTGATTTAAAGATAGACAACAATATTTTTCTTGATCTCACAAAAAGCCTTTCGACATTGTCAACCTTGTCGTACATTTTTATAAATTACAAAAATTTTATCAAATAGTTCAGTGTAATGGGCTAAATCACATCTTGTGGGCAGGCTTCAAAGAGTTGCTTTCATTGATCATTGTCTGGCACAATTGACACTTCTGTTCCTCTGAGCTCTGTGCACCAGGTTCTTTAGTGGTTTGGTTATATTAATGACCTGTCAAAAGTCTGTACTCATTCCAGATTTTATTTATACGGGGATGACTCAATTGTGTTTTTTGCCTACAGTTCTGTAAAGGAACACTGAAGAGATGTTTAGTGAGTATAAGGTTGTTGAATGTGAATCACCTGATATTTTATATAGGGGGAATCGTTGCTAATCTGATTTAAACAAGCTTCATTTATTTGTAAATTCAAATTTGAATCCAAACAGAACTGTATAGAAAACACTTGCATTTGAGTTGGTGCTGAGCTTAATATGGCTTGAAATCGGTCATCAATACATTGCAAAATAGTGAACTGAAAGAAAATGGTTGACTTTGTTTACAATAAATTGAGTTTTAGTTGATGCTTAGTAGGAACACAAAGGAGAGTGATCAAGAAGCTACACTTTGTTTTTCCTGCTCCTCCTTCTCTCCTGAAAGCGTTTTGAATTTTTTCTGCCCTTCTACTGGAGATCAGTTCTATGGTTGCCATCCACCCTCCAGTATCTCACCCAAGTGGCATATATTTATGGTTTTGCCTTCGTTAATTGATGGCATTTGATGGCATGCCAACAATCCCCCAAATAAAATTGGTTATTGTGACAAATTGGCAGCTTTGGCATGTCCTAACATGAAAGGAGCAATACCAAATGTGGTTTTATAAGAGTTGGATTCCCACTTCCCGAGACCCAGAAGGATTGCATTCACTGGTGGCTTCCTAACTTCTGACTCAGCAGAGTTCAACTAACAGAGCATATAAATGTGTGACAAATGGGGACGCATTATTTTGGGTCAGATTTTGTACCTGTCACTTTCTGACCTTTATGATCCAGTGCTGTGCGGGCGGCCTGCATTATACTATTGGAAGTGATGTAACCCAACTTCCAGTGCTCGTTCAATTGAGAATAGGATTTTGATTTAGTCTGTGCTACCAGTTACACCTGCAGGCCTGAGGGGAGCTCTGCTAACTGTAACAAAGCACATGGAAAGATCTGCCAGCTGGCAGCAGACCCTGGTTAGTATTTAATGTGAGTTTGGGCGCTTTAATGATATTTAAAATACTACTTTTAAAAAGTTCTTCAATGATCCATGGAATTCGCCCAAGAATTTTTAAGGGGCAATTTTCTAAGGCCAAATAGGTTTGCAATACCTGGATTTATGCTGTGGTGGTGTAGATTTACGTCTTGGTGAAACTCGCTCTTCAAGGTGGTCTTGGCAGTCAGACTGCAGTATAAATTGCTTTGTGCTTTCATGTTTCACACCCAATTTATTCAGCTTTTGAGCGCCAAAGAGCTGTACAAAATAGACCTAAGATAGCCTAGAAATGCCACTTAGCCCGAAGTCATTGAGAATGCTTGCAATCTGGCTCCTTAGGATCCGGCATCAAATCCAGGTCCCTGGGAAAACTGTTCTCAACCTAAACTAGGTTACTGGTGAAGTTTGTCATTTTTGCTCTTCTAAACTTATTTTTGCTGTAACAAAAAAAGGCCAAATGTCTTCGATTTTTGACTTTGTTTTGAAACGTTGCATTCACCTATTTGTAACAGGGAAACGGAGGGTGAAATCTAATTACTATGAAATGCAACTAAGCAAAACCCAGCTACAGCTAGCAATGATTGCAACTGACCTGAAAGATTTGCTTTTGGTTTTAATTTTGCAAAACATTTCTTAAGCAGTGGCTTTTGGTGATGCTAAACATGTTGTGTCGAATGCTAAAGCAGTCTGTAGTTACAAAACGTTTCTAAATAGAATTTGTAGATTCTTCATACCGCTTTTGTAATATGAAGAAGTTGCAATGTTGGTGCAAAAGTTCAGTGCATTTGCTGAACTGTTTTCAGAACATTTCTATATTTGTTCATTCAGTGCAACAAAATGTATTTTGCTGTCAGTTTGGATCACTTGTTAGCAAACTTGCTTCTGAGTCAGAAACCTGTGGGTTCAAGCCCACATTGGTCCTTTGTGCTCATAGTCTAGGTTGACACTCCGTTGCAATGATGAGGGAGTCTGTCACAGTTTCCATCCTTCAAATGAGATGTTAAACTGAGGTCCTGTCTGTCTCTTCAGCTGGACATTAAAGATTAAAGAAGGAACTTTCTCCTGGTGTCTTGGCCAGCAATCAGCCACTTAAAATTGATCATTCACTTCATGGCTGTTTGTGGGATATTGCTGTGTGCAAATCAAGTTTGGAAGTTGGGTTCCCTCATTTCTTAGACACTAGAATATCGGCTTTGAAAATTTAAACTGAATTTAATACCAAAACTAAAATGTCATATCTTAGGTGCCAAATAACGAACTGGAGGGAGGGGCACCGTAAGCACGGTCGAAGAGGAAGGTCTTCAGGCGGAAGAAGGGGCAAGGTGGAGGGATTAAGGGAGAGAGTTCAAAAGTTTCAGGCCATAGTGGCTGAAAGCACGGTCGCTGATGGTGGAGCATAAGGGGATGAGGGACGAGCAAGAGACTTGGAGGCAGTGGGTGGTGGAGTGGGGAGTAAGCAGGTCAGAGAGGTAGGGAGGTGCTAGGGTATGAAGAGATTTGTAGACAAGTGCGAGGATCTTGAAATCGATCCGATATGTGATCATGTAAATATCTGACTTCAACGTGTTTGTTCATGCACAAACCAACATTAGAGTTTTTTTTTGGCAATGGCGTTTTGTCAAATAGTATTAGAATAGTAACAAAAGGTAGGAATAAAGTCATCTGATGTGATTTTATATACATATTTAATTCAAGCTTTGCTCTTCATTAAAGATGCATATCCAAACTATTCCAGTTGATATGTGTTAAGAGGTACCCACATATTGTGGGTTTCAGCACTGATCTGATATTAGTTGTGACCTTGCTGGTGGGTGGTGTTGAGTAACGGTGGAGATACAAGCTCATCCAACATTTAACAGTAACTGATCTACTAACTTTGATTGTGTGACTGACCGAGGTCAGATATTTCCTTGCAGGAAGGGAGGGAATATTGAAGGAAGAGGGATGGTTGCTTCGACTCTCACTTCAGCACATTTGTTCAGCTCGCTCCAGATCCTTACTTGGTAGAAGTCTCACTTCAGCTCTTGGCTGTGCTGACAGACACCAAAGGGAGAAGAAACAACTTGAAAAAGGATCTTAACCTTCAGTAACCAAAACAAGTGCCCTGACGGGAGCAATTACGAGCAAGATCAATATTTAGCAATCTTGCAGCACAGTGTTAAAGTTAATGACCCTATTTTGTTCTGTTTAAGTGCTTCTAGCGTTCATCTTACAAGAAAGTTGCTAGATAAGTGCAAGTTGTTCTCACAAGTTTAGTTGATTAATGAAATACAATCTTAGGCGATTGATCAATGTATCCTGCTTCCCGCAGTCATCTTGTTCTTCCTACATTTATTCTTGCACTAGAGGATCCGGAGACTCCACTCTGACTTCGGCGCTCAGGTGGTGTGGAACTGAAGTTCCAGTGATACACTGCCGTACCCCCCCAAGGTGAAATGTGCAAAAGGATTGTCCTCGGGGAGTACCATGTGTGGTTACATTTTATTTTACAGCAGCAGATGGCTCCATGCTGAAATTGCAGGAAGGAATGAACCTCAGTGTTCTGAGCAGCTCCCATGTGATTTTCTGCCACTGCAGCACTTCAAACCTCTGAGCCCAGTCGTAGCTACATTGGTGGAGAAGAGTTGATAAATGATACGAATAAACTTTTATCTTTGTTTTACTTAAGTAACTGATACCTGGTAAGTCTCCACAAAACAATGTTTTATGGGTCTCCTGTGAAAAACTCCTTCATGTAACCAGACGTGTGCTTTTACACCTTTGTGACGAATCCATTGTAAGGATATGCTGACATTCTTCACCTTCCTAGTCCAGGAGTAGCCTGTGTCTGACCTTTTCAAATTAGTCCAGAGCTAACTACACAGACAGATAAGACTGCGATGAGTTGGACAACTTTTTATGATGAGTTTAAAAAGCAGTAGGTGCAGATTTACATACAGGACTTTTTTCTGTTTTTTGCTTTCATGTTTATATCATCTGTAATCATGATAATACTATACAGTGCTGTATTCTACAGATGTTGACCTTCGAAAGTACTGGTCGCAAAATGACAAATTGGTTTGGACAAGGAAGGTCCGATGGCCTATCTGATTGAATTTCTCCAAAATTTCTACCCAACCATCACAGTATTGAGCTACTTTTTAAATGAGTCCAGTGTCCTGCCCTCAAACACATTCCTGGCAACCTGTTGCAGTCAATAATCATCTTCTGAGTAAAGAAAAACTTCCTGGTAATTGTCCCAAGGTTGCATTTTGGAATTCTTAAACCCATGTCCTCTTGTTCTGTTGTCTTCGTGCATTTTTAAATTATTGATTTGTTTTTTTTCAATACAATTTAAAATTTTGTGCATCTCTATGAGGTCACCTCTGAATTGTCTTTTCTCAAGATTGGAGCCCTAGCTTGTCCACTCGTTGCTCATAGCTCCTTCCTTGAACAATTGGGATCATCATTTGTCTCTTCTGCATTGCTACTAGGATCCTGGCAGCCCCTTATGTTGTGGTGGGTCTATAGTTGCCAGGTTTAGTTTTGTTGCCCTTCTTGAATATGGGAACAACATCTGCTTGCTTCCAGCAGGCAAATTTCTGATTGACTCCCTCATGATGTCTGAATGCTGCACAAATCTTCTGCTTTGTCTCTCCAAGTACCCTGGGGTATATATAGTACATCCATCCCAGGGGATTGTTGATTTTAAGCCTTTTGAGCCTATCCAGAATCTCAACCTTATGCTAAAGTCCAGGAGCTCAAAGAATGTTTGGATGTTGGGGGCATATTTTTAGTGCCCTCCCTGTTTTTTAAAAAAAACCTCCAGGACGTAGTCATTTAATGTTTGTCTAAAAATGATTTTGAGTCTGAGCTGAAATTGCCAAGAATCACAACATGTTGTGTCGGATTTTGATTTTGAGTTAAAATCACTGGGAAACATGGGACTGTAGCTCAGACCTCATCAGAGATAGTCTAATGACTCTGTGCTGTCCGTGGGATTCCCAGGAGAAATCGTTGTGTTCAATGGGAAGTTTGGCCAGAGGCCATGCAGCATTTACACAGCAAGCATGGTTTTCAAACATCAGTGTTAGTTTTATATACTGAAGGCCTTGATTTCATCACTATTTTGTAGTTGATGGAATAATTTATCTTGATTTGTCATTTCTCTTGACGATTCGGACTTGACTTTCACTGGTTCCCTAGCAAACTGCTGGGAATCCTCACGAGAGCAGCTGCCGGTGACTGGGCGGCTTTTTGCACACATGCGGTCGGCGGTGACATTACGTAAGTGGATGAACTATATCTCGGCAATTTGTAATGTGGGACCACGTTTTATGGATCCACAACATTTTAATGGGCTGTACCCTAGACACAGTTGAAACACTCCAGTCAATGTCTTTTTTGACATTACGGTAGTGACATCCCCACAGTTATATTTACATTGCTATCTCCAGGTTCTCTGGTATGGGGAGTAAGACAAATGAAGATTTAGTTTTGTTTACATTTTGAGTAATCTGATTGTTATCTATTCACTTGATAACCACATTCTTACTCAATTACCACTTTTTCAACATTTTCAGCAGATTTCTGAGGATATAGTGGAATTTTGCTATCAACATATAAAACACATTAGATTTAGATAATTTAAGGAGGTCATTAGTGTGAAATAGGATTAGTACAGGACCTGCGATGCATTCTTGAAGGCTAGTTTCAGTTTTTAAATCAGAAATCTGTCTAATCTGAATGTGAATCAAACCACAGTACGATCTTCTATCTAATACAGAACAATAATGTTCTGCGTGTATTTCCACTTTCAGTGCAGTGTTGATTGAAGCTCGGTTATTGAACTTGGGCGATGCTATGGTGGTGGCATGTCCATTTGATCAGGATAAATATCATGAAAGACAGAGGCTCTCTTGCTTGGCTCCCATCAGCGTCTTCTCACCACAGGCACTGACAGCATCAAATTACTTGGATGCACACTTCACCTCATGGAGCACGTACAGACCTTGATGTCTTGTTTGACTCAACTGTGCTTTAATCCTCACGTGTGAGCCTCGATCCATTCAGCTTTCCCCCACCTCAGCATTGCCACCTCTGCCACTGCCTTTCCCCTCGGGCTGCTGAGACCCTAATCCACATATTCACCATGTCCAGGCTAGATTACACCAAATCTCTGCTTGCTGGACTACCCACCTCTTCCCTTCAAAAAGTACAGGCTGTCCAGAACTCTGCAACTTGTTTCCTTTTCATCACCAGGATACGCAAGCCTGTCACCCACATCTTCATCCGGTTCCACTGGCTCCCATCTACCAGTGGAGAATTCAAGATCCTCGTCCTAAGTTTGAAATCCCTCCATGTTCTTCTCCCAACCTACCACTGCAACGTCCTCAAACCCCACAACTCTGACCACTCCCTCCTCTCAGGGGCACAGCTTGCTTCACATCTCCCACCCCACCATTGGAGGTCAGGCTTTAAGTGTATATGCCTCCAATCTCTGGAACATAGGAGGGTTTGTAATATTTGTGATGATCTTGACAAACACGTGCCGGGATGATGGAAGTTCTATGCTGTTGTGTTTAATTCATGCACTGCTGTAAAACGTAACTGAGCACTAGGAACACATTTCTCACACATTCCACCAACCATGAATGAACACCCAAAGGTGTTAAATGTTTTCCTACAAAACAAAAACCACAGCAGTAAATGCAACAAAAATGAGTCCTTTATGCTATCATAATCTCTCCCTCTATTTTCAGAACTTCCTCCCTTTCAAAGGGGAACCTAATAACCCTAGGCACAAAATATATTGCTGAGCTTTTCAGTTTTGTTTACATTTGCTGCCTTTCACTCTGGTTTTACGTTACCTCATTTCTTTAGTCGGTCAATTTATCAGTGTTGCCTTGGTGTTCAGATTTTCCTCACACGGGCCTACTTTGAGATTCATGCTACCATTTCTTCATTCCTCTTTTCTCCTTATTACCCCAGTTTTATCTCAATAGTTTTCTTTGAAGCCAACTCAGTTAAGTAGATGATGCTCCATGTTGTGTCTGTAACTAGTGTGCAGGAGCTGTCTTTGTGGAGTTGGAATGAATAAATAAGACAGTAAAAAAGGCATTTGGTGTATTGAGCTTTATTAGTAAGGGCTTAGAGTATAAGAGTAGGGAGGTTATGGTTAATCTATACAAAACACTGGTTAGGCCTCAGCTGGAGTACTGCGTCCAGTTCTGGGCACCTTACTTCAGGAAGGACATTAAGGACTGGAAAGGGTGCAGAGGAAATTCACGAGAATGATACCAGGAATGGGGAAGCTTAGCTATGAGGACAGGATGGAGAAGTTAGTACTTTTCCCATTAGAGCAGAAAAGGTTACACGGGGACCTGATAGAGGTCTTCAAGATCATGAAAGGTTTCGACAGGCTAGATAAGGAAAAGCTGTTTCTGCTGGTAGGTGTGTCTGTGTCCTGGTAGGTGTGTCTGTGACCAGTCTTAAGATATCTACCAAAAGAAGCAGAGGGGAGGTTAGAAGAAATGTTTTCACTCAGCGAGTTGTTAGAATTTGGAATGATCTGCCTGAAAGGGTAGTGAAGTCCGATTCGATAACAGCTTTTAAGAGAGAACTGGATAGGTATCTGGGGAAGATGGGTTTGCCGGGTTATGTGGAGAAAGCTGGTGATTGGGGTTAGTGAAAGTGACTTGCTCTGTCTAAGAGGCCGGCACAGACTCGATGGGCTGAATGGCCTCCTGTGCCGTAACAATCTATGAATCTATGAAAATTGCCCCCTCCTGCAGATGGAAGGTTTTCATGCCAATGTAAAGTTTAATGAAAGGTTTTTAATGGGGCAGGTCTAGAGAATGTAACTAGAGATGTAACTCTTAAGTAACTGTGGAGAAAGGGACTACTGTTTCTTTTCATCCTCCACCCACTTCTAAGACAAATGTATTCCCAGGCAAAGACTACATGGCATTTCAGGGCTAATAATGGGAGTAGAGTGTCACTATACAGAAACACTGCTGTAATACTATTTTTAATAAAACAATCATTCTTAAACATCGATAGATGAGGCAAATGAAAAAGATAAGCTCTCTGAAGGCCTTTTCTGATTCTTTGATTCATTAGGAGCCAATTTTCTTTACCCAGTTGTACATCATCGGGGCATAATGAAAATGGGTGTCTGGAACAAAGCCTTAGCAGATTATTTTCCTCCAGTGGTAAATTTGTGCAGAAATGATCATAAAATCAAATGCAGACCCAAAATATTTAGAGGATTGAGAGAATTTCTTCTGAATTGAAATGTTTTATTATTCAGGTTATATATCGGAAACCTTAAACAATCAATCGAAGATAGCGTGCTGTGCACCAGCAGATTGGCTCTCTGTTCGATAGCCCTCTTGCTTCTTGAGTCAGAAGATTGTGGATTCAAGCTACACGTCGGAACTTTGAGCTCCTTGTCTACATTAACATTACAGTGCAGTGTTGCGCTGTTGTTACACTGAGTTCCTATTCAGCAGGGGATACAAGAGATCTCATGGCACTATTTGTCCTGGCCACCAAACCATCAAATAAAATTGGTTATTCACTCCATGGCTGTTTGTGGGATGTTGATACGTATGCCCATTTACTTCAACAACAAAGCAAGTGAGGACGTGGATCTTGAACTCATTCATTTGGGATTGGAGAATCAGTGGAGCAGGGTGAGGATAAGTCTAGGCCTTCAGAGCTAGTACAGGAGAGGACAATAATCTGCAGCTTGTGGAGGGAGAGTTGGATAAGGGTCCTGATGGCCTGAGTTAGTGGTGGAGATGGGTAATATTACAGAGAGGGAGAAAGCTGAACTGGTTAAGGCGTGGATGTGGGCTTTAAAGAACAGTTGAGACTAATAAGACGCTGAGGTTCTACACTGGTTCCGTGAGGGAGAATGCATCCATGCATAGGGATACGGTCAGCACCTGAGGTGAGAAGGTGCTGACTGGAACCAAGCAGGAGAGTCTCTGTCTTGAGGACATCAAATGGAGAAAGTTAGTTCTCATCCAGAACTTGATATCTGACAAGTAATCAGTCAGAAAGCAGTGGTTCTGGAATCAAGGTTGGAGGCAGAAAGATAGTTGGGTTCCTCCACATACATGTGGAAGTTAACCCAGTGCTTGTGGATGTCATCACTGAGCAATGGCTGTTTGTGAGACATTGCTGTGCTCAAATTGGTTGCTGGGTTCGTCTACAGACACAGTGACTACACCTCACAATACAATGCTTTGAAGTGCTTTAAGACATTTCCACATGAATAAGGCACTGTATCATTGGAAAAAATATTATTGGGTGCTGCATTGTGAACAGGGAAGAAAGGGATGGTTAAATTACTTTGCTTTGGGGGATCCCGTTGTGGCCCCTTCTTTAGAAAGCAATAACAAGCATTGATTTGTATTCTGCAGAATCATAAGGGATTTAGAATTTAAATTATGCACATTATTTGAAAGGAGGAACTAGATAGGATTTTTGTCATTGTATTGGGCAAAATGAGCCATTTTACACAGTGCCCAATTTTGCCCTACGGATATGGACTCTCTTGTCCTGCTGTCTAGTTGTATTCAAAAGTATTGTTCTAGGTTTAGGCTATCAATCCCAGTTAGCATTTTATATCCTCTATATACAAGGTACCCAATGCGATGTCCCTTCTCAAGTCTGAAGAGCCTTAGTAGCTCATCCCTCTGGGGTCATCCTTGTTGCTCTCCTGTACAGTTGCGTAGACCAGAGCCTTTTCTTGTATGTATATTGGATAACAACGTAACAGGGATCAACAGTTAGAGTCATCTGTAATAAAGTCATGCGTGAACTTGATATGGCCTGGTTGTTGCTGAGAGCACAGAATAACATTGAGAAATTATGCTGTGTTGCCAGCAGGCAACTCCGATTTCCCACATAGTCTGTAACATGCTCCAGCAACTATGTCTCAGCAAATGATGATTGACTCCATCGTTCAATGCATGCAAGGACAATCAAGCTCCTCTCCCCACTCCCAAGAATTTTTTTTCTTTGCTACAGTGTCTTCTAAGAACCATGGCATCTGCTCAAACAATATTAAATTTCTATTAAATTGGAGCAAGTCAAACAGTGGCCCTTGGGAAATGGGAGTATTATGCCTTGAATACTACTGATTAAATTAGTAGTATTATGTTAAACTAATGCTGGCAGTTGCATGTAATCCATCCTCTTTCTGTTGTGCGTGGGGAGGTATTTTTCACAATGGGTAGGTTTGCAATTAATACCATTGAGGGCTGAAATTATGTTTATGTAGGTAGGGTTCGGTACAATAATTTATCTGCACTCTTGAATACGAGTGTAAGTGTTTCTTTCTTCTGGGGACTTTTTATTGTGCTCAATTGGACAACTGCAAATCAAATTATACAGCCCCCCCCCCCCACTACATTTTCGATATAAAACAAAAATATGTATTTGTGGAAAAAGCGTAACATTTTACTTACTGTGGGTTTGTGACTCTGCTCTGGTGTCTGGGCTTGCTTCCTCACTGCTCACATTACTGAGAGTTCCCTGGTCCAAGTCACAAATGGCATTCTCTCCATCTGTGCCCAGGGCTCTCTCTCTGCCTCCTTGACCTCTCTGCCACCTTCAACACTGTCAACCATTCTATTCTTCTCCACCGCCTCTCTGCACTATATTGTCACTGTTCTGCCCTCGCCTGGTATCATTCTTACCTATCCCAGCATCTCCATTTCATATCTGGGAATGGCTACTTGTCCAGCCCCCACATCGTTGTGTGGCATTTCTCAGAGCTCTATCCTTAGTCCTCTTCTACCCGCAAGCATGGTGTTAACTTGTATTCGGATGATAACCACTTTTGTATCTGCTTCCACCCTCGATTCTAGGACCGCTACTGTTCTGACCCATCTAGTTCTGGATGAAAGCTAACTTTCTCCAGTTGAATGTCGATAAGACAGAGGCTTTTCCACAGGTGCTAACGGCAACAATCTACATGGATACACATTCCACCGAGCCAATCCTGAACCTCTGGATCTTGTTCACCTCTCAACTTCGCATCTGTACCTTTTACCTGTTCAGGTCCCCCCCCCTTTGCAACATTACCCATCTCTGCCACTATCTCTCCCCTTGGGCTGCTGAGACCCTTATCCATGCTTTTATCATGTCCTGGCTTGGTTATTTTAACTATCTACTTGCCAGACTTCCCACCTCTTCCCTTTTCACAAGCTGCGGACCATTCAGAACTCTGCAGCTTGTATCCGCTTCTGCACTAGGTTCTGTGAGCCGATCACCCACATCCTTGCCCGGCTTCACTGGCTCTCCATCCCCCAGAAAATCGAGTTCAAGATCTTCATTCTTACTTTTAAATCCCTCTATGATTCTGCCCCACCCTACCTCTGCAACCTGCTAAAACTCTACCAATTCACTCGCTCCTTCTGCTCGGAAGCACTGGCCTGCTCCATGTCCCCCACCCTTCTGCATCACCATTGGTGGTTCGGCCTTCATCCTTTCTGCTCTCATTCTCTGGAACTCTATCCCGGAATCCCTTTGCCTCACCCCTTCCCTCGTCTCCTCAAGACCTTCCTCTTTGACCACTGCTTCGGTCATCTTCCATCTCCTTGGCCCCCACTATTCCTGAATCCAATCCCGGTTCAGGTGTAAACCCTTGACTGTCCACGCCTGGAAGTGAAAGATGCTATATAAAGGAAGTTGTTGCTTTTATTTGTTTATTTGCTGTTATCTACCGGAAGCTAAACTCTTCTTAGAAAAGCTGGATGATGAATCTCTTCAGATCACTCCTACTAACCTCTTGATGATTGGCTTAAGAGTACACTGATGTCTGTTCTCTGTCAATGAATTAAGCAGTCTGGGAATGTGGAAGGAGATTTTCAGGAAACTATAACTACAGGCTGAATAAATTGTGGTGGTGACCACTGCACCTGGTTATTTAGTTTTGTAGGTTTGTCTTATAATTGCTACCAATTGCTTTAATTGCTTTATTCAACTTGTGGAGTTTATTTTTTGTTGTTTTTGGATTTGCTGTTTAGTCTTTCTACAAATGTTTTCTTCCCCTGTATTTTAGGAAGTGAAGGCTTGAGGATCTTGTGTTTCATTAAGAGGCAGCCACAGATTATCTCTATACACTGTTTCTTGTATATTCACCCTTTCTTTCTGTTTGATCCTGTTCTGCCTGCTGAAATCTCCCTGATGATCACAATATGACCTCCAGAACTACTCTTACCTGCCTAAACAGCTTTTTATCTACTTGTTCAGCTTGAGCTAGAGGTTGACAGCATTTGCCAATTATGGAACTGTTGCCTTTATTGTTGCTAACATACTCAGATGGCTTCTCAATAGTATTATTTTTTTTTACAAATTATGCCCTCCTCTGCCTGCAGCTTCAGCTATCCTTGTAAAAAACATTATCCTCCAAGCTCCATCTCTGAGTTGTTTTTCACTCTCAGCCATGTATGGCTGCATATTCCTGCAATTCTGAAAATTTTTACTCCTAATGCTCCTTGAGGTAGCATAAACATATTTGAATTAACTTTCAAAATGTATTTCCCATTTGCCCCCTTTTTATGTATTATCCTTTCTCCTTTCAGCCTAAACGCCAGCCTTTCCTGATAGCCACAGGTCTCCTCTTCCTCCTCCTTATTTCAAGGAAGTCATTGCCTCTCCCATCCAAACTGTGTTAAAAAGAAATGCATTCTAACTGCACTATTTAGTTTTTGTGCCAAAAGTTTAACTCCCAGCCACTTATTTGCAGACCCTCCTTCCTCTAAGTGGCATAAACTGGGAAAACATATTGGAACCAAGAAACAATTCTTTCAGCGCTGTTTTTTTCACTGCCCCACAAGAGATGCCCAAATTTATGTTATCCAGCGAGTGGTCTTTATGATGCTTGTATTTGTGAGTTGTGTTTCTATAGCGTCTGCTACACCTTGTCTTTTGCACGTTAGACATTCAAACACCACTATGGTACTTAATCAAAGAATGACCGCTTCAGAGTGTAGGGTGGGACAAGGAAGCTGAACTTCTTCCCTTGGATGGGGTGTAGTGTTACTTTTTGGTTATTTGCCCAGTTGAAGTAGTTTATCCACAACTGGAAAATATTGTATTAATTGGCAGCTGAAGCTCCCTTGTGGTGTACATTCTGGGTTCATCTAGCAACGGAAAGACCCTTTTGTGTGGTAACCACACACTGCCAGTCTGCATTTGTGGAAAGATGTTTTAGCGAGTATGAAACTATGTATCGGCTCAGACTATGAGTTTAATTTGCAGTGTACACATTGAATTGGGCTGTATTTTCCCTGTCATTTTCCCATGTTCCATGTTCAAGCTGATCTTTGAAAGTTCAGTTCAGACTTCCTTTTCCACTCCATTTCCCTGATGTTTACTTCGTAACTTTTGGGCAATTGTTCAACAAAGTCTGTTCTGCAATGTCTGTCAATCAGACTGAAGGTGGGAGCTGATGGGGATGTGGGTAGATGACGTGTGATCAAAGATATGCTTCTCGAGGCTGACCTTGAACAAGCTGAGGGAGAGAGCGAGTTGGAGGGACTCCAGGATGGAGCAAGCTGGTTCTCGCTGAGTGAAGGGAGCGGCCAGGTCGGTATGGTTGAAGGAGTTTGCAGAGGTAGGGTGGGATGAGATCGTCGACGTTTGAAGGTGGATCTTGAGTTTCATCTTTGCAAAATATGGATTGACTGTATTTTGTGGGCGAGAAAAGGCAGCCCATTGTGCAAAGCAGCCTCCCAAAAACAGTCGTGGATTGAGTAACCAAATTAAATGTTTTTCCATATAATCGTTTGGCATCTTTAGTGCAGTTCTTTATCTGAGGATTATGAAGAGCTAATTGTCCTGGCAACTTTCTCAATCACTTAAAAAAATCTTTCTGTTGTGGAGAGCTCTATATGTACATGCTCAGATATACATGCATGTAGCCCTCCCTTTTTGTTCTCCAGCCCAGCTCTGGCCCTCATTGTTGCAGTGGTATAAGTTGCACTGTTGATGTGCCAGACACTGCAGTGCAAGGCTCGGTGAGAGCTTAGGCGTATCTAGGCCATGCCAGTCTTCGAATTTTGGTTGGTATTCATGTTTCTATTTCTTGCGTTTCTAATTTCTCATAGGGGCTGAATATTTCATGAGTTGCCGCTCTGATTTCAATCTGCAACGTGGTGTATTAAGCCATACTGCCTCTCGCTGGATTTTGGAAAGTTTTATTTAAAGTTGATTTTTTAAAAAAAAAAGCTCTGAAGAGAAATCCAGGTAAAGAGAATTGCAGCCGAGTTGTGAGCTTTTTTGTTTTTTGAAAATAAAATTCTGTGTGTATTAATGGTGGTGCATGTTGTCCATGTATCTTGCACATTGCGTGTGCTAATTATTGAATTCCACAGAAGAACTGGAGATTCCTTGAGCATATTATATAATACTTGTGACCTATTATTGCACTCTGTGATAATGTGATGAGAACAACTTCTTACTGCAGATTTGTTGTATTCAATAATTTTGTAAAGTTCACGTATACTTAGGAGAGCAGCCTTCTTTGTATTTGAGCTTCCTACAGGGTCGTCTATGCCAAGAATACTACAGGGCAGCTCTATTTTAACGCATTCATCAGGGTCCAATGTCCCAGAGGCTGGGTTATAAATTGAATGCAAAAATTTGGCTGACTTCCAGGTCGTCTGGTTGCTACTGATGACACTTGCTGCGCATGTGCATTATGTCCACAAAGTGCCACTGATATCACTTCCTTTGAAGCTCCCGTTCGGTAATATCATCCGCAGGCATGGGATTAACTTCCTCATGTACTCGGAAGATGCCCAACTCTATGAATCTGCCTCTACCCTCGACTCCAGGACCACTGCGGTCCTGATTGCCTGTCAGACATCAAGTCCTGGATGCCAACCAATTTTCTCTAATTGAATGTTGACAAGACCAAAGCTCTCCTGCTTGGCTCCCATCAGCGTTTCCACACCTCAGGCTCTGACAGCATCACTATGCATGGGTGCACACTCCGAACTCACTGAGCCAGTACAGAACCACTGTCCTTCAACCCACATCCGTTCCTTGACCCATTCAGCCTTCCACAACGTTGCTCACCCCTGCCACTCCCTTTTCACTCTCTCTGCTTGGTGGACACTGGCCTGCTTCATGTCCCCCGCCCTGCTTGCGTCACTATCAGTGGTCAGGCCTTCATCCTTTCTGCTCCACCCTCTGGAACTCCATCTTGGAGTCCCTCTGCCTCACACCCTCCCTTGCTGCCTTCAAGGTCTCAAGACCTTCCTCTTAAGCTGTACCTTTGGTCACCCCCGACCTCCACCACCCCACCCTCCACCCCTCCTGATCCCAACCCGCACCTCTGGTGCAAACTCTCGTATGTCCAACGTCTTGGGACATCTTCCTGACATACAAGGCACTATATATAAATATATATATATATATATATATATGTGTGCAGTTTGTTATTGTTGAGTCAAGGAGATTAGCTTTTTACATTTAAATGTTAACCGGAATGCATTGCAATAAGTTGAGGGAAGGTACCCAGGAAGCAGATGACATGAGAGTCGTGTACTGTACCTGCTCGCTGAGTTAATGTGGGGAAATGGCCAAGAGAGTTGATTTCCAGTTCATTATGTGCTGGTGTTATTAAAGTGGACTGTTTTTTGTCAGTTTGTAGGTTCTTATTGTGTATTTTTCTTTTTGATTGTTTCCAATGACAGCAGATTGCCAAACTGAGACAGCAGCTCCAGCGCAGTAAACAGAGCAGCCGGCACAACAAGGAGAAGGATCGTCAGTCTCCGTTACACGGCAATCACACTGCTATCAATCAGTCCCAGGTAAGATGAGCTGGGTGGACCAGGTTTGCTTATGTTTTTTGTTTCTGATCCTAGTGCTTCAGTGTAAGTGTTCAAAGAGACGTCCTCTTTACATCGGAGGAGGAGCAGATCAGTGTGGGATCACAGGCATGCAATTTCATATGAGTTGAATCATTCACCTTATTCCTTCGAACCTTCACAGTAATTCCTGTGAAGCGCTTTGATACGTCCTTCCGATGTGATAAGGAGTATGCCAAATGCAAGCATTATTAATTTTATTGTTGTTATAGCTCACTTTGAATAAAGACAGTTGTGTTTATAAAGGTGTAGCAGCATAATAAAGAAAGGAAAGGCTTGGATTTATATAGTGCCTGATCTGATAGTGTCTCAAAGTGCTTCACAAGGTAATTACTGTTAAGTGTAGTGACTCTTTCTGTGAGCATTTAGAGTTGTTTGAGCCAACAAAATCTCATAAACAGCTGTGAGATGAATGACCATTTAATCTGAAGGATTTTGGCTGCGATACTGGGAAAAACTCCCTTCCTGTTTTTCAAATTGTATCATCGATCTTTAATGTCTATCTGAAAACAGACAGACAGGACTGCGGTTTCCCATCTTATCCGAAAGATAGCAATAGGCATTGTGGCTCTCTTTTTTCCCATTTCCTCCCCTTGCCCCCTTGATATTAGGATGTCAGCCTACACTTTGAAATCTAATCCAGAATGTGGGGCATTGACCCATCGAGACATGTTCCAGGAGTTTCAGTTGTCAAAACTTTTGTTGTCCAAATGAAGAAGCCTCTTTGCGGACAGCTGCTTGTGGCCTGTATCCTGCCTGTGCTCTTAGGCAATCCCTTTGGGTATTGTTAGTGACAGATGTTTGGGAACTGAAAAATGGTGGACGCGTATTGGATCCAAGCTTTATTCACCATGTAAACTAAATCAGTGGGATGGTGGGGGTGGCGGAGAATGGTGAAATAATCAGAGTAAAACCTGTAAAGCTGGGTCAATCACATCTAGCAAAGAAAGGTAGATTAATATTTGTGGTGTGGCCTGTCTGAGATGCTGTCTTTGGGCTGAGCTCCCATATAGGACAGGAACAGGCAAGTTCATGCCGAGTTTTCATTAAATGTTTACCTTGGAGGCAAGCCTGCCTCTGGAGGCAACATGTAGTGGCAAACGGATAGTTTTCCTGTTGTCGAAATGAGGTGTCAAACGAGAGGCATTGCTGCAATTTGAGACTTGGCTTCCAGAGACCGCTTGCTGAAAAATGACATTTGCTCTATGTGTGCATGAATTTCATGACAAGTTTATATTCTAGATCTCCGCCATTCTGCTTTGAGTGTCGGGCAATTTTGCGCCTTTTTTAAAAAATAAACTGCTCCACTAACATTATTTGGATAGTGGAGATGATAAAAATGAATTTCTAATGATCTTCATACTGTTCACAATGATCTGTGACCTTAATTAGTCTACAGAGAGATAAGCACCCGCTGCTGAATCTCCGCACTTCCAACTGGTAGAACCACCACTCAGTGGGTAGGAGTTTTCCCAGTTCAGCGGTAGGAAAACTGTCCATTTCCCGTGATGGGTGAACCTCACGAGGTAAACCGTTCCTGAAAGCGACACACAAAGGAAGTCATAACCCGTTCTGCATTCCCCCACCTCCGCAACATCGCCCGGCTCTGCCACTCCCCTCATGCCACCGAGGCCCTCATCCATGCAATTGTTACATCTAGGCTTGACTTCGCCAACTGCCTGTTGTTGGCCTTCCCAACTCCTCCCCCCACAAGCTACAGATCATCCGGAACTCTCGCATCAGACTCCGTGATCCCATCACCCACACCTTCGCTTGGCTTCACTGGTTCCCCATCCCCCAGAGGATACAGTTCAAAATCCTTGTTCTCGCCTTTAAGGTCCTCCACAGCTTTGCTCCTTCCTACCTCTGACCTGCTAACCCCATATCAACCTGTCCTCTCCCTCCGCAGCAGGCTCAGACCTGCTCCATGACCCGCGCCCGGACCGCCCGATCATCAGTGTCAGGCATTCAGCCTCTCCGCGCCCACCCTTTGGAACTCCATCCCTTCGCCTTGCTCTCTCTCTTGCCTCCTTCAAGGCACATCTCAAGATCCTTCTCTTCGACCGTGCCTCCAATCTGTATCCTCACTGCCCTCCACCACTCCTGATCCCAATCCCCTGCTCGGCTCCAAATCCCTGACTGTCCAGCATCTTGAGACGTCCTCCCGACATGAAAGGCGCTATATGAATGTAATTTGTTGTTGCTGTCATTATGAAACCGGGGTGATTCAGTAATTATGTCAAGGTCCCATTAAACGAGCAAACTACTTTCTGAGTGCTGAGATCTTTTACAATGATTTCAAAAGTTATTTTCAGTGAATTGGCAGTGGTATTTTGCACATGGCCCGAAAAGCATTTCTTGAATCACCAGCAAAGCCAAGGGATCCTGCAAAGTCATCGTGGATTGTGATTGAATGAATTGCTCCTTGTATGCAGTGAAAGGAATTTTCTGGAAACTGGAATAAGTGACTGACTATGGACTGTTAGAAACAAGTTCATGTCAAATGGATGTGTTGGTTATAGTGGGAGGAGGGAAGGTGGGCTGAAATCAATGGACGTCTAGACTTATTGTCAATTTAGATCTTAACACAAGGTCTAGAAACGTACTACATTTATTTGAACAAAGTAAAAGAATACTCTTATCTGTCTGAGGTTTATTTTTCAGGATTTTTAACTTTCTAAATGTTTTAACACTTTAAATACTTGTGTGCACTGCCATCCTGTCGTTTGCACTTTCTTGAGATGAATGTAAAGTAAATGCAGTGTGAAGCTTATATTGCGCTAGAGAGAGTGGGAGCCTGGTGCACTTCATTGATTTATCTACCTATGCTGTGTCGGTAACACTGCTTAGCAGAGGTCAACTACTTGACTGGGATGGGGACTTGCATACCTCTGCCTGTCAGATGCAAATAGATGAAGCCCTTCATCTGTTTCCCCAACTCACCTCCCTCGCCTAAAGCTAGATAGTTGGTGGGAAATTACAAGTCATAACAATGAATTTTCCATTTCATACAACTGTCTATAATGTTGAAATGTGTAAAAGTGCTTTACAGGTAATTCCTGTGAAATGTAGTGACTGTTTTTGCAGGCATTACGGTAGTTGGTTTGCATAGCAAGGTCGCACAGATAGCTCTGGCAGTCGTTCATATAAAATTGGATCATTGCCCAGGACCCCGCAAGAAACTCCCTCTTTTTGACATGGACATCTTCTGAACATTCAGATGGGGACTTTGTGGCATACAAAGGACAGGACTCCTACAGTGCTGCACTGATATGTCAGCTTGCTGAGCTTGTTTCCTGAAGTAGGGCTTAAATCCACAACTTTCTGATGCAGAATAGAGAGGTTCTTCCAACTGAGGCAAGCTGCTATTGTGCTTTATATTAAAAAGCTGTGCTATTTCTTGCTGGAACTTGGTAACAATTTACATGCCAGGATAGAGCCAGAAATGTGTACTAATTGGGGCTGGATATGTGTGGAATCAATTAAGATTCATTTTAGAAACGTGTATGAACAATTTGCCACAAGTTAAAATTATAAAATAATGTAACCATTAGTCTTCATTTGCTACATTACAGATTTTTTTGTTTAAATAAACAAATGTTTTCATGTTGATCAACGGGAAGCAATGTTGAAGAGTGGATCACTTTTGGACTTCTTGGCACTCAATATTGAGTCCGTTCAGCTCAAAATGATACCAGCAGCTGCAGAATAAAGCTCTCCCTGTTTTGTGCCAATAGCATGTCTTCACCGCAAGTTCGGAATAACATCCCACATCGCATCAATGTTTGTTTTGTGATTCCCAAACAGACCACCTTCGTGTCCTCTCTAATTTACAAGGTACTATTGCTGTCTCCAGAGATAAGGAGAACTCTACCTGCCCTTAGAGACAGAAAGGACTAAGGTTCCCTTGGGCAGAGCTTGTGCTGTGTCCTGGCTGAGCTCTTGGCTAGCTGTATTGCTGGCTTGGTTGCATCTTCCAGCGAGATCTTGGAAGGTTTATGACGAGAAGGTGAATATTGGAACATGACAAGAATAGGGCATTCAGCCCCTCAATGCTATTCTGCCATTCTATTGGATCATAGCTGATCTGTACCTCAACTACAATTATTGGGATTCAGGTGCCTTCCAACCAGCAGAGAATTTAATTCCATCAGCACGGGAGGATTTGATTCTTTATTCCAATTTGCATGGTTTTGTATCGATGAGTTGTACAGTCCATTTACCACCCGTTGATCATAGTTTGTGACACGTCCCATTGGGTAATTATATTATCCATAGGATCGAGCCTAACCCCAGCCCCACTGATGCTATGAAGCTGTGGTCAACAATGTTTCTGACTGGAGGCAGCGCGGTGAATCATGGGAACTACTGCCTCCAGAGGATTTGAGATCCATCAAAAGAACTGGTATCTCTGAAGCCATTCTTGACTTCAAAACTGATTTGAATGTTTCCAGTCATTGGGCTGCAGGCCAAATAACAACAACAACTTGGATTTATATAGTGCCCCTCATGTAGGGTGGCATCCCAGAACTCTTGACAGTGGTGGAGCATGACGCCGAGCCAGGGGGAGGGGTACATAGGCACGGTTGAAAAGAAAGGTCTTCAGGCACAACCTGAAGATGGGGAAGGAAGCGGAGGGATAGAGAAAGAGTGTTCCAGAATTTTGGGGTGTAGTGGCTGAAGGTGCGGTCATCGATGGTGGAACGGAGGGCACAAGGGACATGCAGAAGGCCGGAGCCAGTCGAGCGGAGGCAGAGGGTTGTGGGTTGGGAGGTAAATGGGTTGGAGAGGTAGGGAGGTGCCAGGGCATGAAAGGATTTGAAAACGAGTGTGAGGATCTTGAAATTGATCCGTTCGGCGATATGGAGCCAGTGGAGCTTGGCTAGGTAGAATTAGTGTGATGGAGGTATGAGTTCAGTATGGTAACAGATAGACAGAAACTATCAGGAACGGGACTTGAAAAGAACTTTCCAAATGAAGCATCTTCCACATGGGTAGCACCCCGAGGCAGTATTGCGGAGCCTTTTATCGATGGTGGTTCGACGATATAAATGTAGCGTTAAAGGAGTAATGTGTTCATAATGTTAAGGGTGGCTGAAGCTTTAGCTGGAAAATTGATTCAAGGTTAACATTAAGTATAAATTTATACTGTTAAACTACAGCACACAATTAGAGTCACGTTTGACATCACTGTATTAGCAGATTATGTCTGTGTGCATCTGTGTGTGTCTGCTAGCAACAATAAAAAGAAACATCCTACTGGCTGCTTCTCTTTACAGTATTTACCTTGTATTCTTGTCTTATTGTTGAAATAAACAATGGAAGTTCATTGACCCTACAGGAACTCCAGTTCCTTTTTAGCATAATTGTTTAAAAAGAAGAATAAATGTTGTAATTCTGCTTTTCAGGCCATGTTGCTGCAATCGGTGTGACTTTGGAAGCTCTCAGTGGTACATAGTGGACTTATCCCAATGATTCCCTCCAGGTCCAAGAGGCAGAGCAGAGGAGAGCAATGAGGATAACCCCCAATGTTAGGAAGGAGTATGTGCAACAATTGGACCAGATAGGGCAGTATTGTCTATTATATTCGCTGCTGGCCACTTGTGACAAATTAGGAATCCAGATCTGCTGAAATTGCATTTTTGATTAGTAAATAAAAAACGAGCAACAGACAGTCATTGGACATGTGATCTCAATACTCCTATTCGTATGGTGTATGCATGTGTGCTTTGACCTTTTGTGGAAAACACACTCACACACACTGCTTTTCATCTTACCATTTTGGTAGAAGCAGTGTGTATTTTGATAACTGTGTGTGCTTTACTTCCTTGGTTACTGCTTATTGGTTATCTGCTAAATGACGTGTAACATGGGTGAAAACGCTGGATTTCAGCACCATGGAAACACCAGCAATAATGTATGGAGAGGGGAGCTGTCAATCATGGTCAGCTTGACCGCTGCAGGCCAGCAGAAGAAAGCAAGCCCAGCCAATAACAAGCAGCTCCAACAGGGCACGTCCGACTGCGTTCTGGATGGAAAGCAGGGGCGGCTTGGCTCTGGTACATCTTGTGAAAGAAAAATAAACAGAAGAAGCTGCACCAAGCTCCGTGAGCTATCCTCATCCCATCCTCGCCCAGCTTCACTGGCTCCCCAACCCCCAAGGATCGAGTTTATGATCCTTGTCCCCACTTTAAGCCCTTTACAGTCTTGCTCCTCCCTACCTCTGCGACCTGCTGAAACCTTACCTACCTCCCGCTCTCTCTCAGTGGGCACTGGCCTGATTCGTGTCCCCTGTTCTGCCTGCACTACCATTAGCAGTCAGGCCTTGAGCATTTCTGCCCCTACCCTCTGGAATTCCACCCCGGAAGCCCTCCACCTCGCCCTCTCCCTTACCTCCTTCAAGGTTTGTCTCAAGACCTTCTTTGACAGTGCCTTCAGCTATCCTCCCACCTCTTTGCCCCCCCACCCTACTGGATTCCAACTCCCCAGCTCAGTTGCTAACCCTTGACTGTCCAGTTCCTCGGGTCATCCTCCTGACATAAAAGGCGCAATGTAAATCCAATTTGTTGTTGTGGTTCAAACCCCTTTGCAGCCTGTACTGAATTCAACCTTGAAGTGTATTGTGTTGACACAATGTGCAAAATGTACAACACATCCTCTGTCACTGTATTTCTTTAACAGCTTTAATTTCCTTTTTCGTGCACTGCCACTTCTGAAAATTGATATAAACTTTCTTGTGGAAATTCTGCTTGCATGGCCTCTATACTGCAGTAAGGAACCACTTTCAGCAATGTTTAGCAATTTGGCCATAACATACTGAAGCCGTAATTCATTGTGGGAGCAGAAGCTCCTTTTATTTAACTGAGAACAATTAATCCAATCTCTTACAATCCAGCATTCCCACTAGACTGCACATACGGTCACCAGAATAAATCTGGTTGCATTCTCGCACATCTGCTGGAAGTTTTGGAAATGGCAAATCAGAAAAGGCCGACAACAAGATGTTTTTTTGCGTGTTGCAAATGCAGCTCATTTTTTGAGTGTAAATGGGTAGAAGTTCTGACAAGTCGAGTAGCAAACTGGAGCCTTTACCAAGTTCAAATTATTTATTTGTTTGAGTCATTAATAGCAGAACTCTATTAATGTTTCTTCCAAATATAAGCCGCCCTTTTATTTCATCAAAAGTCTGCAAAATACCATCCGGAGATAGGTACAAAAAGCATCAGAGTTCTGAATCAGACTTCAAACGTGTTGGCACAGGAAATATAAGATCATATGGAATGTGGGGTGGTGGTGGGGAGCAGGTCATTTGGTTCATTGAGCTCATCCTTTCAACAACGTGTACAGTTTTTACTGTCAGTCTCCACTCGCTTTAATCTTCTGAGGAGGTATTTAAACAGAACTAAAAGTTACAAAATAATAAAATGTTGATGTTTCTTTCTTGCCCTTCAAGTTGGAAAATTTCAGGGGTTTAATGTAACCTTGCAGACCACAGGTTATGTTTCTCTTCCTAGCGTGGTGGGAGCCTGTGGATACTGCTAGTTTGGAAAAATTGACTTTGCCATCGGACTTGACCGTTCAAAGTTTCTAATTGTTGTGGGTCTGTTTGGGTGTGTTTGGAAAAGCACTTTGAAGAATGTGCATAGTTGGTTGATGCAAACATATAAGATTTAAGTTGTTTTGTTTTTGGTCAGCCACGTGGAACATCATCGCCTGGCTTGAGTCTCCAGACCAAACTGCAGACTTATTGTTTCTGTTTGTCTGGTATGGAGTGTGGATTCTTTACTCAGAGGGATGTGCCCCTTGTGTCTAATCCCAGAGAATTTAGGCTCTGGTATCAGTTTGTTGAGATTGGCACAGAGCATCAAGTCTATTCCGATCTTCCATTGTTAGGCTCGCCACTTTGGAGCCACTCAACCCCAAAGAGACCACCCTTCCCCTCCCAGGAGAATAATTGCTAATTGGTCATTAGACATGCAAGTGCATCCTTAAGTGTTCAATAGGTACATAGCAGGAACCAGGAACTCCTTGCGAGCTGGAGAGGGAACAGCACAACTCGGCATAAAACTTTGAGAGAATTTCTATTGTGTGAACTGTTCGCTGAGCATTGGTTCCCCAACTGGAGGTGCAGAGCTTGAGCAGCAGTTTGATATTTTGTTGTTCTGTATTCTATACTTTTCCTCAAGAATATGCATAGATTAAAAAAACTTAAGTAGTGACAGGGGAGAAATGAGACCAGGTTCAACAAAGCTACTTACACTAAGTAATTACAGTATTAAGAGTTGAATAATGAATACAAAACAAAAACATAACGCTGCCAGCTTCATTTTCTTCCACAAAAGAGGCTGGTGAAGTAGCACACTTGTCAATGAAAATTCATATGGTGCATTCTCTAAAACCGGAATAACGTGCAGTGTATTGATGGTGAAACATGTCTCGGCTTGCCCTGGCAATCATCAAGTCGCTGTGCTTTGTGTGCTTCAGTAAATAGGATCTGTTCATTGTCGGTTAGTGCAGAGAAAGAGTCAAACCACCAAATAGTTATTACGCTTAGACGAAATGTGCACTTGCTTCACAACAATTGTTGTTGTGCAACAAACAGTGCAGAATCTTTTGTCTCTCCGCTGCAAGCATTTTGAAATTTATGCCTTATCCTGCAGCATTACAAAGCTCATGTTGGTGCAGGAGACTGGAGCACATGGTACATAATTAAAGCAGGCCTTAACATAAAATGAATGGTCTAAGACAGGGATGACCAACATGTGGGCCTCGTTACGCATGAATAGAATAGTTCCCAGGCTGCAACTTGACCCTGAGAGTCTTATTGAATAGATGTATCCCATTTGATAGATATCGGGATAGAAATTCCAAATGGCATTTGGCACTTGTGTCAGTTGAGACGTAATGTAGAGAGAACTAGAATAATATCTGAAATTTATATGAGGAGTTAGCACGTTTTTTTTTCAAGATACAGTCATTACATCTAGCTCATACAAAGAGACTGAAATATCCACTTTTTCAAGCACTTGTAGTGGACGTCCAAACTTTCGGCTTTTTTTGCTCATTAACAGTGTAAACTATGGTAGTGTTGATGGGAACTCCACACAAATTGGAAAAATTATATCAAGAAATATCAGCAATAAGAAAGGACTCTGATAACAATGATATGGTCAAAATAATATATATATGTGGTCAAAAACAAAGGCATAAATATTTACATATATACAGCCCTAACAATTTGCCTGCCATTATGCTCCATCAGGAACTCTACAGAAGTAGGAAAAATTATATCAAGAAATATCAGAAAAAATTCAGGACATTGCTCTGAGCTACTCTGCATGAAGTGCACAATATAAATACAAGTTGTTGTTGTTGTCTTTACTCTTCTTAGTTTTTAACAGTGACTTGGTGGGGTTTGTTGTCCCCCAGGGCAAGGCATAGCAGTGGCACACTGGAAGGAACCAATGAGAAGTGTCTGTGTAAGGTTCAGTAACACTGCATACGTTCTCTATTGAACTTCACAATGCAGATCAGGAGCAGCATGTCTTCAGTAGCTTATAGTGGAGTCCTGTAGCTCAGTGGTTAGAGCACTCGCCTCGCAAGCAAGAGTCTTGGGTTTGATTCCCAGCAGGGTGAAATGTTGGACAAGCTTCCTTACTTCAAATGCCTCTGTTTACCTAGCAGTAAGTAGGAACCCAGATGTTAGTCGATTGGCGGATTGCTTTTTCAGGGACAAATTCCTTCACAAAATAATAATAATAATTTGGTCACTTCAATCCACAACTGTTTGTGGGACACTTCTGTGCTCAATTTCTGTTCCGCGTTTCGCCCACAAAATATTCAATCAATTCACTTTACAGTATATTTTGTGAAGCGCTTTGAGACGTCTCGAAGACGTGATAAGGTGCTATATCAAATGCAAGGATTATTATTATTATTATAGCTCCAGACTCAGCATTAACAGAGTACCCAGCGATTGCAGGATCTTTTCAACCCCAAATCTCTCAGGAGCTTTGTGGGTGGGGAACAGAGGCTTGAGGAATAACTCTGCTGCCATCAAAAGCAATGTAGAAGCACCCTGAGGCACTTGTACCCCTGTGACATTACATTTTTAGGGAAACTTCTCATGAAATGCAGGTCTTCTGTATGGACCCATTTCCAAGGTTGGTAACAGGTTTCGGTGGGTGTTTTGGCTCTTCGCCTCAGCTTTGTGGCTTCTCTGTTGCTCCTTAAAGCGGATGGGGTCTGCAATATCTTCCTGACAGTTGTTCAATACAACTATTGTAGAGCTTTATTTTGGAACATTTGTTTTGATTCTGATACTCGTGATTCAGCTTGGACAAGAGCAGGATACAGTAAGCTGGTCACAGGGATGATTTCTATGGCATTATTATTGTGTAGGGTTATTAGTTTATGCACAAGTACCGTAGATTTGTCAGCAACCCTTCTCTGTCTTTTCCAAAAGAAAATCTAATTTGTAAATTTGATAGTGTATACTGTTGTAATTCTTAAATTAAGGGACAGTTGCCATAAATTCCTTATTCAAAAAAAATGAGCAGAAGCCAAACCAATATTTGTTTTCTGACTGCAGGTATTGATGGCCAGTGACTGGTTGTTGTGGCAGCATGTAGCTGATTGCACTGTGGGGATTCAGATATTCAGAGAAAATCACTGCTGTTTGTCAGGCTGCCACAGCTCTGTCTCACTCACACTTTCTTGCATTCAATATTTTGCAATACTCAAGCGGATAGCAGTAATTTGCAATGTTTAATTGTGCATCCCTCTTGTGTTAGAAGGGGCAATATTTGTTATCTTGCATTAATGATAGAATAAGACATGCTGTGGTGTATTTTAAATTGTTTTTCTCTTGGATTTCCTTGAGAAGCTATTACGAGCATTTAGAATGTTTTGAAGCACGATAACTACATAAGGCAGGTTGGGTTGGCCACACTGTTAAAAATCCTACACAGATATTATTTAGAAATCTGGGGTAAAACCTGTACTGAAACAGTGCCTTATACAGTACTATGTCTAGTTCAGCAAAACTCCTGGGAATACTAAGAGGAATGAATTTCAACATTGCAAGCTTGCTATTGAGAACCTGTAGTGATGATGAGCCTTTACTAATCAACAGCAGCAGTGTGTAATATTCACTGTACGTATTCTTGACGTCAGGTTCGATCCCCAGCTGTCCTTTCCCCCCACATTTGATCTCTAACCAAGACCGCTTTCTTCCACCTCCATCATATTACCTGCGTCCGACCATACCACATACCTTGCCAAAACCCTTGTCCATGTATTTGACACCTCCTGCCTCGACTATTCTAATAACCTCCCCAGATCCACTGCCCACAAACTACAACTGATTCAGAACTTTGCTCCCCATATTCTCAGCCTAAATAAACTCGGTAACACCATTACACCAGTCCTCACCAGATTCACTGGCTCCCTATATTTCAAGATCCTCTCTCGTCTACAATTCCCTTCAGGGCTTGCAACTCCCTAACTTTCTGGCCTGCTTACTCCCCACTTCATTACCCGCTGCCTCTATTCGGCTGGCTCTGGCCTCCTGCTCATTGCTCATCCCCTCCACCATTGGAAGCCGTGCTTTCAGCCACTACACCCCAAAGCTTTGGAAATACCTCCCTCAATCCCTCTGTCTTGCCCACTCCGTCCCCTCTTTTAGATCATGATCCCTGCATTTGATCCTTGCATTTGATATAGTGCCTTATCACATTGTTGAGACATCACAAAGCTCTTCACAGAATATCCTGCAAAGTGAATTAACTGTACATTTTGTAGGTGAATCACGGTAGCCAATTGTGCACAGCAGTGTTTCATAAACAGTTGTGGATTGAGTGACAAATTATAATTATTTTTTTCAATCCATATTTATTTCTTTCAGCATAATTGATGTGGAAGCGTCCTGTAGCGCATTTGGTGTCGTGAGGCATTTTTCACTTTTGATGCATAGAACGTTAACATAAATTAGCTTCATGAGTCACTTAATGTTTTGATGATGTAGCATGTTGATGAATAAGAACATGCCTTTCCAAAGTCTAATTACATTACAATAGGTCAGTGTCTTTCAGTGTGGAAGTCTGTTTGCTCTTGTGCTTCTTCTGACAGTTACATATTGAAGTTCTGTACCAAATTGTTTTTTGGTGTCACTTTGGCTCAGTGGAAAGCACTGTCACCCTTAGGTCAGACGGTTGTAGGTTGAAGACCTATGTCAGAGCTTGTTTTTTCATATATGTTGATTTTTTTTAGAGCATTTCTAGAGAAGAGCTACATCTTCAGGTACAGTCTTTTGGATACTTCAACTAAAATGTTAAAAGGAGTACTCAGTCAGCATATTTTAAGGTGAACGTTAAAGATCATATCAAAAAGAGTAGATAGTTTCTGTCAGTGTTCTGGACTACATTCCTCCACATAAATTGGTCATACACCTCATGACTGTTTTCTAGGATCTTGCTGGCACAAATGGCTGACAAATTTGCCAACAAAACGGTCATGTTCACTTGATATTGAATCAGACGAAAATAAGATGAAGAAAAATGTGAGGAGTTGTATGCATGTATCTGAATTTCCCTTTAGTTTAATATGTAATATGTTTCTATATTTTATGGAGTAAATTTACAAACAATATACTTTTTAAAAAGTCATATTTTAAGTTAAAATGGGAAATGTTGTACACTGCTTAATACAGGAAGTTAGTACTGTGAAGTTGGTACTTCAACATAATAGGAAAATGTAACTGCAGTGAGATGACAATCATGCTTTCTATTCCATTTCTCAGCATTATGCTATTGGAGTTGATATTGCATCACTACATGACTGTATATTGGATCCCTGGAGGATAACCTAACATGCCTAGCATACATTTTATGTCAGCAAGTTCACAATTCCATTCATCCATTCGGAATGGGTAGTGGTTGTTCTTTCTGGATCGAAGTTGAGTGTAAATTTAAAACTTTTCTGCATTTTCTCTTTTGTGGAAAAGAGTGGACTGAAGAAATCATTCCACATTCTTCATTAATTTTGCTTCATAATTAAGTCCACTTTTTTTAAAAACAAAAATCAAATTGACGATGCAGAATCCAAAAGGGTTTTCAAAAGACAATGGACGTTTTTTAAAAAGAAAAATATGAAAGCGGAGGCAATGGGGATAAATGGATAGCTTATTTTCAGATATCACAGACATGGTAATTGAATGGCCTCCTTTTTTGCTGCATAATTCTGTGACAATATTAATTCATTTTTATCATTTAATTTCATTTTTATCATTTTTTAAAAAAAAATTACATTGGGGTTTAAATTGAGAAAATCACAAAAGGATTTGTAAATAGTGAATCCCAGATGAGCTGGAGTAGTTTTCTCTGGTAGTGTGAAGCTGGAACTGAGATTGGTGACTGATTTCTACAGTCAGCCACAACACATCTGAGACTCACTATTTAGTAATCCTTCTGGGAATTCACAATTGAATGCATAGTTTATTAGACAGATGAGGGTGGGTATTCTGGAAGAATTAGTTCAAATGGGCCTAGGGACCCCATACATCTGCAGCTCTCTTGTGATAGGCCATAAGAAGGAAATGAAAAGCCATCCTCTGTTACTTATATTATGATATTCACTTTTTGTTGTTTTCATTACAGAACATAATTCACATTCCCTTATTTTTTTTTACAGTATGCATTTGAAGCATGCAGAAATTGTATCTAGCTGTTCTTGTCTATATATCTAGAATCTGTCTGTGGAAGTCAATACTTTCAGGCTCTTTAGAAGTTTTTCGAATTTTCCTTGATGTGATTTGTATGTTTGGGTGAATGTGACAATGTAATTTGACATTTGCTGTTGTGACGCAACTCTAGGGACCTAATTAAAACTCAGAACAGTTGGTAAAAATGCCTGAAGTCAGAATTGGTAATGTTACAGATTTTTGGATGTGCATTGAATTTCTACCTTATTGCTAAGAACAGATTTGAAGTGGATAACACACATCAGTACCATTATTGTACGCTTGATCACCAATACCTTCCAGGCATCTTTGTTCTGTGATCCTACTGTACAAACTGGAGAAATCCCATATAAAATTCCTACAGTATTTGTGGTGCATTTGCCATCACAAAATTTTGATATATTGAATTGTGCTTTCAATAATAAAATAGTGCCTCGATATAGCACCTGATCACATCAAAATAAAAAAAATAAAAAAACAGCTTCACAAGCAATGTCCCACCAATAATCACGAAATGAATGACCAATTTTTTCATCTGTGGATTGTTGGTCAGGATTTTGGACCTTTCTCTTTTCAAATAGTGGTGCTGCCAGCCAAGCCAAGCCAACACTTACATTACAAGTGAAATAAAATGTGATATCTGTCCAGGTGTTGACACCTTGATGTTTTCCCACTGTTTTTCTTCCTCTCCCATCACAATTCACATTCTACTTTCTTGCTATCAGACCTCAGTTCATACTTATTTTGGAAAAAAATGTTTTTCCTCTTTTTTGTAAACTAGCTTCGTAAATTAAAACTTAACTTGAGAATTTTCAGAAATTTGTCACAACCTTAAATTTTAAGGCAATGGAATGGCCAAATGGTGTCCCAAATAATTCAACATTCCAGCTCAGTGAAAGCTACTCTTAAATACCATTATCTGCCTATACGATTTGCATTGAAATTATTTTGCACAATTTTTATTGGACCTCGTACTATTCACATCTACTATTATAAACCCTTAATTGAGCATGGCGTATCCAAGAATATATCCCTGCAGTTCATTCCTACATGCTGCTATTGCTGATTGGTGCTGGATATATAAATATTAAGTCCTGTAGCTCTGGTTAGAGCACTCGCCTTGCAAGCGAGACACCTGGGTTTGATTCCTGGCAGGGCAAAACCTTGGGCAAGTTTCCTTACTCCACACGCCTAATAATAATCCCTCCAAAACAATAAAAAATTGGTTATTTTCAATCAACGACTGTTTGTGGGACACTGCTATGTGCAATTGGCTGCTGCATTTCACCCACAAATATACAGTCAATTCACTTTACAGTATATTCTGTGAAGCGCTTTGAGACGTCTAGAAGGCGTGAAAAGTGTTATATCAAATGCAAGGATTATTATTATTATAAAACCCTGGCTAAGACCATGAAGGATTTCAAGCTTTTTAGGGTGTATTGTGTGCATTACTCAAAACTCTTCTATGAACTGTTTACCCTATTTTTCTTCTCCTCCCCATTCTAGGCTTCTGCAGCAAGATTCATCCCAGGCCCAGCATCAAACATTACTGTCTCAAAGTCTGCCATCTCCCGCGTGCAGAACAGTGTAGAGGGGATAAATCAGGAGATCGAAAGAATGTTCATCAAAGACAATGGAGAAAAGGAGGAGCTATCGAGGGTGAGTACAAAGTTCCCTTAAATACAAGGTTTACTAGGATGTATGTTTAACTTAACCCAATGCTTGTTATCTTCTAACAGGTTATGAATTGTGAAGACTGATTATGCCCTTGCTAACACCCATAAAGTCCACTTGAGCTTAATTAGATTCACGCAGTTTTTAGTCAACACTGAATCCGACAAGATTGCCTTTTGTTTAAAGTCACGTGATTGGGAATATTTGGGAGGGCTGGCTTTTCCAAGCATATTGTTGAAAATAATCTTATTTGATGGTCGACGGGATGTGCTGTCGACTGCCAGAGACGTGGCAGTGCTTCTCTCCACGATTGCTAAACGAGGGGGAGGACACGTATGTTTAGCTGTGTGGGCACCGCTGAGCTCTCATACTTTATTGCACAGGTGAACTCAGTCACTGGCGAGCTTCTGTTTATTCACTCCATGCATGGATCCCATTGGTAGCTTCTCGGGAGGGCATTAAATCCCACTGGTGACATAATTCATTTGATTACATCACTCATTTCTCGATGTTTTGAATTTGTGTGAGTGTTTTTCAGGCGCCTGTTGTGCCTCTGATCAGAGCAATCAGTGGCTGCTTATTTAAGTCGCCCGGGTGACCATGAGGTGTTTTTCCCCCAACAAAGACATGTAGGAAAATGATGTAATGCTGGGCTTGTGGTTCAAGCTTCCCCTTGACAGCAACCTTGATCTCATTGAATGAGAATCCTGTCAAAGGTGGTGGCCGTTTCGCAGAAGAAGTTGTGATGTCAGGACATGCAGAAACCGTGCAAAATGGAAAGACAAAATTTTGCTTGAGGCAAGGGTCCTTAGCTGAAAATTGAAAGAAATGTTTTGTTAGGGATGTGGATTTTCTTAAAGCCAGAAAGGCCTTTTTTTAAACAAAATTAATTCTTGTGTTCTGCAATTCTGTTGAAGTCTTTTTTTTAAAGTATGTATAAATGTTATTCTTCTTTACTTTCTTTTGTTTCCTCAGCTTTTTTTTACTCCTGTCTTTTCTGATAACTGATGAACGACATACCATACCTATTTGCTGACACAACATGGTTCAGTTCTACATTCAGCTGCATTCCAAGATGGTGTTAGGATTCATAAAATCCCACCCGCGCTACAGCAAGACACAATAAGAGGGTGATATTGCACATAGATCCAGCTGGTGTGCATTGTGTTTTTAGGGTAGGAAACTAAAATGGTCGATGTCCGGGTCATTTAGGTCATACCTGATGCTTTTTGGCGTCACTGGCTTCATGTGCAGCAAAGCGGGAAGTGACACCGAGGGTGACCTGCAAATCAGCCATTTCAGTATGTAAAGCCGGTTGGTGCGCAGGAAGCGAGTGGACCAGCTACAGGATTGTGCAGTGAACAAGGTCAACAGTGCAACTGTGTTCTAAGTGAAAATAGTAAAGCACCCTACATTGGAGCTGCACAATTATTATTTACAATTACCAATTCTCATTAGGCGAGTGCTCTAACCACTCTGGCACATTCATGATCACACATTTTGGTGTGGTGTGATCATGAATGTGCTGTAGGCCTGATCATTGTCTCAACATTTAAGATTGTGCAGAATATTGGAAAATTTCAGATTTGGTCTCATTTTGTAAGACAAATTGTCCCTGTTTTTGATTGCCATAACCATGGATTGTAATCGAGTAAATTTAATGCTGCCTCTACATGTTATGATACAAAGGGTGCATTGCTTTTCTTACTCTTTTCCCTCCTATTTTCACATCTTCCCTTCTTGCTCATGGGCCTCTTTGGCTGTACTCTTTGAGAGATAATTATTAAGTGCCTCAGAATTAAGATCTATGGAAAACTGATTGAATTTAAGACGTTTCGCAAATTCTACACAATCTAAAATTTTAATGCTATGGTATCAGAAAAGTTGAGATTGCAGGGGTTTTGAGACCTATGGTTTTATTTGACTCAAATCATTGTATTTCAGATGCTGCATTTCTGGAGTCCTGTAGCTCTGTGGTTAGAGCACTCGCCTCACAAGCGAGAGGACCTGGGTTCAATTCCCGGCCAAGTTTCATTATTCCACAGGCCTCTGTTTACCTAGCAGTAAGTAGGAACCCAGTTGTTGGACAATTGGTGGATTACTTTTCTGGGGGTAAAAAATCCCTTACAAAAAGATCATAATTATAATGAATCAATCCATGACTGCGCACTGCTGTGCACAATTGGCTACCACCTTTGCCCACAAAATATACAATCAATTCAGTTTACAAGTATATCCTGTGAAGTGCTTAGAGACGTCTCAAAGATGCGATAAGGTGCTATATCAAATGCAAGTATTATTATTATAAATAACTCCATCCCGGAGTCCCCCCAACTCTCCAATCGACTAACAACCGGGTTCTTACTTACTGCTCGGTAAACAGGTGTGTGGAGTAAGGAAACTTGCCCAAACTTTCGCCCTGCCCGGGAATTAAACGCAGGTTCTCTCGCTTGTGAGACGAGTGCTCTAACCACTAAGCTACTGAACTCCAGGATCCAGGAAGTGGAAATGTTATGCTTGATGAGACTTTTTATTAAATTTGAAATTAGCATATGTGTTGAACTAATGTATAGGCCGAGCAGTAAATCTTTGGTAAGATTTTCTGATGCTAAGTGCTAACCCTGCATGATCACCACATCTCTTTGTGCTCAAGTGGTTAACAATAATACATCAACAAACTCAGTACACTGAGTCTTTTACAAGTATTTTTCAGTGTGGACACTTGTCCCCTTCTGGCCTGGTCAATTGTATGTTTACCAAGGAGAATGAGGATTCTGCACAGTTCTTGAGATTTTCTCAGCAATAACTCAAGAGGGTGGTTCAGTCAGTCAGTTTCCCATCCCCACAGAGTCACTCATGGAAATAATCCCATCTGAAAAGTCCAAGTTTAGTTCCCATTGCTGATGGGGGTGGTGGGGTATCTTAGCCCGGATGGTAATGAGGGCCCACGAGGGACCACGGTTGGCCTCAACATCCCAAAACCTGGGAAAGAAGGACTTGGCAGAGTTACTCCCATTACTATCCAGTGACCTGTTGGAAAGTGCAGATATATGGGAGTATTGCTTGGTTGATGTTCCTGTACAGTTTTCTTACAATTCAGTCATAATTTGAGCAGTGGAAACCAGCTCCCAATAGAAGCCTGAAAGGTGGGAAGAAATCTAAATGGTAAAGTATTGCGAAGAGATCATCTCTCTCTTCTACGGCAAAATTGAAAGATCTGTGAGGTAAAAGGTCTCCTCAGTTCTTCTAAACGTGAATAGAGATGTACAAGTTACCAGTCATTGCCTCGTGGTTCCTCACAAATCTCTTCTGAAGTGCCACAAGGGAAAATAGAAAAAAATAGAAGGATAACTGTGGACTGAAGCACTTATGATGTAGAACAACCATACAGGCCTGTACACTTCATACCAGAAAAACAAATGCAAAGACGTAGCTCACATTTTCCACAGGAACCTTGTTGTGGCGTGCCAACAGCATAAATATTTGGGTGGTTTATTTTTTTATTAACTTGAAGGGTGTGTGCTGATGAGCTACTGCTGTCGCTGATGCAAAGCAATGTTCTCAATCTGAATCAAGCAGCTCAGTACAGGATGCCAAATATCAGTGTAAAAAAAAATGGTTTATGTAAATATTCTAGATTTTAACTACCGAAACACAAGATCTGTCGAATGTTATTTGACTGCAGATTTCCCTCGATTTTAAAAATAACTGGTTTCCAAATTAAGGCTTTAGCGGGGAACTGTAGAAAATTCTTAAATGTTTAAGATAGAATGGTTGTATGGTTACCAAGCTATTTGATCGTCAAGCTGAGTCCCTTTTTAAAAAAAATCCAAGATGAACAAAGTCTCTGGGCAAGTCTAGGTCTTGGTGAGACCAGCTGCTCTCCCTGGGAGGAGACGATCCATTGGGAGCCATGACTCTGGCTGAGCACACACCTCACAATCCCCGTTTGAGCAATGCCATTTGGGCAGTCAAGAAAAAGCCTACTCCTGTGCCCACCCTAGCACACCTCCCAGCTACCAATCCTGGGGCATTGTCAGCAGAATCACCAGATGCCAACCACCGCTGCCGTGCATGGTTTTGATCTGGAATTAAAGTAGTGCCAGGGAAGCTGTTGCTTTCAGTAGTTTAGTCACCGGGTTAATCCTAGCAAGCTGTTCTGAGAATACTTTGCCTAAGCCATTTAATTTAAGTAATTTCCGGTACAAGGATGGCAGGACTCGTTTGGGTTCAGTTTTGCATCCAGTAAAAACCAGTCCAAGATGTAATAATAATAATCCTTTCATATGATATAGAGTTTTATGTCTTCTAGACGTCCCAAAGCGCTTCACAGAATATACTGTAAAGTGAAAGATATGTTTGGAATACTTGACTAATTTGGACATGTTAAGTGCAGAGGAACAATAAACAAGTACTGTTTTTCTTTCCTCTTTTACATTAGGCAATACCAAAGGCTTACAAGCCTGGTTGCTATTTAATACTAAACTGTAGCTGCTGTGAAAAGTTGTTTTTTGCAGGGATTGGATCCCTTTCCAGTTCTTCCCCTATTACCTGATCAGCCACCTTATCTAAGAGCCTAGAAAACTGGCATGGGTTTGTTGGGGATGAGAATAGAATTTGTTTTTATAATCATTTTTTCTTTTTTAAATTTCTTTGACTGGAGGACATTAATGAGGTTTGCCATTTCCTGCCATTTAATGTAGGTCATACTTTAAAAAATTTCCTACACTGTGCACTGCTGTCAATAATGCTGAATTCTTTGTGTTATTTTCAGGATACAAAATGGATGGTAACTTTTCTTTCTTCTGGTTAGCGTGGAAAGCACGGTGATCTGCTGAATGTTTAATAGATGAGGGTAGGAGCAGAAAGGAGAGGAACATCTTGCTTTTAATGTGCATGCTATGCTGTCAGAGCGAAGTATAAACTGAATTACATTATTTACTGTTGTAATTTCAAGCAATCCTTTATTGATACCAGGCCATTTTCAAGGTGTGTTGACGGAGATCCAGTGATTACTTTTCACAGATTTAATCAAGATATTGAAACATTTGGCATCAGACTAAGGTATTGTGCAGGTTTCTGGGGCTGCAGATAAAAGCACACACTTTGGAAGGCATCCAATTTGCTTTCACATTCAAAATATTGGTTGCTAAACCAATATTTTGCAAACCACTGTAGTAATCTACATCTCCAGCCCAACCCTTCGTCTCATTTAGACTATCTCATTTTGCTGCAGCAAGTTCACCTCGGCACGTACTATTGACATTCTCAGTAATTGGGAAATGAATGTATCGTGGTTGCTCTATAGGACAAGAACTCAGCAAAGAGCAGTGTTTGGATTGGGATTTATTAATCTATAAACTCTTCAGCAGCATTTTATCCTCACTTATTGAATATATTCCCTCTTCCTCTTCTCCTCAAGGTACTCTTCATACTGTGCAGTTCTATGGGTTCCTGCCAGTATCTTGTCCCAATGGCGATGCTTTAATCTTATTTTCATGCTTAAGCAATGACTATCGACAGTCTACTGTCAACTTGGGGAATCGTATTCAAGGCTGTCCTTGTCTGACATTATATTGGTAGCATACCCGTCTCTGGGTTTGGGTTCAAGCCAGCATCAAAACTTTGAACTCCCAGTAGCCTAGGTTAACTGGTGTGCTGCATTGTTGGAGATACTGTTCTTCGGATGAGAAGTTAATCCAAGGCCCCATCTGTGCCTGTTCAGTTGGACGTTAAAAGGTCCCATAGCACTATTCAGAATGAGAAGGAATTTCCCCCAGTGTCCATTGGCAAACAATCCCCTAAATGAAGTTGGTCTTTCAATTCATGGCCATTTGTGGGACATTGGTATACACAGACACTGAACTCTACATTATATCCTGTGAAGTGCTTTGAGAAAGGCTCTTTATCAGTAATATCTATAATATCATTACATTGTCAGCAAAGTTTTGCGGGTAACTTGGTGTATATATGCCAGGCCTTTCTGGTTGGATTGAGAGTCTTCTGTTTGCAGACAATATTGTGCTGCTGGTGGACTCACCTGGACCTTTTGTGCTGAAATCATCATCATGAACACTGGGCCACCTGGTGGAACATGATGGTGGATGCCCCCAAGTGCGGAATAATAGTTCTGCATTGCTCAAGAGAAGCCATTGAAAGTATTAATTGGAAGATACAAGGGGCATCAGTCCCAATTGTTGTTTCTTATTGGTAACTGAGGGTTGCGGTGGACACCAACTTTTCTTGGATACTGAATGTGTGAGACAACCAGCTGACCTCCCAAAACATTCTCTGGATTGTCATCCTTCTCTAACACCACTCCTACTTATTTCCACCAATTGAGGTCATCCAGCTCAGCACAGATAAGCGATCAAACATGCCTTATATATGCTCAGTATCATGCTTGAGATGTGGCTTTATCCACCGAGCAATTGAGGCTACTTGAAGATCATTATAAGATTATTGTTGCTATATTTATTTTACATGCCTTCACCTGCCCTTCTCCCACAGAGACTAAGAGCAGTCAATAATAATAATAATAATAATAATAATCCTTGCATTTGATATAGCGCTTTTCACGTCGGGAGGACGTCCCAAAGCGCTTCACAGAACACACTGTAAAGTGAATTGACTGTATATTTGTGGGCGAACGCGGCAGCCAATTGCGCACAGCAATGTCCCACAAACAGTCATGGATTGAAAATGACCAATTTTATTATTGTTTTTGGTTTTTTTTGGAGGGATTATTATTAGGCGTGTGGAGTAAGGAAACTTGCCCAAGGTTTCGCCCTGCCTGGAATTGAACTCAGGTCTCTAGCTTGCAAAGCGAGTGCTCAACCACTGAGCTACAGGACTCCACATAATTTCAGTAGCGTCCCAAACAATTTTATTAAAAAATCACGTTTTGTTAAATTGAATTTAACATAATGTTTACGAGTGAAGAAAATACAACAGTGACTTCTATTTTGATGCTGCTCACACTTAAGAGTCTGACTGGAGTCTTGCTTTGACAGGGATTAAAATCAGTAGTAATTGTGATTTAAAAAATAGCATTTTTGTCTCTTCCCTTCACCCCCAATTTCCATTAATTTGCATTTACAATACAATATAAGTTCACATGCGTATGGCATCCTTCACGTCGGGAGAATGTCCCATGGTGCTTAATATTGCTGTGTGGGAGAGGGAGTCTAGGGAGGTGGGGAAGGGAAAGATGACTGAAAGTACGGTCAATGAGGTTAGCCTTGAGCCTGAATTTGGGAAGAAGTTAGTCCTTCCAAATATCGTGTGATTATCCTAGAGTGGGAGTGTAGATACCAGGCTGGCTCAGGTGCTGCAAGCTTTGTGATGGTTTATGAAAACCATTTCTCTCTCATGTTTGTCCTGGAGAAAACTTTTACATTTTTTAAAAGAGTTTTTAAGTATTTAAATGGATATATTTAATGAATATATTCATGACTGTTGACATTTACGCAAGAAAACAATGTTTAATATTTGCTGAACATTATGTAAAGCCAAAAATTTACAAGTTAAATGTCGAGCCCTTTCTTGTAAATATTTTTAATTTTTTCCCCCATTTTTCTCCCTCCTCTCACAATGGATTCTGACTCTGAGAGCTTGCAGGTGGTGATCACCATGCAGTAACTCACCCAAGAGATCGCGAAGAGATGATAAGGTTCTATATCAAATGCAAGGATTATTATTATTCATGTCTGCGCCTTCACAGTGAGAGTTGGCAGATTTTGGACCACAGGAAGCAGCACAGCCGAGCTCACACCCGTTCTCACGCGATGTCTCCCAAGTAAAATCCTTACATTTGATGTAGGATCTTTCAGGTCAGGAGTACGTCTGAAAGCACTTCACAGGACATACCGTGAAGTGCAGTGACTGTGTATTTTGTATATGAATGCAGCAGCCAATTTTTCTCAAAGCAATGTCCCCCAGATAGCCATAGGGTGAATAACCAATTTTATTTGGGGAATTGTTGGCCAGAACACCTGGAGAAACTTCTCTTTTTGAATAGTGCCGTGGGATCTTTAATATCCGCCTGTCCAACAGGCAGATGGGACGTCGATTTCATGTTGCATCTAAAGGACGACACCTCAAACAATACAGTGCTCTCCCAACACTGAATTGGAAAGTCAGCTTAGATGTGAGTGCAGACATTTGAACTCATAACTTTCTGACTCAGAGGTGAGAATACTACCGACTAAGCCAGGCTGATACCAAAACACAGCCCAGGAAGGGTCCCTGTACTGTGGTGAGCAGCAAGAAAACTAGATTATTTTCCTGCCTCTATTAAGAGGAGGGTGCTTTCCTATTGCTGCTCTGACTGATCAGCTAACTCAGCTTGTGATCTCCAGTGTGAATTGGCTGTTACCCACAAACTAAATCCTCTGAGCCATTGCAGGAGCCCTGTGAAAAAACTTTCACGCCCTCCACGTCCATGCTCTCAGCCCTGTGGTGAGTTTACAATACTGTTGCATGTATTTTTGCTGAAACCAAAGCTCTTGCAAAATTAAATGTAGCATGAAGCGAAGTATTTTAACTGTAACTGAAATGCATTTTTATGTGCACTTCCTTTTATAGTCACCAATGTGTAAAATTACATTGCTATTTCTTCATTCAAAAATATCAATGTAGAGTCCATTGTCCTCTTGTGCGTTAGAATTCTGCCTTCAAATATGAAATGGGTGTGTAACACACATTGCAGGTACATAATGGCTTTACACGTTAGATGGTGTAGAATTTGCCTCGTCTATAAAGAGAGAGAATCCACAGAACGCACACACTCTCACTCTCTCTACATGGACAGCTAATGGACTGGGTCATACCGACATTGCCAAGTTCTGGGTGGTGACATTTGCCTAGTTCACTGCTTTGGGCACATTCGTGTTCTTTCCCCATGGGCTTTTATGATTTTATTTTTTGCAATTTATAATCAGGTGTTTCATCCTGTTGTATAGTTCTGAAATACTGGTATAAACAGACTGAAGAATAAGACCTTTTTTTCTGTTCTTGCTGCTGTCTCATTCTTATTCCAAATCTTGATTCAATCATGAATTATCTGTATGAATCTCCAATACATTTGCTAGTCTGCTTTCCTTGTTTTTTTATCAATTCTGAATCCCAAAATTATCTGGAGAAATCTCTACAAAGCTTAAGAAAATTCTTAAATTCAGAACATTGCAGACCCCAGATTCCTGAAAGTAGACACTGGTGGCAATAATAAACTGGTGTTGAGGATTAAGGAAGCTGGCAATACGTTGGGGTAAGCATCCTGAGAAACTGGAAACCAGCGCTTTCTATTCTGTTCAGCGTACAGTTGTATAACCATTTAAGAATTATTACTTTAAAAGTGTTCTAGCACAACAGCACTCTTTTGAGAGTGATGTAACATGGAATTAGGTGCATCTCTAAGCATGCTGTACCTGAACCTGCCAGTGCAGAGCTTAATGTTGACATCCAAACTCTACACCCACTGCAGACCTTCACAATCTCCACTTGATTCAAATGTTGAAGGAGTTGACGTGTTGTTCAGTTGTTACCTGCTGCCCTTCTGCGTGTCCTGCTCCTTGCTCATCATACCAGTGATTTTTGTGGGATTGTGGTATCCTCTACTCTGCCATTCAGAACTCTGCCGCCTGCAAACTGACCTGGACCATACTCCGTACTCAAATCTCCATTGGCTCCCCATCACCGAACAGATCGACTGCAAGATTCTCACTCTCGTGTTCAAATTCCTTCACTCCCTGGCACCTCCCTCCTCACTCCCCATCCACCACCCAGCGCCTCCGCTCGACTGGCACCGGCCTCCTGCTCGTCCCTCGCACCCTCTGCCCCACCATCGGAGGTCGCACTTTCCCGAGCCACTACGCCTGAAACTCTGGAACACTCTCCCTCAATCCCTCCGCCTTCCCTTTTTCCAAGTCCTGCCTGGAAACCTTCCTCTTCAACCGTGCTCACAGCCACCTCCCCCATCCTGGCTTGGAGTCAGGCTCCGCCTCTGAGACGCTACCCAGTGTGGAGAGCGCTATATAAGTGCAAGGTGGTGGTGTTGTTACCATGGGTTTTTAGCCAAAGTGGCTGTTTTTCAAGTGGCACTTCTACACCACTACTAATATAGTACTACTAACACCTTTATATTTATAACAACCTGCTTCTGCCCTCTGGAGGCAGGAACTCAAATTGTAATTACCGTTACATCATGCACCCTTTCTCCATTGGGTTCGTATTGCAGGGGAGAGCTGTATTTACATCCAGATTGGTAGTAGTTAGTAGCGATATTCACTTGTGAGGGAATTTTTCCCGGGCATCGAGATTGATTTCAAAAGAGTTGAAGCGAATGCTGATGGGCTTTAATTGACGGAAATGATCTGATGAGTTCCATCCCTATCCAGACATCCCAGTTTGCAGGCCTGAGCTGTTTGAGAGTTTCATTAAATTGCAAATTTGGTATTATTTTGACCAAAATAATATGATTGATCTATCTTGAGCAGGATTTTTGAAATCTCTTTTATTGTATAAACATTGTATTTAGTTGGCTCTAGCGTTCCCTGTTCTGAAAGCCATTTCACTGAATATTATAATGGCAGAGTTGGCATGATAGGATCTTATGTTTGCAATTCCTAATGGGATTTCTTCATGAGAAAACTGCTGTAGACCATTCCGACTCGAGGAAATCCACTCCAATGAGAGCTGCTTCTGGAGGGGACTGCCAGGAAGTTGGCACATTGTTCTTCTGGTTACTGGAAGGAGCCTTTATTTGGGTTCTTTGTTAAGGAATCCCAATGAAATTGCCTCATATTTGGCCTAACGGATGAAATGTTAGCCCTTCTAATTTCCAGTGCAACTCTTAACCTCCTGGATGTTTGGTTTCACTGCATCATTCCTCAGTGTTAAGGCATTTGATCAGACTCTTCTGTTTCACTAGATCACCTTTTGGAACCACTTGAGCTAAATCCCACTTACGGCCACAAAATATTAAAGTATAAATTGTATTGCACAAGCTTGTACAATAATACAATGATATGAAAGGGTGATACAAACCTACAGAGCAGTTTGGTTGTATAACACACAATGGTATAATGGATCATGTGCAGCCACATGTATAGTTATAATACAACAACAAGATTACATTTGTATAGCGTCTTTCACGTCGGGAGGACGTCCCAAGGCGCTGGATACATTCTGAAACACATAATTCCCAACTTCATTACAGATTTCAGTGTTGTTATTCTCATTAAACTCCATACTATAATGAGTGTGCGCCACACTGGTGCTTGTGTTTGGGCCTTATTCTGGTATAAGTTCTAAGATGCAAATCAGGTTGATACCTGTGAATTTTGTTTATCGTAAAGATATGAAATCTTTAATGAAGGAGCAGGCTAACCCTGTAAGAATATTTGAGGGTGTTTAACATTGGAGTGCAGCTGGAGCTTTACAAGAAGGGTCTGTGACATTGATTTTGGGGGTGAGGGTTTGGGATTATTGAAGAGCTTTTCTGTTTAGTCCATAATGCAACTGCTCAGTTACGTTCAAGGACTGTTCTTTTATGTTCTAGCGCTGTCTGTGCATGTCTTAGCACTATTAATTTATTTCTACGACTGCGTTTAAGCTGTAGTAGTGTTTATTTATGTTGTAGCACTGTTTGTGTTGTAGCATTGCCTGTTTATGTTTTAGCACTGTTCATTTATGTTCTAGCCCCTGGAGATTCCTGATGGCCACCGAGCACCTTTCCCTTCCCACTACCGCAGCAGCAGCACCCGCAATGTTGACACCCAGACGCCCTCTGTTCAAGAACGCAGCAGTAGTTGCAGCAGCCACTCGCCGTGCGTTTCCCCTTTCTACCCTACTGGATCTCAAGAGGGAAGCCCCTGCTCAGCAGAAGACCTACAGTATGACAGGGACAAAGGTGAGAGAACAGGCCTCAGAGTGAATCTCCGAATTACAATGATAAATGGGAAATGCTGTTAAGGGCTTTGCATCCCCAGGGTCAGTCAGGACTGTCGTATGGCCTTTTTTTTAAGAAAATGTTCTGTGGGTTAATCCAACCTTTACTTAAGCAGGTGGAGGTAATGATCTGTGGAACACAGAATACAAATACATAAATTATAGCAACGCTATTCTGATGCTGCCCGTGATCACTTAACTGATTGCACCTGTCAAAATACCGGTTGGCATTTCTAATAAAATCAGTCAGCAAGGATCATCTTATCAGAGAAATAATAAATCTGTTTTCTATCTATTCAAAAACCTGTTTCTTGAACAAAAGCGTTTTGAATATTCAGCAGCATTGCAGAGATGTATATCCTGTATATACTCCCAACAAGATTTTGTAAAGTTGTCAGCATTCAGATGCTGGTTCATGAAACCACCTTTTCGCCCAACTCTCGTCAGCTCCCCTAAGCCTAGCTCGGGGTCTGAGTCAGCTGTGTAAAGTGCTTCAATATGTCCTGCTGGTGCTATAAAAATGTAAATTGTTGTTTTATATTGGACTGATATAATGACTGGGGGAGAAACACGAAAAGAACATGGCCCCTGCACCCTGACAGTCTTGTCTTTTTTTCATGGCAATTGTGGTAAGGTTTGGAAAGAGCTGGAAATTGGATAGGTAACTTCAAAGGAAGCACTAGCTTAGGCTCGATGGCCCAAAAGGTCTTTCTCTAGTGATGACGTTTCTATGTTTCACAGCATTTTCCCATCAACTTCTGCACCCTTTTTATCTAGCACCACTGTAACTTCAATTTTTTTTAGGAATTGGAAACACTCGCAAGCGGGAAGGAAAGTTAATTTAAAAAAAATCTCCAGTGTGTTTGCAGAATACGTCCATGTAACTCAGATGGAACCTGTTGATTTTTGAATTGATATCGCTGTGATTTAACTGTGAAAGCTTGTTCAAAGGATTAAACTTCCGAAGCCGTAGTTAAAACAAAGTATGGAGTGAGCAGCAGCCACTTGACCTGCCAGCTCCCCTGCTAACATTCTGTGCACACTTCTCAATGTCATGGATTCTACCAAATGTAATCACCGCAGGTAAAACTTCTAGAAACAATAAACCTGCTATGGAAATAACCATGTTTAAAACTCCAGGCCATCAATCCAGCACTACAGTCTGCATGTCTGGCTGGTTGGACTCCGTAGATTACATTTACATCTATGCTCTGGCTATGTATCCGGGCCTTTTTTTAAAAAGTAAATTGCCAAACAACATAGGGTTTATATAATAAAAAAAACTTGACCACTTTTTCCCCTCCTTTTCTAAAAGCATTTGGTTTCTTTTCCCTTCCATTGGGATACTTCACCTACAGAATACACAGTGATTACAACAGCAATGACAACAAAACAACTTGCCTTTATATAGTGCCCTTCATGCAGGGTAAAAGTGATGGAGCTTGTCCTCTCCTTCACCTTCACGCCCAAAGATCTTTTTCTTCAACCATGTGTATGGTGCCATCCCTCCCTCTCTGGCTTAATTCGAGGTATGAGGTAGAGTTCTGTAGTTTAGTGGCTGAAAGCATAGCTGTCAATGGTGGAGGGGATGAGGGATATTTATTACACAGTCACAACTTACAGTAGGGCTTTCTGGAAAGTAATCGGGGATGTATCCTTGGCTGAATTTTTTTTTGGCAACTGTCCCATAGCTCAGGGATGCTGAAGTTAACGATAGCATCTTGCTGCCATCTTTCTGAAATCAGCACAGAACTGAAGGTGTAACTTGGTCTGTAAAGCTAAACCACTCACTGAATAACCTCACAGAATCATGGGTAGAACACATTCTTTTGTCATTCATCAGAGGTTATTTGACATATCTACTATTCTGTAGGTGAGAGCTAAGATAAATTGTTCTCATTTCCAGCTTTGCTGTTTTGCATTTGTATCCTGTGGCACTGAAATCACAGACAAGTGACCCAGTCCTGTCTCAACATTCATTTTATATCAACCTGGATCATGTTTCCTCTCAACATCTGCAGTGAAACAGTTTAGTCCTGTGAGGCTCCCTTTAGAGCTTCAAATGCTGGTGTAATATCTGTTCCCCTCTCGCATCACAACAAGGCAATTACAGTCTCCTCACTGCGCTGTACAAGCGATACTTCAGCAGAGAATCACTTTGGAATAAATTTCCATCGGGGTCATTTGATACATAATTTTTGGTACATAATGTTTGCATCAAATTGCACACTACAAGTTTTTAATTACATAATGACACACTCTTTCTCGAAGCTAGTCATGCCTGTAGCAGATTGATGGAACAGGGGAATTGTGTTATAGATAGTAATGAGTCCCTCAGTGATCTGTTACGGATCAGCGAGAGCTACCCAGCCCTTTGACAGGTGTGATCAATCAAATGTTCATGACTATGATCAGAAAGTGTATTACAGGCCGTGTGCATGTGGGTGACATAATGGGTGATTGTGAAGGCAGGTCTATGTATTTATCAGTCTGGACTGACTCCATTTACGAACAACATTAAAGAGCACAAGGTTGTTTAACCTTTTGTTATTTTTTTACATTGTTTTTATATTATAAAAGTAACTTTAACCAGGCTGCTGTTTAGTAATGACAGTTTCCCCTTATCAGACAATTATTTTACTACCCGCTACCCTGTCGCTTCTCATAATGTTCTCATGATGTAGGTAAGGTATTGTCCTAACATGATCCAGATGTGTTCAGCCTAGTTTTCGTTGCTTGTAAAGTAAATTCTGAAATGGATGAAGTGAAGACATCTAGGACTGATGCAGATTGTGAACAAGGGAGAACAGGATTGTAATACTGTGACCTGTGTTCTAAAAGTGGTTTTGAGTACTTGGGAGGGAGGGAAATGTGCATTTTGGAAATTACCTTTAAGTATCAATTATTGAGTATCCAGTTCTAGCCATTGAGTTTAAATAAAATTGTCATTTCTCATCTGTCGGAGTATTAAAGTCTATGAAATTTTTGCTCTTTTTTTCTCTCCCAGGCCTCTGCCAAAGCTGCTCTTGAGCTCACTGCATGAGGGCAGCCCAGGGTATCTCACTCACATTTTCTTATTATTTGCTCCAATATCACTTTGTAGTTAACTGCAGAGAACGCCATGAAAGGATTTGATAATGACCTTGATTGCAATTGTTTAACCCCCTGTGACAAATTCCGAGTTTGTATCTTACCACTTTATGGCTTACCATTGGGATTGTCAGTGTGAATCTCTGTTCTATATGAAGGGAAACTATTTGTGAGTGTGAGACAGTATGTAAGGAAGTGTTTTATTTGGGATATTTATAGTCTAGTCTCGTTCAGGACTATCAGTAATTCCAACTAACTTCCTGACCGCAGAAGTGCTTTTCTTTTACATAAAAAAGAAAGAAATCAGAGTGTAATTATTGACATAACTGACCTGTGAAAGTTTCAGACTGTGTGTGTTTGAGCTGTGGTAAAGAAACATCAGTTTAGTTTGAAATGTCCTTTCACACTTGGGTAATGTTCAGTGTGAGCACTTTGAGCTGTATGACATTGTTGGTTACTGATTATTGGTAATGATTGGTGTAGGAACAATTTAAGGTGATGAATAGAATATGGCTGAAGCACAGCATTGGTGCAGTATTAAGGTGTATTGGTTTAAGTGTGATTTTTTTTTAATCCCTGTAACTCAAGCACCACCAAATATGCTAAATAAACTTAGTGACAAAACTTAGTTACTTTCTCAGTGTGAAATGTTAATTAGTTCAATCAGGTAGCTTCCACCTTAAAGTAAACACAAATTTTGCTTATGATTGTGATGCAACATTTCATTTAGTAGAGCTGCTGTCCAGATATATTTGTTGTAATTGGGCCTGGAGCAGGTAGGGTTTAGTTGGGGTGAGTGATTTGTTCGCAAGGTCCAGTTTCATGAATAGCTGAGTTGCAAAAAGAATCAGAAATTTTAAATATGATTTGGAAGAACAAGTGTATCTCATGGAAAGATTTGTTCCATGCCAATGCCATTCTGCCTGCACCCTCTGGAACTCCCTCCTTCCCTACACTCATTTAAGGTCTGTTTCAAGATGTTCCTTGCTGACCCCTTTTTTGGTCATGTTTTTCCCCTCTACTCCTGTGCCCAGCTAGCAGTGTTGAGCGCTTTGGAACATCCTTCCGACGTGAAAGGCGCTATATAACTGAACGTTATTTATATTGTGTTGTAATGTCAGATTTAGAAACTGAAGGAGATAGTAAGTGATAATGGCCAACATTTTGAGTTTTGTTTAGATGGCAGATCCTCTCTATTCCTGAAACCTGGCAAAGCTTCTCACGTGTAATGAACCCATATGGATGTTTGGGAGCAACTGTGAAGCATTAATGGATCTTGTCACAATCCATAAGGCTGGACTGGGCTAAAATTGATGCTTGAAATGACTCCTGGGTGACTGATCTTTCTGGGGTATACTGTGAACTTCCTGGGTGAAGTTGATATAATTTTGAGCTCTCTATTTTCCTGGACAGCTGACATTGCAGATATTGCCTGCTCAGGCACTTCCTATTGATGTGTGGATGATCTCACTGACATCATCACTGCAAGTTTATTGAAATAATATACAAGTGATACTGTGTAGTTATATAAACGTGTCAAATTGTGCTTCACCCACAGAAGTGTAATGAGATCATTCAGCTTCTTCACCACTAAACCCTCACTGTATTTATACTACACCAAACCCTTAATTAAGGGCAGTCCTTGTGAAATTGCATTTGTCTTGTGATGAGCTAGTTGTAAAGAAGGGGTAGAGATTTTAGACATTACTGTATGTGTTGTGTTAGATGTTCTTATGTGTATTTGTTTGAGGAGATCATCAATATGGATGTTGGTATTCAGAATAGGCAAAACTTTTGCCTTAAAATGAGAAACTAGCTGATCTCCACTGCAATTACACTGGATGCTTTTCTGCAATACAAAATTGGTCAAACACTATTGATGACTTTGAGTATGGCCTGCAATGACTAGGCAATGGAAACTGTCTAGTTTGATTGAAAAACTGCTTGATAGGCAACTTACTTTGTGCACCTGAAGTGCCCATAAAGCTATGTCTTTGGTTGCCTACCAATAGAAAGTAAATGCATAAATGCATCTTTTTATGTTCCTGTTATGGTTGTAGCTGTAACTCAGTCCTGCAGCATTCATCTCGCAAGCGAGAGACCTCGGTTTGATTCCCGGCAGGGCGAAACCGTGGGCAATTTTCCTTACTCTACATGCCTGATAATAATCCCACAAGAAAAGAATCAATAATAATTTGGTCACACAATCCACGACTGTTTGTGGGACACTGCTGTGTGCAATTGGCTGCCGAGTTTTACCCTGCAAAATTACAGTCAATTCACTTTACAGTATATTCTGTGAAGCGCTTTGAGACATGAAAAGCGCTATATCAAATGGAAGGATTATTATGGTTAAAGCAAACCATGTTATGGTATTTATTTCCCCTGCTGGGCAGGTGGCTATTTAATCTTTGCAGCTGAAGGTTAATGATGGCAAATGTTTAAGAGTTAAGAGGTTAGAGGGACAAGCAGGAGGACAGTTATATAATATATTCCAAATAATGTATTGATGGAAATGTGCTGAAATCGGCATTTAGCACTGGATCCTTGTACAAGGTGTACTGAATTTGTGGTTGATCATCAGTCCTACGAGTTGGCATCAGATCACTGTAAACGACTCAGCCCTACGGTTTATATTAAAGCCACATATTTCCTTATAATATATGAGGAACTTTTAAAAAAAAATCTGAACACTTTTATTGGACCTTCCCGAAACCAGGAGAGATCTGTTTCCCATCACACCGACTGGCATTCTGGTTGGAAGCCAGCAGCCGTGAAAGACCTGGCGGGTTTTGCGTCTTTTCTCCCTCCCCCCCATCCCTCCCCTCTCACTTGTCCAGGAATTGAAGCCGCGTCCCACTACTCTGTAGTCCCGCACATTAAAGTTGTGCCGTTGCTTTCCTTCCGTGTTAGAATGGTAGTAATCACTGGTGAAATCAGTCGTGAGCTTTGACAGTGTTATTCCTACCCTGAGAAACTCATTGACAAAGCCTGCTTTTGATTTTTTAAAAAAGACTTTCATACAGTAAAACTCGCATGAGTCTGATCTGTATAAGTTGTATAATTGCCTAAGTTGTACATCTGCCCAAGTCCCATTCAAGCGTTTACATTCTGTGCAAGTTTGACATATTTCATACTTTGCATAAGTCATATCAAATGTATGGTACCAACTGATACAACTTATGTGAGGTTTACTATGTTAATTTTACAATTTATAACATCTCATATGGACATCCTAGAAGTGGTGATTCTTTCAAAATGATGCTGTTTAAAAGGTTGTCCTTTTCATCCTTAGCATTAAAAATGATTGAGAAAGAACAACAACTTGTGCATTTATATATCGCCCTTCATGCGGGGTAGCGTCCCGGAGTGCTTGACAATGGCGGAGTCTGTTATCAAGCCAAAGGAAGAGGGAGGAGGGAGGTGATCATAAGCAAGATGAAAAAGGAAGGTCTTTAGGCGGGATTTGAAGGTGGGGAGGGAGGATGCAAGGCAGAATGAGTGAGGGAGAGAGTTCCAGAGCAAGATCCATTCAGACTATTCTGTACGGTACACAGTATGCACTGTGTGAAATATTCCTCAACTGTGATCGAACCGCCCCAGAAAATCGTAGCGTACAATTGTTGGAATACTTTGAAGGTTATTTATTTGTGCAGAGTACAATTGTTGCTTATGTTTAGTTAGTCTTCAGTGGAAGAATGCATCTTACAGATTGTACAAATCTAAACATTTAACGCAAGGGATTGAGGACTGTACATATATATTAAAATTATTAGGTGGGATTTTAATGTGGCAGATTTCCTATGTTTAGTTGTTATGTAAATTCCTAATGCTTTCAATAAAATACATTTTGTAAAAGAAAAAAATTCTGTCAGTCTTGTGAATGGATGCACAGATTTCACACCATTAGACAACGGTTCTTAGTATGTGGCACAGTTTGATCTTATTAGTATGTAAATAAGTTCACGATGAAAACAAATCAGTGTGACAATTTAGTATGCCTGTACATTAGCATTTTTGTGTATACAAAAGATTTGTGTGTATGACAGCAAATTAGAGGAACAGACCTCGTGCGGTATCCTGTCTTGCACCGAAGACTATAACTACAGCATTTCCTAAATGAAATGCAGGGTGAAAGCATGAAACCATTAGAAATGAAACCTACAGCAAAAGCTTTTATGTTTCAAAAAAAAATTAATCGCCATAAAAAATCTGTATTCAGGAATGTACCCGAGTAACTGAGACAGAATATCAGTAGAACAAAACAACTTGAGTGGTTGAGCACAGTTTCCTACCAGAAAGGTTCAGCATTGTATTGGAAGCTCTATTCATTTGCCATGCAGTGCAATCTAATTTCAGAAGAGACGTGCAGCACAGTCCAGTACAGGTGTACCGAGCACTGGATCAAAACTTGCCCTGGTCATTGTTAGTAGGTGACTTGCTTGTAGATTGTAAAGAAAGTTAAGTTGGTGGGCTTCACTGGTTATTGTCTAGCTTCCTTTATGCGAACATTGATGATTTTCTTTGTAAATGTTTACAAAAGAAGTCTTTTATAAGATAGTCTTCACAGGAGTTTATTTAATAACTTACAAGACATTCTGCCTTCCCCTCTTGCGCTCACTAGTTAAGTTTTTCTCTTCTGATTATGGATGTGGTGGATTGCAAACGGTTATATGTTTTTAATTTGACCTCTTATAAGCTGCTCTAGAGTAAGGTTCATGATTAAGTATATAAATAAGTAAAGGAAGTTGTGCTTTTTTTTCAAGTAGACCTTTACTGTCTTTTGAATTGTTTTGGATCAAAGCAGTAGTGACTTTGAATGAATACTACAATTGAGAGCAATTGTATATGTAAATTTAAATCGAGGAAGTCAATACTGAAATGATTCCCATTTTTCTGTATGGGATGATTGTACAATACAGGTGGATTGTGAAATTGTGTGCATAATCATACATGAAAGGAATGAAAATATTCATCATGACATCATGAAAATAATGATTTAATGTCTGTTTGAATATAATTTTCAAATAATGAAAATTGAGACGAACGTTGGGTTAATAAACTAGTTTGTTTTGAAATTTGAAGAATCCACTTGATATTTTTGTTAAATGCAAATTAACTTGTTCCTTAAACAGTTCAAAGTTCCAGGGTGCATAATTTTTCATGTTCTTCACTTTAAAACCATGATATTAAAATCGAAGACTGTGCCAAATTTGGAAAGCAATGTTAATTTGGAAGAAAGTTTTACACTGTACCCAAGAGTGTCGGATGAAATTGGATTGACCATAATCTGAATAACTGGTGGAGCAGACTGAATGGCCTTCTCCTGTCCCTGTGTTTCTAACTGAGAAAACTAGTTTCCAATTCGAGATTAAATTTAAGACTATTTCCAAAATCCCACACAATCTTGAATCTTAAGAGTAAAACAAATCCAGGATCCTAATGCACTGTTGACTTTGTTTTAACTTAGTTTTTTTTTTTAGGAACTCGTTTGAACACAATGTAACAGTAAAAGCCTTGTAATAAGCATCATTTTTGGCTCTCTTTGTTTGCCAGGATTTAGTTTTCCTCACTTTACCTGCTACATGCAGATGGGGGTGGTTTAGCATTTTAGTCCAGAACCTGTGCATGTGCAACATGAAAATTAAAAACTATAATAAAATATATAATAATTCTTGCAATTGAACTATGATTGAATACAGCCAGCATAAACTGGATATTCCAGTGACCCACCAAAGTGGGTGAGTACTTCTGTACAGATCAGGATTAATTGGCTGTTAACAGTCGTGGAATGCACGACATAGTTGTACCTCAGATTGGCCAATCACACAGTCTCTATAAATGAGATATTGGCCCATCACTCAAATGTGAGCATTGCTGCAGTTGTATTTTATTTCACTGCCAATTTCACAAACTCTTAAGATAACATTGACTTACACTCCATGATGGTGTTGGAGGAGGTGTATTGCTTGAGATCCTGTCCTTTGGATGATGTTTATTAACCTAAGGTCCCATCTGCCTGTTCTGGAGATTCTGATGGACTTTAAAAGATCCCAGAATACTCTTTAAGAAATGCAGATAGTTTTCCAGGCTAATATTTCTTCCTCGTTAAAATTCACCGCAAGATGTAATTTGGTCATTAAATTTGTTTTATATTTAGCTCTCAGACCAGCCCAATCCTGAACAATCTCGTTGTTTGAGATGTATGAATCACAATGGAAAGTGGGCGTTTGTTGAAATGAGCAATGTTGAAAAACATTTTGTCTTGTGGTGTATTTGGGCCTAAATATAAGGTTGCTAATGACAATGCTAAAGGGGACTTTCAGAGGAAATTCTTCACACAGAGGGCTGTGGGGATGAGGAAATGACTTCCGGAAGCTGTGGTTGTAGCAGAAAGCATCAATATATTTAAGAAGAAAGTTGATGCATACAGGATGGAGAAAGGATAGAGTGATATAGATCACAAGGTGAGTTTGGATGAAGAAGGCCCTTCGGCCCATCCAGTGAAAAGGGTTAGGAAGGGTGGAGACTTGTGTGGAAGTATAGAAGCAAACCAGAACCATACCAGCACAGAAAAAGACCATTTTTCCCATTTTTAGACTCATTTCAGGTCTTTTTGTTTTGAATCTATCCACCAGTTAGTTCTGCTCTCGTGATCGGTCAAAAAAAACGATTAACAAAATTCATTAATAAGGAATCTGAGTCACGGGAATGAGGACGCCTCCTTCTGATAACCGGAAGTACACCGTCCTGACAACGGAAACTCTTCTCTAATACATTCGTCTTCATGAGCAGAGTTCCCATGGGTTGGGAATTCTAGCAGGATTACTTACTAAGGAATCATCTCTGCCTCTTTTCGTCCCAGCGAACCATCATATTGTCTTTACATTAGAAAATAATGCATTTCTTGTTTTTACAGTAGGGCATCATATCCTTTTCCTCCGGTATAACAAACAGAGGAACAGTTTAAAATTGAGCTGCATGAACCGTACCTCTGGGAGCAAGACAAGTAAATGCTGATTTTCAGTGAAAGACTATTATGTATGCTTCATGCCAGTGTTGCTGTTGCATAATATTTTTTTCCTCCCAGAATTTTGTTTAGTGTTGAAAGTGTTTGAGTGCATGAAGCACTTACATACTTGGAATTGAAACCTTGAAATAAGTGAGGATATTTTGAAGGCAGTGACATCTATTGGCTTTTCTATTCAAATGTCTTTGCAAAGCTCACTGCCTTCATTGAGAAAAAAAAGCTGGTAGGGCCACATGACATTTATCTGGACATTGTCCCACAATCCGTCGTGGTCTCCGAAAGATATCCGAGGGGATGCTGAGGAAGCCCGGCTTCTCCTGCCAAGAGCAGCGTAAGCAGTTGGAATCAGGACACGGAGACGAGGGACTGAGGCACTTCAGCGAAAAATCCTTGCTACATGCCACCAGGGCAGGTAAAGGTTCTTTTCAGATGCCCCCGTTATTCACATACCCTGAGCGATGGGAGTTTGAAACCTTTTTAGAATATTGTAAAGGAACCTGTGTCGATTATAAGAATAAATAACTTTCATCAAAAGTAGCAGAGCTGTCGGACATGGTCCACAGTTACATTAAACTTGGACTAAGAGGGTCGAGTCCCAGCCGAGTGATGACTCCTGCACCAACAGATTCATCCCTGTAGCAGAAAGGAATCCTCCCTTTGTTCAGTCCGTTGCTTAATATGTCAAAACGTGGATGAGCTTCAATGGGCCCGTCACCCACTCTTTGTTTTCAACATTGCATAGGAATGTTGCGATTTTCTTGTTGGTCAAACTTTGTCAAATGCAACATTCACCCTCCTCCCCCCCACTTCCTCCTTCATTCCCCCACCCTCTGTAAAAGTGGTCTGTTCACTGTCGGAATATATACATCTGAGCCTTTAATGTATTGCATTCCTATTTGTCCTGTACACTGACATACAATGCACACCATGGAGTGGTTCCATTGATAGACTCATAGGTTCAGGGTCTATTAATACACTGTTGTCTGTGGTGGCCCAATTATGGTGATCCTTCCGTGTTTGAAAGCTGTGGCTTCTGTTGTGGTGTTTCTTAATGTATTTTGCACAAGGCACATTGTTCAAGACCTGGTTCAAGGTCAGGACTGGTGCATTCAGGAAGATGTGAGCTGCTTTAGTAATTTGTCAGGATGTGTTGAGAGTCCTTGATATCTTGTCTGAGTGATTCCATCCCTGTATAGGTTCAATTGAACACAGACAGATGAGTTTTGTACTTTATAAGTTTAAGTCTGGGTATAATGCAATGCATACTTGCATCTGTTAGTTCTGACTGTATTGCTCATACAATTCTATTGTGGTATCTCTAATGTCTGTGCCTTCAACTCAGTCTGCCTCTTCTCAGTGTTGGGGAGGCCTAATTTGCCAAGTTTGTCCATTAGAGATTGATTGCTGATTCTCGCTCCTAGCTGTTTGCACTAGAACAATCGCATCTATGTAATGCCAATATTAGGAATTTCAGGTCATGAACAGTGAGGTAGACTTCCAGATTCTTCTTATTTTAATGAGCTGCTTTTCTTGGTTGATATTTAGCATCTAGTTTGCATGGGTTGAAATGGATTGACATTATTAGAGGGGAGGAGAAAATGTCAAATAGTTTACTTTGATTGCAGTTACTTGATACAATAATATAAATTGCATTACATCATTTGATGTCATGATAAGGGGAGAATTCCACCTGGGATTGAGATGAGACCTAGTAAGTGAGATTTACTATACTCACTTAGCATTTCCCGAGTGTTCTGAATTTGGGAAATTGTTGAAGTCTTAACTTTGAAGCTGGTCTTTTGTGGAGTCCTGTAGCTCAGTGGTTAGAGCACTCGCTTTGCAAGCGAGAGACCTGAGTTCAATTCCAGGCAGAGGGCGAAACCTTGGGCAAGTTTCCTTACTCCACACAGAGCCTAATAATAATCCCTCCAAAACAAAAAACAATAATAAATTGGGCATTTTCAATCTACGACTGTTTGTGGGACATTGCTGTGCGCAATTGGCTGCCGCGTTCGCCCACAAATATACAGTCAATTCACTTTACAGTGTGTTCTGTGAAGCACTTTGGGACGTCCTCCCGATGTGAAAAGCTCTATATCAAGTGCAAGGATTATTATTATTCTGTACTTAAAAGAAACTTAAGAGTAATGCGGCTTCAAAACAGGAGTGTGTTTTAAAAGTTTGCTAAATTCTGTATACATAAAATTAGATAATTACTTAGTGACATGGCACGGAAATGGGTCATTCTGCCCAGCCAGTTTGTGCCAGAGTTTACTGCACATTAGCCTCCACCCTTCTTATTTCACTCTCCTTGTAACCCTCTATTCCCTTCTCCCTCAAGGTTTCTCTTAAATGCATTGATGCTACTTGCTTCAACCTACTCTGAAATGCTGAGAAAATAGAGTAACTCTAGACTTGGCTGAATTCCTATCCCCATGTGGTTTTAGCCTTCAGTCTTAAATTTAAAATTGTGCAATATTTTGGAAATGTTTTAAATTCAGCTATATTGGAAACCCAGTTTTCTGCAGTTTTTTCCAAATCAAGACTGAATTTGAGTTTTTCAAAATTTGGTGCAATTTTGAATTTTAATTCCAAGGCTAAGACTCTGGGAAATTGGGTCACAGGAATCTTCTGATTGTGATCAATACTGGGGTGATTTCTAATAAGCTGCTACTTCGGGTCCGAGATATTTTGAGTTGGTGATACCTGATATTCCATATCATACTGATACTCCACACTGATATTGACACTAATATTAATGTTCAAGATACATTCCAATCATGAAAAATGATTTGTCAAGTTCTTGATTGAAAATTATGCTTTGAATGAAACCAGTCCCCACAATTCAGATTGATTGATTGATTGATTGATAGTACAATGAATGCTGCATAAGTTTCATGTAGTAAACTGAGAGCCGGTAGTGCAATGCAGATTTGGCAGATTGAGAGCCATCTGGATGAAGTTGTTTGAGAGACATTGTGGATGGTGCTGAAGTATAAAAACACTCGCCAAAGTCTATATTGTTGCTGGAGATCTTTTCACATTTTAAGAATGCTATTACGAGCATTTTTAGGTTTAGTTCCTTCATTTTGGATTTGCAGAGCAGTACAGAGAGAGAGGAAGAGAGAGGGTAGTGTCTAGTGCAGAAGCTGTGAAGTAAGATGCTTTATTGATCAGTGGATTAGTGAAAATGGTAACAGGGACATGAGCAGGGGGATGGAGTCTTCAGCCTGTATTCTGTAGAGGTGGAAAAGGTCAGTAGGGATGGGGGTGAATCCCTGGGCTTGTGGGTACTGTACACTTACACTGCACTGGATGCTTTGAGTTCCTTGTGCTTTATGATTTTCTGTTTGTACTGTTGATTTCTATAGTGCGGTACTTTATATTGCAGTTGCTCCATTGAGTCCATTGAACTCCACACTGATATTGACACTAATATTAATATTCAAGATACAAATTATTATTTTCCAGTCCTTCTTTTAAAAATAGAGAATGCTAACGTTTTGCTATATCAATCATGACGTTCACAGGGAATTATTGTTGCTTTGTTAAAATCCTGTGCTCATTGATTGTGAAACATTCTTTATCTGAAATGTTGCACCTTTAACTGTTGCTAATTCAGTCTGAAAAATGCACACTCTTTCTTTCTCTTTGATCCTGCATTGTCCTGACGGTGGTGCTGAGCATATAAATGATCGATCGGTATCCTTTGCATAAAGACAGGCAGAATTACTTATGCCTACGCTGGGCTGATTATCCCAGATCTGCTCAAAGTGAAGCAGAATGATCCATTCATTGTGTGCTGTTCCCCAAGATAATATTTGGATTATGTTCAAAATTCTATAATCACTTTCATATTTACATTTTAATACATTTACGTTTGTAATTCAGGCCCATGCCTTTCACCTTGACATTTTTTTCCAGCATTTACAATTTCCTCAAAATATAAGATAAAGACTGAGCATAACACCTCTAGTTTGAAGCATTCATTCTCTTCACCTCAGTGACAGACGTGGAGCCCCCCCCATCCCTCAAAAATAAAATAAAAATTCTGTGCAGTTTTATGCTGCATTAATACAGCTCTGGAGCTTACGTTTGTTCAGGATGGATGAGTTTTTCTTTGTTGATAGTGACACATGTCAACCAATGAAAGACATTAGACTCTGAATAGAAATAAATTTAAAAGTATCTAATAAGATCTAATAAATGGAAACATTTAGGTTTCGCATACCTGGGGCAATTTGTGTGATTTATAGAATTCCTATGCGAGTCCTGGCCCCCACCAGCCCACACACAATAATATCTTTCTTTTGCATTTTACAGATAGTGGGAGTAGCTCACCTCTCCCCAAATATGCTTCATCACCCAAACCAAACAACAGCTATATGTTCAAACGGGAGCCCCCAGAGGGATGTGAGAAGGTGAAAGTCTTTGAAGAAATGGCGTAAGTAGTAAAAGTTCTGTATTTTGTTTTATTGACTGTTTCCTGCAAACCACCCAAATAGACTGAGCAACAATGGACGACAAATACTTTTCTTTTTGTTTGTCGTGTTGGCAGCAAATCCCATCACCTTTTTCTGTACACAGGAACGGTGTGAGTAAAGAGTGCTCCTCGAGACATGGAGGCTATGTTTACATGACTCTATTAGGGGTATAGTGAAAGGGCGGGGCATTGAGATTAAAAGACTTGCTAAGATCTAATAAATGGGTGAAATGCATTTGAGCGGACCCTCATTCCTGTTTTCATTTGTTCCGATGTTTAGAATATTGTAAAAAAAATTCCAGCTCTAGATTAACAATTCATTTTAAAACTTTGCACTTCAGAAGTCCAGATGACTGCTGCTTATTTGGCATAGTTTTGTTACAATGAACGAGCGAGGGGGCGGTTGTGGTATATCAGTCAGGTAAGTGGAGACCCACATCTGGGTGCTTGAGGGGAACGTGGGGATGCAGACAGTCTGCATTTGTGTAACTCCTACTGCTGTAACCCAACCTGGAAGATTTTATAACTAAATTTAGATGTTCGACATACTGTATGCTTCGAGAGATTCCAAAGTTTGCTCCAAAGTTACCTGATCTATCCTGCCTTTTGGATACACACCTGAGCAAAATATTCCACAGATCTCCTTTTCTTTGTCATTGGCTCAGCATTGTGGTTGTGAAGAGATACAAGTTAAAGCTGTAGGGAGTTTCTATATAAAAATATCTAGTTGTGTGAACGAGAGACAAAGAACTCTGTGTCCTTTGATAAAAGGGCAGAGCTAAAACCCAGTGACACCAGTGTGGTGAAAGAAAGCTTTAATTTTACACGTAAGTATGCTGACACCATCTATAACAAAAACAAATGTACATAGTGAACTGGCAAGATCAAAGCCTATTGTTGAAGAGGATATATTACAGGATTAGATGAATGCATTTCCTTATAACCCCCCCCCACCCCCCACAAGCAGACAGTGCTACCCTCCTAATGAGAAGTGGCTCTTTATTATTTTTTTCTATAAATGAAACTAGGCATGTTGTTTGCATCATTTATTGATTCGGTTAAAAGGGTAACTGAATATTCACGGGGAGAAACCGGCCTAATGAAAGCTGGCAAACAAAATAAAGATAGCAATTTGCAAAAGAATAAGAATCAATCTTGTGAACTATAAAGTTTGCTATCCATCAAAAAAGCTGGCCCAAGCTTGAATACTTCTTAAAAAATAATAAAACTGTGTCTGTCTGAATTAACGCAATTCAGTTCAAATCATAAAATGCAATTTGAGACAAAAGACTGAGACAAATAAACATTTCCTAACGACAAATTCACCCAAATGATCAAAACACTGACCATCACTTCCTCTTCCTTTAAAAACTAAACATTTGGGGATTTACTGGCAAAAATTACAAATCTTTCCTCAACGTTAATTACTCTATATTTGGTAAGGTAAAAAAAAAAAATAGCCACATCTGACCATGTCTAAAACCTCTTATCGAGCGACAGACTGAACTTTAAGAAAATACAGGGTGAGATTCTGAATGTATTAACCTGCATTGGTGGTGTGACCTTAGAATGGGAAAGTCCTATGAGACCTCATAGTGCCACAGTTGGTACATTTACTGACTAGCAGAAGAATAGATACCCGGGATAATCATTATATTTGTTAGGAATCTCTCTTTTTCCTTCCCCCTCTCACCCATTAATTTCTTTAGAGGTTGATCTTATCAAGGTTTTCAAAATTCTGAAAGGTTTTTAGTGTATACTTTTTAGTGAAAGATTATTGCCACTGATCGTTATATTGGTAACTGGATTGTCACTAGAAGATTTGAGGAGGTCAGAAGAATTGTCTTCACACACAAGGTTAATACGGATTGTTTTGTTATTGAGACCTGATATCTTAACGTCAAATAAAAAGGGGTTTGGATGCTTATTTAAAGAGAAACAACATAAAAGGGGAAAGAGCTATGAATTGGGATTAATCTACCTGAAGCGAGGCAGCTAGAACCGGCATAGGCTTCATAAGCCATGTTATAATTTCATTGATTCCTTTCTGAGACCATAACATATGCGAAGGGACGTTGATGAAAATTTGAGGAAAAACAATACAGAAGGGTACAGGGAAAGAGCAGGGAGTTGGGATTAAAGTATTTAGCGCCAGTGAAGGAACTAGCAGTAGCAAAGGGTTGAACAACCAAATGGGCTGCTCCTCGGCTGTAATTTCAATTATTCTTTTCCGCCTGAAAGCTTAGAAAATGCATGACATTCCCACCACTGCAGCACCAACCATCTGAAAGCTCTGCAGGAGACCAGGTTCAAGGTCTGGGAAGCTAGTGTGACAACATTTTTGTTCTTTTGCAAATAAATAAAGAGCAGATTGAATAGTCACCACCAGAAGAGATGTGTAGGTAAATATTGGAGGGACTGATAGGTGTCTGGGCCTTTCTTTGTTCCTTCCTATCTATGTGTGTAATGTAGATACATGTCTATCTAATGCCCCATTGTTACTTCTGCTGTGAGTGAATCTGGATCACTCCACTCGCATCCTAGATCAGCCCTCTGCCCACTTACATTGCATGTCAGCTGGTGTTCCCATGCTGTAAAGGAGACATATTGTCCCCTAGGTGTAGATCCAGTGGTGAATCATGTTCCACCTGACCTTTTTCATCCCTAAAGTTCGTGTTTCTTCCCTGTAAGTAGAGTCTCCCTCTATTCTCCTCCTCAGATCTGATGCTAAGTAACGTCATTGTGACAGTCTTGTTAAAACTGGTGTAAACATCACTGCTTAAGGTTGGTCTGTCAGTCTCCAATAATCTGCTACCTTCCAACCTTCCACAAAACATTCAAAACATGACAAATAACATGGGTGAGAGTTATTTATCTTCAGTTTAATAAGGCAAGGTGATTCTATGTCCCGGACTTCCCAGGATTCCTGCATTTGAACATTTGGTTTTGTATAGCAAGACGTTGATTATGGGGTCAAGAGTAGAGTGAGAGGAAATAGCGAAGGTTTGAAATATTCATTGTGCTCAATAACCCTGAAATACAACAGAACTTTATTCCTGTTATAAAATAAGTGTCCCAGTTCACACACCATACCTGTGACAGCGATGTTTTTGTTTGTGAAGCTTTGTACACATATAGTGGTATGATTGGGACAGTGCACAAAATACTACCTGACTGCAGTTTGCATTGATCTCTCTGTGTAATCTTGTTGAATACTAACTGCATGGCTAGTAGTGAGCACTATCTATTATTACAAATGACAAGGTGTTTGTGTCTTGTCTCTAGCAAAGTCTATTCCACGCTCACAGTCATAGCATGTTTTCAACTAATGCAACATCTTGGAATTTTCACATTAAAAGTTATGAATATCGTTTTACATCTGATAACAGAAATACTGGTTTTGGATTAGAAACTGGTGTCAATCCATTGTAGGTGTCTGACCTTTTTTTAAAGTTTCAATCTCTGTTTGTTCTCTCGGGTGAACAGACTGTTTGGATTTATCTACTTAGCGCAGAAAGTAATGAATATGTGGAATGGATTACCCAGGGAGGCAGTAGAGGCAGATTATGTTAACAAATTCAGTAGGGATTTTAGAGAGCTATTTGGCAAAGAAATTGATTAAGAGATTTGAGACAGAAAGCAGTGCAGGATTATTTTTAACTTTGCTTCTGGCCAGATGGGCTGCAATAGACTTTCCCAGCCCTGTACATTGCTCTGTTCCTGCCTCGGGACTTAATCCAGCACCTCTCCATTGCTGCAGTTTTCAAGCCTTGCCTGTCAGTCATTTGAAAGGCCTGCATTGTCCTGCGAATGTGAAATTATTTTTATTTCCACTACTGGTTACTAACTGAATGTCCGGGGACAGACAAACTTCTTTTTAAAAGTATTAATTATTTTTACTCTTTCCTAGGTCTCGTACACCTAGCTCGGTCCCTTTGTTTTCCTGTCCTGATAGAAACAAAGTGAACTTCATCCCTAAAGGGTCGGCATTCTTCCCTGTAAGTATTGTCAGTCGCCCTCTGTTCTCCACCTCGGACCTGATGCTCAAGAACTCGTCAATCTTGGGAGCTGGTCCCAGCCTAGCATCCAGCACTCAGACTGATGGCCAGTTTTCACCTCAGGTCTCATTCTCCCCTTCGTCGGACGACACCAGCACAACAGACTCTGAGGCCTCAGTGCAGCAGACGTCACACCAACAGCAGCAGCTTCACGAGTGTCAGACTGAAGAGCACTCATCAGTTCAGAACTTTGTCGTAATCTAGCCCCTGGACTCCCCCACCCAGGTAGAGCAGGCCTCTGCCCTCTTGTCGGGTTGGTCTATATATCTGAACATCTGCATGGAGTAGCACCTGCATTCTGAACAACCGTTCTTAGCATTGTAGCATATCTTCCACTGTTCTTGGCAGGGATAGAATTCCTCTTTAGGAAATGTTTGTGAGAAGCAGTAATGCTTGCAAAAACACATGCTTCATTTACGTGTTCTAAGTGCGGACTATGCATTACATGGTACGTTTAGATGGGTTAGTGCTGTGTCCTGTGTTCTGTTCCATCTCCTACAGTAAGAATAAGCTGTATATCAAAAAAAAAATGCCTGTCTAAAAGATAGAAAAATAGATGTTATGTTACGTTATGGAGAAAAAAATATTATGTTTACAAACAATCCAGGTTGTTTAAGTTTATAAATTCTGTAACACATACAATGCAAAAAAAAAAAGGCCACACCAGTTGCACAGTGCCCACCCTATGGCCTAGCTTCAGGTACTTCAGGTGAAGTCTAAACTCAGGTAATTTGGAATGTATATCCGCATAGGATTTTAACGAATTTGTGGGCTGAAAAAAAGCTAAGTGAGAGTTTAGGGTAAGCATCACTCTTGCCTTTCCTTTTTGTACATTAACCTTTCCTCATTACATTCCACTTTCTTTAAAAAGCCGTTGTACTTGCGTCCAGGGAGACCCGGACACGGTCGAACAGTATAAAAGTACCAGCATTAATTACAGTGATGTCCCACATCATTTGTTTAAGTGGACGTTGGGTAGAAATAAAATTGCATAAACCATTGTTTTAAAACGTATCAATCGTTTTGCGTGACATTTCAGAGTTTTAAAAAGAAGTTTCAGGTGTTGAAGACTGTTAAGCTGTTACACATACAGTAAAGTGTTGAATACTAGGCTGTATATAAGAAACATTCCATGTTGTGAAGAGATCTCCACGATCAAACTGTTCCAAGTTACATAACCGGACTCTTCAGGTTCTTATGTTGCATTTGATCCCTTTTTTTGCGTGTGCAAAGTTTGGAATTGGCAGATACACAAGCGAAATGCTGTTACAAAGATCAAATAAAATTAATGTTTGGTTTCTCATCTTTTTTTATTTCCACCCCTTTTCTCTCCCTCCCCACTTTTATGTTAACCTTGTTTACGCAGTTTTCAGTGGTTATTTAACTGAACTATAATGGATGAATTGGCACAGAAGTGTGATGGACTGAGTTTCAACGTAGCTGGTTACGGTTAAGGATTCACTTTGCTAAATGAGAATTTATTACCTTACTTAGTCCAAAAAGGTTACGCTGGAAAGAATGAAGAACTTGCCAGTTATTTTAACAAGAAGAATCAGGGCTAAGCATTCAATGGCAGCCAGCACCCAGTGTTACGTTTATCCTCGTTCCTTGCTACAAGTTGTACCTGTGGCTGAGCTGCTTATGCAGCCCTGAGGGTCAGTCCAAAGCCTTTCCCAACGCCACCCATCACCTGAGAAACTAGATATTAATTTTACCAAACACTGTTGCAAATCTGTTCTGATTGTGATCTTTATAAGGTTTTGAACCAAATTGGTTGGTAAATTAGCTAATACATTAAAATGTAAATTAAACCAACATTTAATGGCCTCTGCGTGTATCTTACATCCTGATGTAGAAATATTGTTTGTCTGATACATTGTTTAAAAACTTGTTTGAAATTTTGTACATAGTTACTGTTATTTCTAGCCATTGTGCTAAACAGTATTTATGAGTTGCCACACAATGTTTCTTTAAATAATGCATCGTGTGGCTTTTGTTTTGTATTTTTTCAGTATATAGTTCTTGTGTCTTATTTAAATAAAGTTAATAGCAAAAAGCATGAATAAAAACTGGCAATTTTCTACATGTATTTGGTGTTTAATAATATCTTGCTTTGGTGATATCCTTTTTTTAATGTTTTTATGTTTTAAGATTACCAGCTTGTTATTGGGACTGTGAACTCCTAGCACAGCTCCCAAAATATACAATGCCTGGTAAGTTTCATGTTGGTACACCCTCGCTCTGAGTCAAAAGGTTGTGGGTTCAAGCTCCATGTCAGGATTTTGAACTGATAATCCAGGCTGACACACCGGGTCTCCAATGCTGGGGGAGCGGTGCATTGTCAGAGGTACCATCTTTGGGTGACACGTTAATCCGAGTTCCCGTCTGTCTGTTCAGGTGGACGTTAATGATTCCATGGCATTATTCGAAAAGAGAAGGGCGTTTCTCCCTGTGTCCCAGCCAACAAGCCCCCAAATAAAATTCATGGCTGTTTTGTGGGATGTTGCTGTGTGCAAAAATGCAAGATGTCTACTGAGTTCATTATTGGAGGCAAAGGTTTACAAAGGAAATGGGCCGCTTGGCTTAACCAGTCGATGCTGTGTTTATACTCCACACAAGCAATCACCCATTAATTTACTCTTTCTCTATACCTGCTTTTCCCCTCTGTCTAATGCGAAGGTCTTGCTCTATCTAGAAGGCATTTATACTATCTGATTCAACCACTGCTTCAGGCAGCAAGTTCCACAATATCATCACCCTCTGTGTGAAGTGTGAAGCAGTTCCTTCTAAATTCTCTTAGTCCTAGTTGTTATTTTATATTTATGTCTCCTGGTTATGGACTCTCCAACCAGTGGAAATAGCCTATTTATGTTAATCTTATTGAACCCTTTTTATAATTATCGACACTTCTATTAGATTCTCCCTTCAAAGTCTTCTGTAGTGAAAAAGGCCCCAACCACTCTATCCTGAAAGGAGTAAACTACCAGACCTGGTAACACCCTCTAGTATCACTCACTATGCTGTACTCTTTTCATTGTTATTATGTCCTTCCTATGGTGTGGAGACCAGAATTGGACACATGGTCTAACCAAGGTTTTGTATAAATTCACCACTTTTGTACTATTATATCCCTCTGGATATAAAGCCCAAGACCCAATTGGCTGTTTTTTTTTGCTACCTTTAGTGTGAATTCCCAAATCTGTTTGCTCCTCTTCTCTCAGGTTCCTACCATCTAGACTATATATGGCTCATTTATTTTTCTGATAAGGAATTGTTTAAACGTTGCTTTCTGTGTAAACTTTATTTCAGTTTACTGTCTGGTATGGTCAGGTGCAGTAACTGGGCTCTGGGACGCTACCCTGTGTGAGGGGGCACTATATAAATGCAAGTTGTTGGGCTGACTGAATGTTCAGTTTCAAATAGGATTGATAATCTGTATTGGGACATGGCTCAGACACACGTTCTCCAATGGTTTAATTTAACAATGGGAATGTGAGACGAGGAGAGAGTTGTCACAAATGTGAAGTCAAAAAGGCAGGTCTTAATAAGTTAGTTTTGAAGGCCAGGAGGGAGCAAGGCAGAAAGACTCCAAAACAGTACAGCTGAAAGCAGATCAGGTGGGGCCATGAAACAGGCCGTTGTTTGTTGAGCGGAGGGAGCAGTCACGCCTGTAGGATTGCGGGAGAACATAGAGAGAAGGTGGGATGAGTGAGGCCATGGAGGGGATTTAAAAATGATGACAAGGATTTTGAATTTGATCTGCTGGGGTATGGGGGAACGAGTGGATCCAAACAAGGATTTAGGTGATGGGCTTGTGTTGGTCAATGCTGCTGTTGTGGATGTGAAGGAAACGGCAGTAGATGACATTTGATCACATTTTTGTTTGTATAAAAATTTATGAACTTGTACATAACTGAACAGAAAGTTGCTTGAACTGTTTAATGTAGAACTCTTGCTTGAACTCATTAATGTAGTAAGTAGTTTGACGGTTAAATAACAATGAAAGCAACATTTTAAAAACAATTGAGCGAATGAATGATATAGTGCCAATAATCTACATTTGTCATGGACATCTTAGGCCATACAGGACAAAAGATGATAATAATAATCGTTGCATTTGATATAGCACCTTATCATGTCTTCAAGACATCTCAAAGCTCTTCGAAGAGTATACTGTAAAGTGAATTGACTATATTTTGTAGGCAGCCAATTGTGCACAGCAATGTCCAACACAGTCGGCGATTTAGTGACCAAATTATTTTTTTTGAAAAAAAATTACCCCGGAAAAGCGATCGCCAATTGATTAACAACCGGGATCCTACTTATTGCTAGGTAAACCGGCGTGTGGAATAAGGAAACTTGCCCAACGTTTTGCGCTGCCGGGAATTGAACCTAAGTCCTCTCACTTGCAAGGGGAGTGCTCTTGCAAAATGAAAGTACTTAGCATTAATAAAGCACCTTATACGCCGTAACTTTGTAAAAAGGGCTTTACAGTGGTCATTGTCAACTCTCGTGTTTTCTTTTTTTAGGCAAATGTCAGTCAACATGCAAAAAGTAAAATCACATAAACGGCCCCAAGATGAATGATCAATATGTCTGAAGGATTGTTGGCCAGGGAAAATTGAGAACATCTCCTTTTTTTTAATAGTGTCATGCTGTCTTAATGCTAACCTGAAAACAGAACTTAATGTCTCAATTTATCTGAAGGATGGCACTCTGCCAATGGAATGGTTCCCTAGTACTGAGCTGGAGTGTAAGCTTAACACTGACCAAAAATGTTGACATAGGGCTTGAACTTGTGACAAAGAGAGGCAGTTTTAGGAGACACCAGAAAGCATTTCTTCCATTAGAGATAAACAACACCTCGAACAAGTTTACAGGGAGTTTGGCTGAGATCTGGATGCCAGAATTGTGTGAGAAACAATTTAATGTAATGAGGTGCTTGTAGGGTACATATTCTGAAATGCTATCAAATGGGCCAAAGGAAGGGCCTTCGTCATCTGAAAATCTGGTAATTTGGTATGATCTAGAATTAGCAATCACTCACTGCCACAGATGTAATCCATGATGCATATTTGTTCAATATTAGAAATAGAAGGGGGGCCATTTACAATGTCAGCTGTTTTTATGAATCAAGTTTTTTAAATTAATCCTGAGGAATGATTTTTTTGCTTCTGCATGTTTACATCTTTGCTTTGCATTTTGGAAATATTAAATATTAAATTGCAGCAGTGTAAATGTGTGCTTTTATGTGCATCCCTCAGTTGAAATTTATGGAAATATGTGCAGTCCAGCCTTCTTATCTCAATGAAAAGACCATTCATCATGAATCAGCTGAGCCCAGACAGTGAGAGACATACTTCCTCCTGTCCTGGTTTGTCAGTCACTGGATAATAATTGGGAACAGATTTCCAGCATATAGACACTGAGCCCAATTTTAGAACCGACCTTAGCTGAGAACCACTGAACTATAGGTCTTTTTATATGGATGTGTTTATTTAAATTGAAATTGGTTAGCATTCCCTGAACAACAAAATTACATTTATATAGCGCCTTTCACATCTGGCGGACATCCAACTGTGAAACAACGTAGACTGATAACATTTAGAAAGATATTCAAGTATGGCGAAAGGGGAAGGGGGTATTTGGGATGAAAAAAGATCCTGCCAAAAATCCAATAAACGTGTAGAATAGGCTCGATGGGCTGAATGTCCTCTTCCTGTGTACTTTGTTTTCCTTATGAAAAAGAGTGGCGGGGGAAGAGGGTGTTTATCTTGAATCATTTACAAATGGCACAAGGGTTTCATGATATGAAAAATGTCAATGGGACAAATCTTGATCACCGCTGTTAAATTTGAGGCATCCTCCCACTGTGAAAGCCTCTACATCAAATGAAAGGGTTATCAATTAATGCTACTCCAATGAAAACACTATTAGAAAACTAAGCTAATAATTTTTCAACAGCAAAAATTCTTCCCCTTTCCTTAAAAACTTTTTTTAAATACAGCATGACTCGCCTTTGTACATAATTAAAATTTACATGTCTTAATCCTGCTGCAAGAATCCATGAAAGCTTTCCTTTTTGGAGGGGCAGGAACTAATCACGGTGTCTATTTTGGCATAAAACCACAGCAAGTTGAAGTAGCATTTTCATCAATATTTAGCCTTCGCCTTTTAATTTGACTACTACAAAAGACAATCCAATAATGCCTGATATTAGTTTAGCAATGAATAATTTTGAAATTTATTTTGATATTTGTGGAAAAGCAATTTTATCAGATACTATAATGCAGTATTTTTTAAAACTATTTTATATGAAAATGCACCATTTCGTTTGTACAAAATTGCTAATGGACAGTTCAGTTTAGAAGTATACTTAAAAGGCCAGTTTAATGAAATAATTAATGTTTCCACCTCCTTGTCAGCAATGTTGCACAAACCGAATGACCAATTCTATTTGGGAGGTTGTTGGTAGGGCACTGGGAAAACTTCTTTTTTGAACACTATTGTGAGATCTTGAATCCCTGATCAGACAGGCAGGACCTTGGTTTAATGTCTAATCTGAAAGACGGCACCTCCAACAATACAAAATACTTAGACAATGTGAGTTCAAGTCCTGACATGTTAACAACTGATACAAACTGGCCCACAAGGAATAGTTGTGCTTCTGCGATGTGGGACTGAATCCATTGCTCAGATAGGGAGTACCCTCATGCAGACTGACGTGATAAATTCCTTTGAGGGAATTCAAGTTTAATTTATACAGAAACATCTGGAAGCCTTCAGTACCTAAATTAGCAGTGTTATAAACCAGGTTCAAAGGAATTGAAGTCAATCCAGACTCGAATAAAGTGCTCCATTCAAATGTCTTCTGCTTTTTAGCATACCTTTGATCTGTGCTTTTCACTGTGCCAAGGGAAGATTGGGCTAATGTATGCTTAGTGTTCATTGGAACCAATTGAGAAATTCAGGACTGAATTTCCCAATAATGCAATCAAATTATTTAGCTAACCCCATTACAATATAATAGTGATCTCATGCCAAGTTAAAAGTTAATTGACATCTCTTTTCTGCATAATTACTTTTCCTGAAATGAAATATTAATTTATACATTTGATCTCCCAAATGATATGAAAAAGGATGCAGTGGACACAGATCATTCAGATTCACTTACTATTGGAAGAAATTGCCTATCAGATTGCTTCTCTTCGTAGTTCTCCAGGAATAAATAACTCGTGGAGGAACTGGGCTTGATTGGTTAAGACTGTGCAGGGGGACCTGGGGGCAAAAGTTTCATTTGGAATGAAGTATCATGCCTCAGATTGTTAAAATCAAGGCATCGCTGTGATGCTCAGGATACAGATGAATTTTTCACTTGTGCTAGATTGTCTTACTCTGCAATCCTTCTTATTGTCCAGTGACTTTTTTCTAACCAAAACCGTTGACAAAATTGTCACTTTCTACTAATACGACTAAAGTATCCCCAGTCATATGCCAAATGCTTTTATACAGAACAATGTGTATCTAAAAAATCTTAACTTAAAATGTCACAGTTGAATTTGTGGCCTTCAAAATCATCCACGTTTTTATGTAGTTGGTCAATCATTGGCCAGTGCTTGAAATTCTGCAGTCTATTAGCTGTTCAGGGAATGTTTGATGTAGTTAACAGCTTGTTCATTGATACTATATATTCAAAAAATCAACAGATTCATCATTTTCTCTGGGCTTTATCCAAAATCCAAATATATACTGAGGTTGACAGTGATCGATGGACATTTTGTAATAATAGTTTTATATAATGATGGTAATTAGGAGTTGAAATTGAAGGAAATCCTCATTTTAGGAACCACTCCAGACATACATTTATAATATATTTAAATAACAGCAGAAATAAATTGCAAGTTTTCTGATTCTATCACCATGAACCTTTGACAAACTGAAGATACTGTATGTTCAGCATTCAGGCAGAACACAGCTTTGCAGCCTTGCAGATATGGCTTTTGTAAATGCAAATGAAGGATAGAGGTCTGTGATAAGAATTCAGTCACATAGCTTCATATTAGAATATTCTAAAAAAGCTTTTCAACAGCAGGCTCTGACATTACAGAATAACTAAGTACAAACACGCAGTCCATTTAAATACTGAAAGGATGACTTTAGAATTATATGTGTAATCCTGCATGAAAATCCTCTTATTCAATGCAAACAATTCTGAAGATTATTTTCAGATAAAACCCAACAAGAAATATGTTTCTTGTAGTTGAAGTAATTGTAGTACCACTACATATACTGTACCAGAGTGTTATTAAAATAATCCATATACACTTTGCTTTTAATTCTTTCCATGGCTCCTTCCCCCGTAACAACCCAAAACATCAGTTCTTTCATAACTGCATCCCCCAAATGGCTCCAAGTATAATAAATATTTAATTTTAAAAATCTTATCAAAAGTGAGCAGCTTATTTTCATTATGCTGTGGTAAAGAACATCAATGTAATTTTAATGGTGTCTGTGTGGATTTAAATGTATGCCTTCAAAGCTCTTCAATCTAAAGCTAATCCACACAATACAATACAACTGTTTTAGGTTTGCCAATGAAGAGTCAGTTTGGCTACAGTGCTTTCCACTGCAATCGGTGATCTCTTCTTTATCTGCTCCAGTGGTCTAGCCAACAGGGGCAACATAGCCTATAGTGAAATTCAACTGGTCCTGCACAATCATGGTAACATTTGTGATAAATATAAAATGTCGTGGAAAATTTCCTGATTTACAAAGTCATACTCAGGCAGCAAAGAGCAAGCTCTTCTGTACAATTCACTTAACACTGCAATGGGCTCTTTTCCATCTCCTCTCCCTCCTCATCCACCAACCTCCACTGTCTTTAAACACGGCCTGCTTACATTCCCTGCCTACTCTCTTAGATGGGGAGACCGCAACTGCTGTGGCACAGTGGGACTCTGAATCCTGTGGGCTCATACTTTGTATCGGAAAGTTTGAAGTATTCTCTTCCCGTCTGTGGACCCCTGCTTGTTGTTGGTGTGGTGCTCACAGGAGAATTTGCAATACATAATAACACTAATGTCAGGAGCCACATTTGGGTGTGTTTGTGCCTGTTCATCCTTCCCCTAGAGGGGAGGAGGCAGCTGAGGTGTTGATACCATAAGTTTCCTGACCTTGCAGTGCTTATAGGGACTCTAGCAGAGTCCCAGACAATGTTGTGGTAGAATACTTCATCACTAGCTTGAGCACTGGATGTATACTCTGGGGTTTCCTTTCTCCGTTTGGAAGCCCCTCGTATGGAACAGCGGTAGCCATTTGCTGTTCTCCTTGGCTGGTCTTCCCATTTCAATGTTTTATGTGCGTTCAGTTTAGTCAACTACAGCATCAGAGACGTATCAAAGGCGTGATAAGGTGCTATAACAAATGCAAGGATTATTATTATTATCATCAGCTCGCTGTGTACCGAAGCCTGTTGGCAAATTTAGGTTCCTGCTTTGGTGGTCTGTCATGGTTATTGTAAATATTATAATTGCTGCTAATCAGTTTTAATTTTTAAAACATTCTGCTAATATTTCTTGTACAATGTCTTCCCGTCTCCTCTTTCACTCCTGAAGGTAAAAGATTTGTCTTTTCTACTTGGATACATAATTTTATTTTTCATGTAACTGCTTATTTTAGAGTAGGATAATACAATGATTTGGGTGAACTAGGGTATCACGATATTGAGAGAATTGCCTTAAATAGTAGCCTAGAGAAACAGGCAAAAAATGAAGAAAGCACACAAATTTACAGTAATACATAGAGAAAATTATTTTATAAAATGAATACAACGCAAGCAAACATAAATTTCCTGAAAGCAGTCATCCAGACAGTATCTTTTTTCTGATAACACAAAGCTATCTATTGTCCTTGGTAATGGAAAATAATATAACAAAATGTATTGAATATGTTGTATCATCCAACACATTGTGGCATCCAAATTCCTTTTAAGCCCAGAATTATAAATCAATAGTTTGTAATAAGATTCTACAGTGGGTCCATCATTTAAGTTAAAGTTTTCTTTAAAAACAATGGCAGTATTGCTGCGAATGCAGCATGCAATTTGGGTGAAAGAAAATCAATTTCTTAATCTTATTTTCTAACATTATAAACAATTGATAGAAACATTTTTTTAAAATCAGAACGCTTATCAATGCTACATTAAGAAATGCTTTATCCAGAGAGCACAGAACATAAGCTATATCTTTTTAATTCTACCCCAAAGTCATAAAAAAATGCTTTGCTAATCTTGCTCACAGCTTAATATTGATGGCTAAATTCTTATCCAATCAGTGGTAAACAGATAGGCCTCTTGACTATTAAGTGGTTAAGATTTACATTTAGTTAAAAATACACACTATTGCTCACTTGAACAGGAATACCATTAAGGTACAGTTTCAGTGTCCTCAAAATTTTACTATGTAATCACACACTACATTTATATGCTAACTGCATCTGTATGTGAAATACCATCAAAACAAATAAATGGTCTTCAACAACCAAGCTCAAAACATTCCTGTATTCAGCAGCAATGGTGTTTATGCTGTGTTTTGTCCACAAAATACACAGTCAATTCACTGTACAATATATTCACTGTACAATTTGAGAAGCCTCGAAGACATGATAAGTTGCTATATCAAATGCAAGGTTTATTATCAGTCAAATGGGAACATCTTATCAGTGTTCCAACCAAGTAGATTCATTATGTGAAAGTATACACGAGTCTGAGAATGCAGCAATTCAAATTTGGGCTGGAAGGGAAGTTTTGAAAGAACAAATTCTTAATTGGCTTTTGGCATATTATTAAATATTCTGCTTTCCAAAATGTTATTTTTTTGATGTCTTAATTGTCTATTATGCTTATGGCTTATTTTTCAAATTAATCTGAACAAATTTGGTTGAAAGATGCAACTGTGATTTAAAAATATTCAGGTTTTTGTTCTGTCTCGCTCAAGGTACCTCAGTAAAAGTGAGGAGTCCCATGGAGTAATAATAATAATCCTTACATTTGATACAGCACCTTATCACGCCTTCAAGACGTTTCACAGTGCTTCACAGGATACACTGTCAAGTGAATCAACTATATATATTTTGTGTGTGAAACACGGCAGCTAATTGCGCACAGCAGTGTCCCCCAAACAGTTGTGGATTGAGTGAGTGACCAAATTATTATTTTTTGGGGGGAAAATTATTACCCCCGGAAAAGAATCCACCAATCGACTAACAAGTGGGTTCCTACTGACTGCAAGGTAAACAGAACCGGGTGTGGGTGGAGTAAGGAAACCTGTCCAACATTTCACTCCAACCTGATCCACCCGGGAATCGAACCAAGGGCCTCTCACTTGCGAGGCGAGTGCTCTAACCACTGAGCTACAGGACTCCTTGGACGCTTAAAAAGCATTCACACGCACATACATACATACAAGGCCGTTAAGCAGCCTGTGTCCTCTCCTGCACCAGGCTTTGTGACCCTATCACGGGAGACCTGTAGCTCAGTGGTTAGAATACTCGCCTCGCAAGCAAGAGACCTGGGTTTGATTCCCAGGAGGGCGAAACCTTGGGCAAGTTTCCTTACTCCACATGCCTGATAATAATCCCTCAAGAAAAAGAATAATAAATTGGTCACTTCAATCCATGACTGTTTGTGGGACACTGCTGTGCACAACTGGCTGCCGCGTTATGCCCACAAATATACAGTCAATTCACTTTACAGTATATTCTGTGAAGCGCTTTGAGCCATCTAGAAGACATGAAAAGCACTATATCAAATGCAAGGATTATTATTATTAGTTATTATTATCAGCCCCATCCTCGCCCAACTCCACTGGCTTCCCATCACAAGGAGGATACAGTTCAGATCCTGGTTCTCATCTTCAAAGCCCTTCATGGTCTTACTCCCCACTACCTCTGCATCCTCCTAACCCCCTACCATCCTGCCCGCTCCCTCCACTTCACCCTCTCTGTTGCCTCCTTCAAGACCCATCTCAGACCCTCCTCTTTGACCGTGCTTTCGATCTCCCTATTTCCCCTCCTGCCCTCCACCCTCCCCCACCCCAAGCCCCAGCTCGGGTCCGAAACTCTGACTGTCCAGCAGTTGGGATGCCCTCCTGACGTGAAAGGCGCTACACAAATGTAATTTTTTTGTTATGTTTAAGCAGTGTGAGTCGATTAAGCTATGAAACGGGGTGACGTGACATTTCTGCTTTCAAAAAGGCAACCCCAACTCATGTCCCAAACCAGTTTCCGTGAATGGTGACCTCCTTACCTCTCCAACCTCCTCACTCCCCAATCCACAACCCGGCACCTCCACTCGACAGGTAACGGCTTCCTGCTCGTCCCTTGCACCCTCTGCCCCACCATCAGAAGTCGTGCTTTCAGCCACTACACCCCAAAACTCTGAAACACTCTCCCTCATTCTCTCCGCCTTACCTCCTCTCTCCCATTTTTCAAGTCCCACCTGAAAACCTTGCCTCTTTGTCCGTGCTTACGGCCAACTCCCCCCTCCTCCTGGCTCGGAGTCAGGTTCCATCACTGTTAAGCGCTCTGAGACACTATCTTGCATGGAGGGCGCTATGTAAGTGCAAGTTGAATTTGGCCTGGGTCAAACTTCCAGCCTTGTGAAAGTGGGAGTGTTCAGTTTTAATTAGCCTATTCCTCCCACCCTCCAAACACTTACACACACACACAGGTAAGACAAGATCTTTCTTTAACCCCAACCCAGGCACGACACACACACACATGCGTACATCAGAACAATCTTGTTTTGTAGATAACAGGTGCAATTATTTTTGTTTCTTCTCTTGTCAAAAAGGCCGTGTTTAATGCTGAGTGGATAGGGGAGGGAACAGAGGGAGGAGGAAAATAAACGACATTAACGATTGATTGTAAAAAATGTCCACAATTGGCTGCCACGTTTCGCCCACAATTATACAGTCAATCCACTTTACAATTTATTCAGTGAAACGCTTTGAGATGTCTCAACAACATGATAAGGTGCTATATCAAATGCAAGTATTATTATTATAAAATACAGGTCAGAATCCAGGCTCTTGTTCTAGTTGAGTGATTGAGTACAGTACTCCTTGGAAGTGGGTCTGTAAGCAGAGTACCCTTGAGAATGAGCTGGCTCCAAAATAACATTGTTTGCAAAGAACTATTGGCAGCAGCGGGACTTAGAGGGGCAGACCAGGTATTGGAGGCAGGAATTCTTTTCACTTGTTAAGCTTGCAAAGGTTAACCAAAGCTAAAGTCCTGAGAAGGATCGTTCTAGTTGGACAACCAGTGGGAAGCTTGTCAGTGCTTGCAAAGGGAAACAATGTGATTTTAGATGGTTAAACTCCAGCAGAATCCAAAATAAAGTCTGGAGTCTCTAAGCCTCAGCTCTCACCAAACTGTCTCCAATATTTTCTGGAATAACATAAGGAACAACAAAATTACATTTGTAAAGCGCCTGTCAAGTCGGGAGGACATCCCAAGGCGCTGGACAGACAGAGTTACGGACCCGAGCTGGGGGGTGGGGTGGCGGAGGGTGGAGGGCAGGGGGGAAGCAGTGAGATCGAAAGCACGGTCGAAGAGGAGGGTCTTGAGATGGGTCTTGAAGGTAACATGGATGGGGCGAGGGAGAGGGACTGCGGGATGGAGTTCCAGAGGGTGGGTGCAAAGTGGCAGTCGGCCCGGCCGCCATAGTGGAGTGAGCGAGGCGGGGGTCGTGAAGCAGGTTGGAGCCCGCTGAGCGGAGGGAGCGAACAGGATGGTAGGGGGTTAAGAGGTTGTGGAGGTAGGGGAGAGCAAGACTATGAAGGACTTTGAAGATGAGGACCAGGATCTTGAACTGTATCCTCTATGTGATGGGAAGCCAGTGGAGTTGGTGAGGATGGGGGTGATAGGGTCGTGGAGCCTAGTGGGGGAGAGGACACGGGCTGCAGAGTTCTGGATGATCTGCTGCCTGTGGAGGGAGGAGTTTGGGAGGTCGACAAGCAATGAGTTTGCATAGTCAAGCCTGGATATAATGAAAGCATGTATGAGGGTTTCAGTGGCCTGCAGTGTGAGATAGTGGTGGGGCCGGATGACGTTGCGGAGGTGCGAGAAGGCAGCGCGGGTCATGATGCAGATGTGGGGTAAAAAGGATAGTTGAGGGTCAAACAAGACCCCAAGGTTACGGACTGGCTTAGCAAGGTACAGTGTGCAACCATGGATGGTGGTGCTGTCAGCGCCTGAGGTGAGGAGATGCTGATGGGAACCAATCAGGAGAGCCTCGGTTTTGTTGACGTTCAACAGAAGAAATTTAGCTCTCATCCAGGACTTGATGTCTGACAGACATTCTGTCAGGACAGCAGTGGTCCTGGAGTCAAGGGCAGAGGCAGAGAGGTCGAGTTGGGTGTTATCCGCATACATGTTAGAAGTTGACCCCATGTCTGCGGATGATGTCACCAAGAGTGAGAATATAGATATTGAAGAGGAGGGGACCAAAGACAGAGCCCTGAGGAACACTGCACGAGATGGTGCGGGGCCTAGAGGAGAAGCCGTTTGAGGATATGAAGTGCAGGCGGTGTGAAGAGTACGATCTGAACCAGTCAAGGACAGCACTGTGGAGACTGAGGTGAGAGGAGAGGCAGTGGATGAGGATAGAGTGGTCGACGGTGTCGAAGGCAGCAGAGAGGTCAATGAGGCAGAGGGAGCCCTGGTCGCAGATGGACAGAATGTGATTTGTCACTTTGACCAGGGCTGTTTCTGTGCTGTGAGTGGCATGGAAACCCGATTGGAGAGGTTCAAGAAAGGAGTGGCGGGAGAGGAAGGAGCGAAGCTGAGAAGCAACAACTCATTCCAGGACCTTGGAGAGGAAGGGGAGGTTGGAGATGGGGCGGTATTTAGGGAGTAGAGAAAAGTCCAGGGAGGGTTTTTTAAGGATAGGAGTGATGACAGCATTTTAATGGGGTGGTGTGGCCTCTGTCAGGGGAAAGGTGTTGCCTGGAGTGATGAAGTCTTGGATGGTGAGTGTTGTTGGAAAGGGAGCGGATATTTTGTAGACCGATGTGGAAGGGACAGTTGGTAGCGGAAAGTGGGGGGGCGAGGTGGGGGAGGGCTAACAGGGTGATGTGGATCAGGGAGATTGGGGACCGGTGGGCCTTGCGGTGATAATGGGGATAGGGCAGTCTGAATGGCTGCTGTTGGACAGCCAGCGGCGACTCCCACGGTGGGCCCGATGGAGAATTTGCAGGCTGGAGCAGAGGGAGGGTGTGGGACGGTCGAGCAGAGATAGGAGTCGGGGAGGGCTGTGGGAGAGGAGGACCAAGCGGGAGTAAATCAGGGTAGAGGACAGGAGTGAGAGCATTATGGGAAAGCAGCTTGGGTCGGTGGAGGCAGCCAAAATGTGCATGCCCAGACTAAAGGCAAGTGGCAGGGGTGGGGGGGGTCAGCGAGGCATGATTAACCCACTGGTGGATAAGCACTGTGTATCCCGCCAGGGAGAGAATGTGCAATCCATCCCAAATACAGTGAAAAGTATGTATTTTGCACTCAGTCTAGTTAGAATACTCTTGAGCATGTTGATATGTTTTTGCACACAAACGAAACCCGGCTGATCAAAACAATTACAGTGCTACATGAAAATGAAGTGAAGTCAGAACCTGGCCGGATTGAAGACGTGTACCACAATATTGAATGAGAGATTGCATCATTCCTAGATCTTACTCAGGGCGAGTGGAAATCACATTTATAAATAAACATGCATTTAATATGCCTCATCACATTGCTGAGATAGGTTAAAAGGTTGAACAGGATTTTTACCATGAACTTTTTGACAGAGGAAACACCAACTGAGCCAGGCTGACACCTAAATGTGTGATGCCCAGGCACTGAAAGCATGGCTGTGATAATTTAGGGACATAACTTAGGGACATAGGGCAAAATACAAGAAGAAAAATATAATCTATAGCTACTTGTTTTCTCTTGAATCAATATTTTATCTTCAATGAAGACAAACTAAAAACACAGGAACAATTGACACTGGAATAAGGCAATAAAATGTTTAAGCACTGTAGGACCAATGTTCCATCGCATCTTAGCCTGCAGCATCATTTACTATTTTACTTTAACAACAACTTGCATTTAAATTCCAGAATCCCAGACATAGAGGCTGGAAGCATGGTCTCCAATACTGGAGGGGGCGGGAGACACGCAGGAAGCCAGAGCAGCTAAGCAAATGGGAAGGTTAGTGGAATAGGGTATAAACAGGGCAGAGAGATACGAAATGATTTATACATAAGTAGAGCATCTTGAAATAAACCCATACCACAATAGGGAGCCAATGAAATCTGGCAAGGAATCGGGTGATGGCACCGAGGTTTGTACTGGTGAGGATACAGCAGTGAAGTTTTGAATTAATTGGATTTTATGAGTTTTGCAGTGACGAAATCATTGGAAAAATCAAGTCAGGAGGTGATAAATGCGTGGATATGGATATCAACTCTGTAAACTGTGAGGTATGGTCGGAGGTAGGCAATGTGGAGGAGGTGGAGGAAAGCAGTCCTGGTCAGGAACCCGATGTGGAGTAGGAAGGGCAGCTGGGGATCGAACATGATGTCTAGGCTGAATACAGGTTCAGACAGTCAGGCCTGGGCTGGGGAGAATAAGGAGGTTGGAGCCACAGGTGAGCGGATGTTGGCAAGAGCCAAGGAGTATAGCTTCTGTCTCGTCGACATTCAAGTGCAAAAAGTTGGCGCTCTGCCAGGCCTTAATGTCTTAATTTAGAAAACCTTCTTTCTGTGGAAGTGGCAACTGTCCTGCAAATTAAGACTGAATTTGTACAATGCTGCGCAATATTACATTTGAAGGCAAAATAGTCTCATGGGGTTAATAAGAATATTGTCTTGACAAGATAAAAATCTTGCAATATTGTATTGGGTGAGTTTGGTAGCAAACATTGATAAAAGCTAAATATTTATGGAAAGTACCTAATTTATTAAATGGATTCTGCATTTTTTACTAAATGAAGATTATTATTCAGTCATTTACACGCACACACAACACACACCTTTTTAAAAGGGTAGCAAGTTATGGCACTATAAATATGCAAAGTAAATGTACGTACAATAAAATCCCAAAGAAATTAAGCATTTTCCCCATGTGTTTAGCAAGCGTTCCACAATACTGTGATCTATTCTTCCCAGTAAACCCAGAGTGAACCTTCAAAATAATTCTACAGATGTCTCCAAAAATTCCAAAGACTCAAACATTACTTTTCAGTTGATTCTTTTGCAGAAAAAACATTTCTTTGAGAAATAATTTACTTTTGCTTTACTTAAGATTTAATGAATATATTAAAATTCCATCAAGTCTTAACCTGTGAGACTATTTTGCCTTCATATACAATAGGTGTTTATATAATAATAATAATAATCCTTGCATTTGATATAGCGCTTTTCACGTCAGGAGGACGTCCCAAAGCGCTTCACAGAACACACTGTAAAGTGAATTGACTGTATATTTGTGGGCGAACGCGGCAGCCAATTGCGCACAGCAATGTCCCACAAACAGTCGTAGATTGAAAATGACCAATTTATTATTGTTTTGTTTTTTTGGACGGATTATTATTAGGCTCTGTGTGGAATAAGGAAACTTGCCCAAGGTTTCGCCCTCTGCCTGGAATTGAACTCAGGTCTCTCGCTTGCAAAGCGAGTGCTCTAACCACTGAGCTACAGGACTCCACAGTTCTTGGAATCAAACACAAAATGGGGCCTATTATGGACTATATGTTAACCATGTGTAATAGTAGGTGCACAGGGGTATTTGATTCTCTAAATAACCATTATTGAAAAGGATTAGCTCATTACATGATTGATAAATCCCTTTAGTTGGTTCATCACATAACTAAAGGCCTCCATTATTCTTCTGTATACCTACATTTACACATATTTTACACACGGTTCACACGCATCACATAGTCAATCCTAAAGTCTTCACAGAAGCACGTTGAAATTATCGAGACTAAGCCACCTTAGACTGATACAGAACAAAGCCTTTCCATCGCTATATTTGGGATTTAAAAGAAGTATTTCAGGTATTTTGTGATTAGTTTTGTATAATAGTCCATACAGCTAGAATATGTGAACTTTACATCATTGTACGAGGACAAATATGCTGGAATAAATTTGAATTAGTGAGAACGGGTACGAACAACCCAGTCTGGCTTTGTATATTAACACACTGAATAATTAATGCACTACAGTTCATCCAATATTTCTAATTTGGGGAAATGACTTCGTTTTTTGTGTTTAAACAAAAATATATTTTCAGAGACTCAGGCAACACTTCTATGAATAAATGAACTGCCTTGACTGGAGTTAAGCCTCATAGATCCAGAAGGTACCAATAATAACAACTTGAATTTATTTAGTGCCCTTCATCGGGCAAAGTGCTTAACAGTGGCAGGGCTTAATGCTGAGCCACGGAGATAGCGGGAGTTACTGTAGGTTGGGTGGAAGTGGAGGGTCTTCCACAGGGGAGAGGGAGTGAAGTAGGGAGTTCCAGAATATCTGATGTAGTGGCTTAAAGCATCGCCATTGGTGCTGGAGTGGAGGGGACAAGAGACATACAGAAAGCCAGAGCCAGCTGTGCAAAGGCAAATTTGCAAAGGTAAAGAGGGAAGGAGTGGCTTCTGACTTGATTGTTTAATTAGTAAAGATTTTGTATCATAACCATAATTTTCCTCATTCTTTGTAAGAAGTTCAAACAACTTCTATCTATAGATATTATCTTCAACCCATTGAGAAAAATCATCTGTATCCTATTAAGAAATGTGAACGTTCTTCCCCTACATTGTACATGTAAAGCCTTGTTCTGAATTCCATATATGGTTATTTCAATGGAAAAACAGCAAAATAATGCAATATGAAACATCAATTAACTCCAGGCATTTCCAAGTCAGAAACAGAATCAAGGCATTACAGATGAATAGCAAGTTTACATGTGGAGTTTAAACTTCTTTAGAGAACAATACTACTACAGTGGAACTTAGTTATAAAGTGAGTGGTGATTGGGATCCATAAAATCACAACTTGAGCTATAACAAGGCACGATAGCAAGTTCACTGCACATCGGCATAACTCTTTCATTTCTCCAATAACAAAACTACAAAGTTAAAGGTAAAACTTTGATACCATGAGAGAAATACAGTAAAATAATCCCTGACAGCAAATGATGAGCTTTGAGTAATGGATAAAGGAGTAAAGGTAGTGCATGTGGTCAGAAACAGGGAAGCTGAGAGTACAGGAAAATTGCAAAAAATGGAGGAGGAAGGAGTGAATAAAAGAGAGGGGAACTGACTGAGAAGGTCAACTCAATGATGATCATTGAGAAACCAGATAAAAGCATTGAGGATATGTCTGGATCTGAAGCATCTAAACAGAGGGAGATCAGAAAGGAGCAATTTTGTATTCCAACAATTGAGATATTCATGTGAAATTGGCAGAAGCAAGGTATTTTTTAACATTAGACTGGTAGTATTGACAAAAGAGAGCTCATTCCTGACCACATTTAATATGTCATTTGGATAATATTGATTCACCAGAGGGCTGTTTGGGATTATATCAGACCACACCCAACCCACTACCTCTCAGAGTCAATCTCCTGGTGGTACCTCCTAAATAATCTGCAAAAGCCTAGCCATCTTGAAATTGTGCTACAAATTCAAGGAGTTCAGGATGCCGAACTGCATCATAGGCCAGATTGCATACATTTTGGGACTACAAAATTACACAAGCATATTTTTGGAATGATATCACTTTTTTCGACAAGCTCCAACCAACTCCCTGCCCAATAGTTCTCTGGTCTGATAATTCTAATTGCAGAGGGAAAATTGCTTCTCTGCATTCTGGAATCGGGGTAGGATACAGCCCATCTGATTGTCCATTTTCTCACACCATATCCAATGATAAGAATTATAATGCAACAATTCTGTTAAATAATGTTAAAGAGTCAGTTGCACTCACATCTCTTTAGAAACACCAGCCAGCCACAGAGATAGCAGAGTTCAACCTATGCTTAGATGGATATGGTCTGAGAAATGCACTATTGAAGCTGGAAGTAAAAAGAACCATTTCTTGCTATGAATCACTTTATTGATGAAAGTCATTGCGAAACGTGCTTCAAAAGTGTTAGGTGTGATTCCTGGACTTCCACAAGGAAGGGATAGAGGAAGCACCTTCGAATAATATTCTGTTGTCTGCTCTTCGTTACAAAGGATTGACTGGAATTTATATCAACTGCATTTTTCAACCTCAAGTTTGCAGTACGTTAGAAACTTAAATAGGCATGCAATTGTAGAATTAAAGAGGGAAACAAATAAATGCAAACTGTCCACGTAATTACTCTCTTCACGCCTGTTGTTTAGCAATAAGACATCAAAAGTTACGGGATAAATCATCTCTGTTGGATTCTCATCTTCGTTCTAATAAAAATTATTCAATAAACTTTTTTCAGCAGTTTTTAATCTCACTGACATATTAGAAAATTAGGTTCTGGAACTCAACATTTCATAGATTTACTCAACATTACAATGATATATAGTTGTGATCGGAGTCGATAGGTTATTTACGTACAATGTCATGCATTGAGCAGCTTGTGCTCTTTGTCAGTTCGTCCAATAGCATCTGGGTTTGATAAAGGATCCAAGTCAGCAAAAAGGTTAAACCATGTAGACAGGTCCGTTGGGTTTTTCTGAGGAGCTGTAAACACAAAAAAAATTTCAATGTTACCATGGTGCCTGACAACACACACATGGTTGCAATACTGGATTTTGACTGCAAAACATATCCTTGTTTATTTGGCAGAGAAAGCTCAGATTCTTGCTGCATCTATGTTCAACATGATCTTGATCAGAAAGAGCAATTTGCTAAGTACAAACCAGAAGCCTCTCGGCAGTCAATTACCAGCCTGTAGTCAAATGTCGTGCATCAACAACTCACAGGTCAGGATCACTCCTAAACAGCTTACTGTTTGTTTAAAAAATGCACATTATACTAGTCCCAGAATAAGTAATAAAACACTGTTTTGATTCTCAATGTCATCCAAACGCAGGCATTATAGAAAGGAAAAAAACTTGCATTTTTAGAGCACTTTATCACACTGAAATGTTTCAAACCGTTTCACAAATAATTACTATTAAAGTGTTTTTTGTAGGCAAATCTGGCAGCCATTTGTGTCAGCTTTGCAGCCCTGCCAGCCTTTTGTTTTTCAGGTTCCCATTGCAAGTTAGATATTTTGCTGTTTTGTTCTTTAGGATTTCGGAAGTGAAGGTCATGAATAGCATTTGCCTACAAATGCCTAGTCACTACGTTTCACAGTGAAATCCTGTGAGGCGCTTTGAGACATCTTGACGATGTGATAAGACGCAGCATCAAATGCGAAGATTATTAAAATACGGCAGGTGATAGGCCACAGGGAGGAGACAGCATTGGACGAGGGACCTTCACCAGCACCTAGATTTCCTCCAAAACTCAATAAAGTAGAACATCAACTTCTGATCCCCTCACTAGATCAGCCCACTTTTCTTTTTATAATGTTTGTTTTTTCTTTCCCTTACAGTATTAACTATTCCAAGACTGACTAACAAGGGACTAACAAAGACTCACTAATGGACACGTCAGGCCTTAGACCTGCATTAAACCGGCTTTCAAATTATGACTGAATTGAAGAATTTTCCACAATTAAGCACAATCGTAAATTTTGAGACAATTGTATTAAGATTAGGACCAGGAAAATTCAGAAGTGCAAACTCTTCAGGTCAGCTTTTGAGCACAAACATCATCCATGAAGATACACCGACTGGCTGAACCACCCTGCCTGTATGTACGTCTGAGGAGAACAAAAAAGATGCTGGAGTGAACAACAACAACAAAATTACATTTGTAAAGTGCCTTTCACGTTGGGAGGACGTCCCAAGGTGCTGGACAGACAGAGTATCGGACCTGAGCTGGGGGTCTGGGTCAGGGAGGGTGGAGGGCAGAGGGCAGGGTAGGAAAGCAGGGTGATTGAAAGGACGGTCAAAGAGGAGGGTCTTGAGATGGTCTTGGAGGAGGCAAAAAAGGGGGCGAGACGAAGTGACTGCGGGATGCAGTTCCAAAGGGTTAGGGGCAGAGTGGCAGAAGGCATGCCCGCCAATAGTGGGGCGAGCGAGGCGGGGGACGTGAAGCAGGCCAGGGCCTGCTGAAGTGAGAATAAGAAAAAAAAAGTCCAAAAAAGGGACATAAAAGGCAAACAATATATGACGATACCAAGCCCTTTCATGTTGTAGATGTGTTTCACAACCCGATTACAGACCTGAGATGAGAATGATTTTAATCAAAAAAGTATGATCATCACAACAAATCCCTTCATGCCCTGGCACCTCGTGACCTCTCTGACCTGCTTACTCCCCACTCCCTCACCCATCACCTCCGCTCGGCTGGTTCCGGTCCCCTGCTTGTCCCCTCCACCATCGGCGTCTGAGCTCTCAGCCACCATGCTCAGAAAATCTGGAACACTCTCCCTCAATCCCCCTGCCTTGGCCCCATTTTCAGATCACGTCTGAAGACTTTCCTCTTCGACCATACCCACGGTCACCTCCTACCTCTGCTCGGCTGGTTCAGGTCGCCTGCTTGTCCCCTCCACCGCCGGCGTCTGAGCTCTCAGCCACCATGCTCCGAAAATCTGGAACATTCTCCCTCAAACCCTCCCTATCGTTGCTTGGAGTCAAATTCCATCACTGTTAAGTGCTCCAAGACTCTACCCCATGTGAATGACATGATATAAATGTAAGTTTTTGCTGGGTTTTTTTTGATTACCTTTAAGTGGGATCTTACTGAGGTTCTGGGTGAGCCCATTTACTTGCTCGGTTGATTGGAATATGAACTGAGATGTGGCACCAGCTTCCGCCCAACCTATTAACAAATCAACATCAATGTAACATTAGTTCCAGACCATATTCTCTCACTAACCAAAAACTGAGACATAATTCTAAACAAACTCAGGTATAATAAGAGTATGCGCATTGGTAAAATACCAATATCAATTCAAAACATTGTTTCCGAAATTGAGGTCTGGTTATGTATCATAGCTCATCTCTAAGCTGCAGTACTTACTTTCAAATTATACTTACTTTCTCAAGTATATTTCCCAAAACTTCACTTATATTCATGGGGAAAAAAACACATTATGGGAAAAACTGTGTCATACTGTTCCTAGAAGACAATCGCTTTCAAATAATTTTTTTTAATAAATTTCACCCGCATCAAACCAAATTGCAATTTAGTCTTGATAATAAATATTAATCCTTTCATTTGATTTAGTATCTCATCACTTCAAGAGAACGCTAAGAGATTCTGTAATGTGTAGTGAAGATGAACACAGAAGCCAGTTTGTGTACAGCAACATCCTACTAGTGAATGACCAATTCTTTTATATGAGGGATTGTTGGCAAAGACATTGGGTGAAACTCTTTGCTTTTTGAAGAGTGCTGTGAGATCTTTAAAGTTTACCTGAACAGGCAGATGGGACCTGGGTAGAGCAGCTCACCCGGAGGATGGCACCTTTGACAATGCAACAATGCAACACATCTCCAGCACTGTACTGAAGTGTCAGCCTAGGCTGCAAGCTCAAAGACCTGTGTGTGTAGACAAGGATGGGGCTTGAAACCACAATCTTCTGACTCAAGAGTTAAGAGTCCTACTAACTGAGCTTGGCTGATACCAGAATGAGCAAGACTCTGCATTACAATAAGTGAATTCTGAAGTATGCTAATGGCATGACTGAAGAAATGTATGAATTTAATAACTTCATGTTAAATTATAGACCATGAGCAAATTATTCAAAACACTGCTGCATTACAATTCTAGGAAGAGGTCAAATGGGCAGGTTTATAACATTAATCATTCTGCAGCTAGAACCCTCACTGTGCTTGTTTGAATAAATGTCTGTTTGCCTAGTTTCGCTATATCCATATGTTTTTAGCCTGAACTGGTTTTAACTTGTTAGTCTCTGTAACTTATTTTCTTACTTCAATTCAGATCTGAATGCTAATTAGAAACAAAATACACCAGACATCAGGGCTGTAAAAATCCTCAAAGGGCACACTTCTGTGCATGTACATATGTGTGTGTGTATGTGTGTACTTTTTAACGTTAGTTTGCTTTACAGTATTTTCAAATAATAGTTTGGAGCAGAATATGCTCCAATCCTTAAAGCCACGTAATACATTTTTGACAGGTGTATTAAATTGAAGAAACAGAAATACAGGCCTGAGAAAACAACTCAATATGCAAAATGTTTCCATTCAGAGATCTGTTGAGAAGGTGGAGGCAGAGTCCATTGTGGGTTTTAATAATAGTAATAATCCTTGCATTTGATATAGCGCTTTTCACGTCGGGAGGACGTCCCAAAGCGCTTCACAGAACACACTGTAAAGTGAATTGACTGCATATTTGTGGGCAAACGCAGCAGCCAATTGTGCACAGCAATGTCCCACAAACAGTCGTAGATTGAAAATGACCAATTTATTATTGTTTTTTGTTTTGGAGGGATTATTATTAGGCTCTGTGTGGAGTAAGGAAACTTGCCCAAGGTTTCGCCCTCTGCCTGGAATTGAACTCAGGTCTCTCACTTGCAAAGCGAGTGCTCTAACCACTGAGCTACAGGACAACAACAACAACAAGATTCCATTTATAAAGCGCCTTTCACGTCAGGAGGACGTCCCAAGGCGCCGCACAGTTGGGTCATGACCCGAGCAGGGGGGAAATGGTCAGGGTGAGGGGAGGGAAGGGAGGGAGCGAGGAGGGGGAAATGGTCAGGGTGAGGGAAGGGAGGGAGCAAGGAGGGGGGAAATCGTCAGGGTGAGGGGAGGGAAGGGAGGGAGCGAGGAGGGGGAAGAGAGTCGAGAGGGGAGCTGAAGGCACGGTCAAAGAGAAAGGTTTTGAGACCGGCCTTGAAGGAGGAAAGGGAGGAAGCGGCGAAGGCACTGGGGGATGGAGTTCCAGAGCCTCGGGGCTGAGAGGCTGAAGGCCCGACCACCGATGGTAGGGCGATTGGGGCGGGGGATGTGGGCAGACCGGAGCCAGAGGAACGGAGGGTACGGGCAGGTAGGTAGGGGGATAGTAGGTCGGAGAGGTAGGAGGGAGCGAGGCCGTGAATGGCCTTGTAGGTGAGGATGAGGATCTTGAAATCAATCCTCTGGGGGATGGGGAGCCAGTGGAGGCGAGCGAGGGTGGGAGTGATGTGGTCCCGAAGCCTGGTGCGGGACAGTACACGAGCTGCAGAGTTCTGAATGACCTGCAGCTTGTGGAGGGAGGTGCCGGGAAGGCCGGCGAGGAGAGAGTTCCCATAGTCCAGCCTTGAGGTGATAAAGGCGTGAACCAGGGTTTCTGCAGCGTGAGGGGTGAGGTAATGCCATAGTCTGGCGATGTTCCGGAGGACTCCACAAAGAGGAACATAGGCAGATATATGAAGGACCGAGAGTGGTATGGTTATGCTAGCAGGTTATGCTTGAAGGCTTAGTTGATGAAGGACAGGAGGAGGCTCATGTGGAACATAAACACCGGCATAGACCAGTTGGGTCGAATGGCCTATTTCTGTGCTGTATATTCTAATGTAATCTAATGTATGGGGATGAGGCAGGGAAGTGTGATTGAATGTACACCTTGGCCCTTTTGTTATCCTTTTATTTCTTCCTTGTTCTTCTGTTTCTTACATTGTTAATAATAATCCTTTCATTTGATATAGTGCTTTTTACGTCCTTTAGACGTCTGAGGGTTAATACGGGATTGTGAGTATAAACAGACAAGCTGAGCTGCTCCTAGTACTGCTACCAGTTACTCGGTTTCTAACAAGTGAGTAATTGCGGTGATGACTGAATATCCCTCTTTATAGGAAGGTCCAAGAACTTCTGTGACAGTAGCATAGGTGTGACTGAGGAATTTGATGGGAGAGTCCACTTCTTTGCCACCTTCAGCATGCTAATTGCTATTAATTGCAATTAATAATGCTAAAGGACTGGATAAAAGATTAGCAATAACATATGAAGGAACAACTACACTTTATTATAGAAGGTCATTGTCTGTAAATTGCTGAGTGCTGATATATTTAAACAGTAAATGTTGCAGTTAAATTATCCAATTACTTAATTATCCAAAGAGCCACAACACTTTACTGTATATCCTGTGAAGTGTTTGGAGACATCTTCCTGACTTGAAAGGTGCTGTATCAAATGTAATGATTTTAAATTTTCTTTGTTAAGGGCATTTTGATTTTCTTTGCTTTTACTTTGTTTCCTTACTTGTAAAGTTCCATAGGTCATTCTTTGGTACTAGCCTTAAATAAGCACGTGCGAGCCCCAATGGCACGCTGCCCTGCTACTGTATCAAAGAAGGATGCAATTTTTCTCCTAGATATATTGGCCTCCTCATCCAAAAAATTCTAATTAATGATCTACTCATCTTATTGTTTATAGGACATTATTGGTGCAGATTATCTGCTGTATTTGCTCTTGTAACATTGACTTTTAATTAATCAAATTTCATAAGGAACTTTGAGACTTTCTTATAAGAATTGTGCTGTACAAATACATTCTGTTTATTATTAAATCGGGGACCCCCTGTCCTATGATGGTTATTGAGACAAACACTTGTTACAGACATTTAGATAGTGTACAAGACATATGCCACTTAGTTAATGAACCCGATTTTTTCTTATTCAAAACACGATTGAAAAAAAGTTTCTCATAATAAAACCTAAATATAGCAACAATTCATTCTTAAGAGCTGATAGGAGGTGGGTTTCATCTACCTATTGTTTTTGCAATTGCAGTGGTAAACAGCAGAGGAAGAAGGTAAATATGTCCCTCTAACTTAGTCATTGGTGCAGATAAATTGGTGGGCTAACAGTTTTTAAGTGAGAAAACATAGGTTATATATTAATAATTCCTTCATTTGATTATGTTGTCAAAACACATATCGCTTGATAGGATTTTATTGTAAGGTGTAGTATACTGTAGGCAAACACAGCAACCAATGTACACACAACAATGTCCCACAAACAGCCAGGAGGTAAATGACCAATTTTATCTGGGGCACTGTTGGTCAGGACACCAGGGAAACTCCATCACAGAGTAACAACATCACAATGAAAACAAGCTAGGAAATAATTAGAAAAATTCCATGTTAAATTTCAAGATCCTTTGGGAAAAAAAATTATAGAGATATGCATATTGGTGTAACAGTTTAAGGTAGTGTGTTACAGCCTTTGTACTTACTAGTCAGTGAAGATGATAAATCACTCAAGTTTTTGTCAAATAGTTGTGATGGAAGGAAGCCTGGAGCAGCCGCAGATTGATCAGATTCTCCAGCAGCTAGATCGGTAGGAAGACTGAAAACGTCATCTCCAAACACGGTCTGCCATTCCTTGCTGAAGTCACCCTCCTCCAGCGAAGAGGCGTTCAGGATTTCATTTAGCAATGCCATTTCATCCTTATCATTTTTACTCAACTCCATGGGGCTGCTCAACAAATCCTCGGAAACTAATTGAAAAAGAGACACTCTGTCAGTACAAAAATTCCAATATCACAAGATTGATTTGAATGAAGAAAGCCCTTCAGCCCATTTAATCTCATCTTTCCAGAATGTCCACATATTCCCATTTCAGCATCAAGGTTTTTTTTACGTAAAAGAGTCCAGTGGTCTTGGCCTCAATCAATACACTCACAACATAAGCTGCTTTAAGAAAAGTCATTTGTCAGCCACAGTCACAATGTAGAGTGCAAAATAACATTCTAAAATCTCCTGTACTCGTGCCACAATTTAAAAGACTTACATTTATTTAGATTATCTAATTCACAGGAAAGTCCCATGAATTTATTTAGTAAACTCCTCTACATATTCTAATAGATTTTGGGGCGGACTTGCTTGTAAATCCACCCAACTATTTATTGTGACCTCTGCACTCTACAGAAGTATACTGCTTGCAGATCTTGCAAGAGTGAAAAAAGCTCAAAAAATATGACTATTTTGGGGACCAGCTGGATGGACCATTGTCCTTTTCTGGTTCTACACATTCCTGCACACATTCCTATCCACATAGTAATGTGCTTTCAGCAAAGGCATCGTGATGTCCTATTAGATGTAAATCTAATGTTAAAAAGTCATCCTATAATTTGTCTCACTCTTGGTGACATCATCCGCAGACATGGGGTCAACTTCCACATGTATGCGGATGACACCCAACTGTATCTCTCTGCCTCCACTCTTGACTCCAGGACGACTGCTGTCCTGACAGAATGTCTGTCAGACATCAAGTCCTGGATGAGAGCTAACTTTCTTCAGTTGAGCATCAACAAGATGGAGGCTCTCCTGATTGGCTCCCGTCAGCGCCTCCACACCTCAGACACTGACAGCATCACCATCTATGGATGCACACTCCACCTTGCTAAGCCAGTCCAGAACCAGTCCAGGCCACCGAGACTCTCATTCATACATTCATAACATCGAACCTTCACTACGGAAACTCCTTGCTTGTCGGCCTCCCCAACTCCTCCCTCCATAGGCTGAGGATCATCCAAAACTATTCAGCCCGTGTTCCCTCTCGCACCAGGCTCTGTGATGCTATCACCGCCATCCTCACCCGACTCCACTGGCTTCCCATCACACAGAGGATACAGTTCAAGAAGATCCTGCTCCTCACCTTCAAAGCCCTCCATGGCCTTGCTCTCCCCTACCTCTGCGACCTCCCCTACCATCCTGCTCGCTCCCTCCACTCAGCGGGCTCCGGCCTGCTTCACGTCTCCCCCTTGCCCGCCTCACCATTGGTGTGCAGGCCTTCTGCACCCTCTGGAGCTCCATCCAGCAGTCCTCTGCCTCACCCGCTCCCTTGCCTCTTCAAGACCTGTCTCAAGACCCTCATCTTCGACCGTGCCTTCGATCACCCTGCTTGCCCCTCTGCTCTCAACCCTCCCCTATCCCGACCCACAGCTCAGGTCCGAAACACTGACTGTTCAGCACCTTGGGACGTCCTCCCGACATGAAAGGCACTATACAAATGTAATATTGTTGTTATTGTCTTGGTAGACGCAGTCTACTGACATACACAGTCAATCCATTCCACAGTAAATCCTGTGAAGTGACTTGAGGTAGATTGTATTCCATATATCCCCAAATATGCAGGATGGGTGGGAAAAAAGATGTTGGTATATCTTGACTGAGGTTTGCACCCACATTGTGTGTTCAGTTGTTGGTTGGTATTATAAAATAAAAATAATAATCATTGCATTTTTTTTGTCAGCCACACCTGGCTGACAAAACCCATTACAATGCTTAAGTGTACCCAAGTTCCATGCATTCCACCTGTACATGGTGGGATGCATGGAAATTTCAGTGGTATTTATTGGAATGGAATGCACACTCTCCCTGGAGGGTCGCATTCCTGCTCACCAGAGTATTAGACACAAATTGGCAAGATCCAAGGCTTGGGAACCCCAGAGTTTGCATTGGAGTACTGCTGGAGTCTAACCGCTAAATCCAAAATAGGTTGCCACTAGTGTCTGGCAAGCTTTTCTGCTGCTTGACCAGCTAGGACCATTCTACCTGTTAAGGCTTTGACTTGCAGGGTTAATGGGAGCTGAGTGGGAAGAATCCCTACTTCCAATGAATAGTCTGTTCTTCCAAGTTCCGCCGATGAGCCAGGCTGGCTTTGTTGCTATCAACAGTGCCCTGGAATACTGCAGATCCACCTAGTTCAGGAACTGGATTTCTAAGGCCGCCAACAACTTGGATTTATATGCCTCACTCCACACAGGGTAGCATCTTGAAGCGCGTACTCCAGAAGCTTGGCTCAATTCCGACATTGCGTTGCCAAGCATGTCACCTTGAAGTCAGGTCATCTTCTAGGAGACCCACTTACCTCTCCCCCGAGGAGAATAGTCAGTCAGTCATTTGACATCCAAAAAGCAAGGGTATGAACCCTCACTAAATGGATGGTAGGAATTCCCTGTGAGCTAGTGTATTCAGTGTAGTGTCTAGAACATCAAAATGTCCCAAAGGGCTTCACAAATAATTGCTGACAATTGTTGTGACTATTTTTCAAGGCAAATGCAGCGGCCGTGTTTGCACTCAACATGATCCCACAAATAACAATGAAGTGAACAACCAATTTATTTAAAGAAATCTCATCTCAAGGACAAAGCCTCATGTTGGAACTTGAGCTCATAGTCTGGGCTGACATGCAAACGACAAACTGAGGTCCCGCCCGACAGTTTATTCAGGTGCACATTAAAGATTCCATGATACAATTCAAAAAGAGAAGGGAGTTTCTTCTTGTGTCTTGGTCTACAATCTCCCTAAAGAAAAGATTTTATATACATTTTTTTCAAAAGAAACCCACTGTTGAGCAATAACAGCCTATGAAGTCTAGTTAAAACTTAACGAAGCATGAACTGCTGAAGTAACATTAACAGAGAGAAAGTTATGCAACATAAATTCTCCCACCAAGATCTGTTTACTCTACATTGTTACATAAAAGCAGACCAAAGATGTTAACTCGCAGCTAAAATGTATTAACGACAAATTTTCTGATCCTTCCTATTTTCAGTCGTAAGTATGCCTGATTAACAAATAGACTGAATAGATCAGTTATTGTCATGGGAATATTTCAATGCCTAATCTACAGAATCCAGGCAAATGGAATTTGTAGCTTTTGATCCATAATCAATAGTGGTATACAGTCAACGGTATCACTGTAACACAAAGTCCCTTTGTGGGAACCCTACATTTCAGAAGCAGAGGTTGCTCTCTCTGCCCTCCTCAGATCCCATATGAAGCACCATGAATTCTTATTAGATGTTAAAAAGTTGTGCTATAATTGTGTCTTGGTAGATAGTAGTATTTTCTTATTATAATATTGATAAAGTTTTAGCATTTACCAGTCTAATGGAAAGATTTTAGAATTTCTCGATGGAGTGAAGGAATTCTAGTTTCCCGATGCACAAAAAAATGCACAACTAAAATGTTGATCGTTTCATTAGAAAGATGATAAGGAACGACTAGATTTCACACTTGCAATTTCTTATCTCAGTTTCCTTGAGAATAGCTTTTTTGGGGGGGGGAGGGGGTGTTTACAACACTTTTTCTAATTTACGTTGAACTGCAGAATATTGCAGTAGAATTCTGTCTAGGAGTAGCAGAAAAAAGTCACCCAAAATTACTCTTGCCTTCTTCCACCTAACCATTTACACAGCATCATTAGCAGAATCCTATGAGTACATTATGCGTTCGACCTCTCAACTGGAAATGAGAAGACAGTATGGAGAAGACATGGGAAAAAATATAGGAAAAGATTTTAAACATTTTCCTATAACACGTTTTAAATTCTTCTGTAAATTATCATTTATGTTTGCAGCACAGCTGGTTAGGACTGTTTACTTGTTCAATTATTTATCGCAAACAGGTCACCCATTAGGATTCAATTCCTCTTAAAAGTTAGTTTTCTTTTCCTGCCTTTTATTTGTTTCTTTATCTTGTTTTTCCTCTTTCCGAATTAGGCGTAATTTTTGTGATATTGATATCAGATATAAAGTAATTATGAACAAAATTAAGGTCAACTTGGAAGGATAGTCTTCATTAGCTTGTTTTCCTTGGGGGAAGAATTATCATTAAAAATGAATTTAATCCCAAAATTAAATCAGCCCTTTAGGATGTTATTTTCACCTCCAGGTATTTTTTTAAAAAATTCAGATTAAATTGAATTTATTTGGGGGTAAAAAGCCACAAAAGCCAAGCTTGATCAAGCTGTCAAAATCAAATGATGCTGGGAGACTTGCCCTTCTCAATTTTCTTTTTTTTTATTAAGTTTTTGTTCAATTTGACAAGTGTTAGATTGCTTGTGAGTCACAGCTAATGGGGCATCTTCCTGGTTACATACACTGAGAAGTATTGGAATCACAGTTGCTACACTTAGCTTACACTAAGTTGCCATCAAGACTCAAGAAGCAAGCTATCATAAAGCATTCATGGATGGATACACACAGATTTTCTTAAGCCCCACTGTGGGAATTCAATTATTAAAAAAAGGTAGGATGCTGGGAACTGGTCCAAATTAATTGAAGTGGTGATTATTGCATTTGCACCTACTTTAGCAATACAGTTTCCCAGCATCTCTGCAAACATACAGTTTCCCAGCATGTTAAAAAAAAGTCTCTGGTTGTGCTCAATAATGCATCTTTTTTTTAAATGAGCATCAAGTTCATAATTGCATCAGAAGTAATATGGTTATCAATGGTCCTTTGACCCACTGAGGTCCAGTCCTCTGGTATATTAACTCTCCCATCAAAGCAGATGGCGTATTGTAATGGAAGCTATGTGGTTCTAGCTCATTAAACTCCAGCAGTACTCCAACACTCACTATGGGGTAACCAAAACCTTGGCTCCAGCCAACCTGCGTCAAAAACCTTCTGGAATTAGGTAATTGTGTGCTCTCCGTTCTGGACATAGAAATTTCCATTTGTAGGAGGCATACATTTACTAAGACAGCCAGCTGTCCAAAAACAGAAATGGTGAAAACAAACAATTCATTGTAGCACTCCAGATAAAACAGAACATATAAAAATATGTTTGGTTATTCAAAGAAATCTTGTGACATTCAAATACTTATCAAGGCACCTCAATTATATTAAAAACTAATGTTGCAAAAGTAGCTGCAGAAAATTACACTGAAAATTCTCAAGCCTTTGAGAATGATCTTCTGAAACCAATGAATGACATAAAAAATGAAAATTAAATAAGTTGAGAATTTCAGAATAAAATGGATTTATAAAACAATCTGACACACTGATAAGTATCGAACTTTGTAAAAATCTACTGAAATTATCTTGAGACAACACTGAAAAGCAAAATATACGCAGACACAAAAATAACCGTCTAGAATTTTGTTTGTGCAATCTCATTTCTGAAAGTAACTGTCCCAGTGGTAGAGAAAACTATTACATGAAGGTTGGTGCATGTCTATAAATGCTTAAATTATTCAGGAGATACTGCCAAGACATTAATTCCATCCCTTCTGCACCTCAGGGGGCTTAAAATATTATCATACAAATGTAAGATGTGTGACCTACACTGAAACTGAGCTGAAAAACTTTACAGTAATGTTAACTTTATTTATCTAGGACAAACATGGGTCTACAATTATTTTAACACTTTATGGGGGAAAAAAATCCCATGATGGTTTGTTATATTTCATGCAATAAATATCAATCCAATTCTGTTTAAATGTCAGAATTGTATTGATTGATTTCAGATCTGAAACCCTACTCCTCGCTAAAGCTCAATGGTTTGTTTTTTTCTTCTGAAAATAAACACCCGACATACTGCCCTGTGTGAAGGGCGCTACATAAGTGCAAGTTATTTTCAAAAATTGCTCAGCTGCCAACTTGTTTTGCTACTTAGCAATAGCATACTCAAAGCAGATTCTAAATACTACTTCATAAAATACTGGGTTTGAGTCAAGCCAATATCCTACTTTTAGATACATAAACATGCAGTTTTCTGAGATTGTTATCACAAAAACCTTCAGCCCAACCATTAATGAAATCGTTAATGAAATTCCACTGCTTAACAGAATCAATGTGATGCCCCAAAAGATCTATTAATTTAGCAGTTCCACTCCCGACTCTTCTATCACATTAAAAACAAAGCAGAGTTTCTGAAATGTGACCCATACTGTGCATGCCCTGAGCTCTTGGCAACTCTGTCGTATGTAAATTTGGAACAGGAAATATAAATTACGCTTCCCACTCCAATTGTTGAGTGATGAAAATTTATTTCCTAAACTCCACAAATTAGGTGCCAAACCTAGCTCAATTGGTAGCACTCTCGTCTCAGGATGTGGGTTCAAACCCCACATCAGGAATTTTAACTCACAGTCCAGGCTGACACTCCAATGTAGTGTTGGGAGAGCACCGCTTTGTCAGATTCAGTTTAAAAGATCTAAGGATTGCAAAGCAGATATTTGCATGGCTATACCTGACCTAAGTGGCCGACCTTAAATGTATTTGACTGTAAGGGCTCAGACACCTGGCTGACCAAAATATATCTAAGTTACAAAGACGTGGAGTCCTGTAGCTTAGTGGTTAAAGCACTCGCCTCGCAAGCGAGAGACCTGGGTTTGATTCCTGCCAGGGCGAAATGTTGGGCAAGTTTCCTTACTCCAGACGCCTCTGTTTACCTAGCAGTAAGTAGGAGCCCGGTTGTTAGTCGCTTGGTGGATCACTTTTCCGGGGATTATAATCCTTTGAAAAAAAACAATAATAATTTGGTCATTTTCAATCCACGACTGTTTGTGGGGCACTGCTGTGTGCAATTGGCTGGCACGTTTCACCCACAAATATACAGTCAATACACTTTACAGTATATTCTGTAAAGCGATTTGAAACGTCTAGAAAATATGAAAAGCACTATATCAAATGCAAGGATTATTATTATTATGGTAGGCAGGAAGCATTACCTTTTTCTTTTGAACTATTTGATTAATGGGGCAAGGTGACTACGTTGAATTGCAGAGCTCTGGTGCATTGTTCTCAAAATGATAAGTTTGTGCATTTGCAACTGCAATTGGCAAGTTCTTCATCTTAACCAGATCACTATGGGTTGGTTACTCTTAAGCAGGGTGATGGGTGCATGTCTCAAGACACCCGGCTGACTTTAAACAAAAATATCACTATAGTGAGGCAATGGAGCATGGAGCAAAGGAGAGGGTTGGATAAAAACAAAAGATATGTCATTCTGGGCTGTAGAGCCTGAACTTGGATGAATATAGATGAGGAAAGGCCTGGGACTTAGCTGATATGGTCCCCATAGTAAATGTACTGCCAAGAATTAGTGTACAGGCAGAAACACTTAAAAACGAACACTTAGACAAGGTGTATCCAAGGGCACATGAGTATTGTAATACAGCTGGAGTTACCATTTTCGGGAAACAAAAGAGGTAAGTGGACAAAAATCACAGGATAACTGAAGTGAGAGAAAGAAACATGATTTGAAACCTAAAATGAAGATGAATATGCTAAACAGCTTATTAAATGGGTTAAAAAGGAAGTAATCACACAGACTATGGAAGAGAAAAAAAGCTTTGTAGGGCGCATCAAAATATTAGCATCATGTTAGATTGATTAAACACACTGCTGTGAATGAGTAGCAGTAAGTCAGAAAGCTTCCCTTGACCTAGATTTCACACCCTACAGGAAAAACAACATCAATAAACATGAGAAGCCTCTAACTGCTGCAGCAGCATCTGTAACCCCAAAGCAAGAATGGAAATTTGCAATTAAAAGGTTACCATGCTATTAGTGAAGGTCTAATATGAAGTACATTTACTGCTGTTTGTGTATCAATTCATGAAATTAAGTATTACTGTTGCTACTACAATATTAAGAAAAATCAATAGCATTGTTCTTCTTTCCTTACCCATATATTCAGACGGTTTGTTGTCAGGACTCTGATTTTTTAAAAAATCTTATACTTATGCCTGAATTGGCTGGATTCTTTCTGTACTGGCCCACAAGCTGCTAACACTTCTCAAGTAGATCTGACAGACTAATTTGACTGTACAGAACTATTAACCTCTTTTTCAACTCACTGCATTTTATTCACACAAATTATGTAGTTCCTTTAGCTTGTTCAGTGGAATGTTAATATACAGTAAATCAGGCAGATCTATAGCAAAGAATCAATTGTCTGATGACAGATAACTTGCCTTTAGGTACAATAGATATTAACATTGTTCAAATGAAAGCACAGTCCACATTCCAGGAAAATGTTGCCAATTCAAATAGGAAAATGAGAATTAGAGACATTTTTGCCAGAACCTATATCAACATGCCTTCTTAAACCTTAGAAGAATGCCTCCACCTGTGGTTAACTAAAGTCATAACTCTAGACAGAAAGCATCACAGCAAGGATGCATGTTTATTTTTTGCAAGGCCAAAAAGGAAAGAAAATGCCTCTCCAAGACATGAAGCGAGTGACCTGCAAATAATATGGAGTCTAACAAGCAGTGTGCAATATTTTAATAAATAATAATAATCTTTGCATTTGATATAGTATTTTTCACGTCTTCTAGATATCTCAAAGCGCTTCACTGAATAGACTGTAAAGGAATTAACTGCATATTTGTGGGCGAAACCCGGCAGCCAATTACGCGCAGCTGTGTCCCACAAACAGTCGTGGATTAAAAATGAGCAATTTGTTATTATTTTTTTCTTGATGGATTATTATCAGGCGTGTGGAGTAAGGAAACTTGCCCAAGGTTTTGCCCTGCTGGGAATCGAACCCAGGTCTCTCGCTTTCGAGGCGAGTGCTCTAACCTGAGCTACAGGACTCCACATTTTGCTCTTAATTCTAGATCAAAGAATTGGAGTGATTTCCTTTTAGCAAAGCAATATATACAGCAGAAGTGGTGCTCTTTCATTAACATGTGGAGTAGAATGAACTGAACCTTCTGTATTACATGGACGTTGTGGTACTGACACTTTAGGTGGAAATATAGAATTATAGATATCCTAGAATTAGGATAATGGTCATAAGCCATGTGCCATAACAGGTACAAAGCAGAAAGATTTATTGGTAAAAAAAAACACAAAACAAATTGCGCCCCTTGCTTAAAATACCACAAAGTGCCTAATTCCTCCGGGAAACCAATATGCTTTATGCCAACTGACAGAACTCAGTTCTGCTCGCACAGCAAAGAAGGAAGTGACATCAACAGCGATCTAATGAACCAGCAGTTGGATATTTTAATGCGAAAAGTTGTCATGCTGGCTCAAAGGTTGCACAAATCCTAAATGAACAGGGTCCACTGTAAATTTATGCTATAATAATGGCCACACTGAATACGAAGTCCAGGAGAATTTGTTTTTAAATAAAAGAATGAGAGGCAAGTGCAACAGTATATTCTGTGAAGCCTTTGAGACGTCTTGAAGACGTGATACGGTGCTATATCAAATGCAAGGATTCTTTTTATCATTATGAACTACAAATCTCAAATGCAATTAGTTTTTAGTAGACAAATGTGGTAACCATTTGATGTCTGGCAGAATGTCTGGCAGACATTAAGTCCTGGATGAGAGCCAACTTTCTATAGTTGAACGTCAACAAGACCGAGGCTCTCCTGATTGGCTCCTGTCAGCGTCTCCACACCTCAGGCGCTGACAGCATCACCATTCAAGGTTGCACACTCCACCTCACTAAGCCAGTTCAGAACCTGGGAGTCTTGTTTGACCCTCAACTGTCCTTTCTACGCCACATCTGTGCCATGACCCGCTCTGCCTTCCCCCACCTCCGCCACATCGACCGGCTCCGCCGCTGCCTCACCCCTCAGGCCACTGAAACCCTCATCCACGCGTTCATCACATCTAGGCTCGATTACGCCAACTCCCTGCTTGTCGGCCTATCAAGATCATCCAGAACTCTGCAGCTCGTGTCCTCTCCTGCGCTAGGCTCCATGACCCCATTACCCCCACCCTCGGCCAGGCCCAGAGGATGGAATTCAAAATCCTTGTCCTCACCTTCACCTCCACGGCCTTTGCTCTCCCTACCTCTACGAATTAGCAGGCCATGATCTACTAACCACATAGCAACCTATCTGCTCCCTTCGTTCAGCAGGCTGTGGCCTGCTTCATGTCCCCCGTACGGCCCACCCCAACATCAGCGGCCAGACCTTCAGCCTTTCTGCCCCCACCCTTTGGAACTCCATCCCATTTCTTTGCCTCGCTCCCTCCCTTGCCTCCTTCAACAACAGCAACAACAAGATTCCATTTATAGAGCGCCTTTCACATTGGGAGGACGTCCCAAAGCGCTGGACAGTTGGGTCAGGACCCGAGCAGGGGGGAAATGGTCAGGGTGAGGGGAGGGAAGGGAGGGAGCGAGGAGGGGGTAGAGAGTCAAGAGGGGAGCTGAAGGCACGGTCAAAGAGAAACGTCTTGAGACCGGCCTTGAAGGAGGAAAGGGAGGAAGCAAGGCGAAGGCACTGGGGGATGGAGTTCCAGAGCCTGAGGGCTGAGAGGCTCAAGGCCCGGCCACCGATGGTAGGGCGGTTGGGGCGGGGGATGTGGAGCAGACCGGAGGCAGAGGAACGGAGGGTACGGGCAGGTAGGTAGGGGGATAGTAGGTTGGAGAGGTAGGAGGGAGCGAGGCCGTGAATGGCCTTGTAGGTGAGGATGAGGATCTTGAATTCAATCCTCTGGGGGATGGGAAGCCAGTAGAGGCGAGCGAGGGTGGGAGTGATGTGGTCCCGAAGCCTGGTGCGGGACAGTACACGAGCTGCAGAGTTCTGAATGACCTGCAGCTTGTGGAGGGCGGTGCCGGGAAGGCCGGCGAGGAGAGAGTTCCCATAGTCCAGCCTTGAGGTGATAAAGGCGTGGACCAGAGTTTCGGCAACGTGAGGGGTGAGGTAGTGCCGTAGTCTGGCGATGTTTCGGAGGTGATGGAAGGCGGTGCCAGTTGTGGCGCAGATATGAGGAAGAAAGGACAGCTCAGAGTCGAACAGAACCCCGAGGTTCCTGACTGGCTTTGAGAGGTGGAGAGTGCAGCCTTGGATGCTGATGCTGTCAGCGCCTGAGGTGCGGAGGCGCTGACGTGAGCCAATCAGGAGGGCCTCAGTTTTACGCACGTTGAGCTGAAGAAAGTTGTCTCTCGTCCAGGACTCGATGTCGGACAGGCAGCTGTCAGGACATCGGTGGTCGTGGAGTTGAGAGTAGAGGAGGAAAGGTAGAGTTGGGTGTCATCCGCATACATGTGGAAGTTAACCCCATGTCTGCGGATGATGTCACCACAGGGGGAGCATATAGAGGGTGAAGAGGAGGGGACCGAGGACAGAGCCCTGAGAGACACCGCACGAGACAGTGCGGGGGCGGAGGAAAAGCCGTTTGTGGAAACAAAATGAAGACGGTGGGAGAGGTCAAGGCGCGTCTCAAAACCGTCCTCTTTGACTGAGCATTCAGCCACCCTCCTACCCTCCACCCTCCCCGATCCCCAGCTTGGGTCCAAATCCCTGACCGTCTAGTGACTTGGGCCGTCCTCCTGACGTGAAAGGTGCTATACAAATGTAATTTTGTATTGTGAAACCAAAATAAAGAGCAACAGAGAGAAAAAATCAAGGAAGGTTCCAAATACAGACATGAGGTGAATGACAAATTAATGAGAAACAATGCTGTCCTGGATGGGTTGTTTGATGAATACCAACATGAATTTTAACAACATTCCAATTTTCTGATTTCTGATTATTGTATTTTACATTTTTATAAAATCTGTCTTATTTATTTGATGTTGTCATTTTGCATAAATCACCAGCCTGCTACACTGTTTCGAAATGTGAATTTGTATCTTATTACAGGTGTCAGATGCCCCAATAAAACTCCATTAAATATGACCTATATGTGCATGCTGTGAACCACAATTTCACAATAAGGAATGCATTATAAAATGGAAAGGGAAAGATCTGAATGATAAAAAAAATCAGAAAACCAAAATAAATTATTTTTTGTTAGATCTTAGGATTTCTTTTTTGAGTAAAAATCCAAATCTACCCACACGTCACCTTTTTTTTTAGAAAGTTCTACGAAATGTCCTCTACAAATCAACTGAGAACAGTTGAGTATTTGGTCTATCAGGTACTTTTTTTCAGGGACTGGGAAGGTCTGGGAAAATAAACATTTGGGAAAGAGGGAGCAGACCTCCGGAACAGACTTAATTTTAATTTTTTATTTTACTCATTAGTTAAAGCCTCTGTGTACAAATGTAGCAATTGCCAAGGACTGTCGTATATACACTAAGCCAGAGTGGAGGGCAAGTGGGGTGATAGTTTGTTTTCTTTCCTTGCTCATGTGCTCTTAGACAGCTTAGAAATCCAACTGCATCAGAACAATTGGGGAAAATCAAATTTCATGCTCGTCACTATGCAAAACCGTGATCAGACACAGATCCCCCCCCACCCCTTCCTTGCTATATGACTAGAAAAAGAGTTGGTATGCAGACCAGAAGGGTTTCCTGCAGATTATTATCCCTCTGCCAGGTAATCGTTTTCTTTAAACTCAGACACATTCAGTTAACAGAATGAAAAATGCGATGTGCTAATTACCACTAACACCATTGACAATTCTAGGGTAGTTGAAACTTGTGGTCATGCTAGTCGATAATTACTGACTGTCCGTGGGTGTAATTCCCCTCCCCCAACTTCAACAGAGAAGTTGGGCCAAAGGCAGCCTCAGAGATTGGCATTTCTTTCAGTTCTGGTTCCCAGGATACCTGCTTAACGTAAAGAAATCCGAGTGAAACCAGCATTCTGGGAACCAGTAATCAAACACTTCACAGCCGGCAACGTCAAAGGCAGGTTCAGGCAGAACCGCACCCCCAAAAAAAAGTGGGTGGTAAGGGGATAATAAGATAATAAGACTTAAATATTCCTAACAAACAATTTCCAACAATGAATTATTATTATAATTATCAAAGCACACCATGCAATTTTAAGCCAAATACAACTTTTCCCCTCAAAAAAAAACTTGCTGTGACTGAAGGTCTGGGGAATCTAGTTCACATAACTATTACCATCCAGGTGGAAGGGAAGGTTGCAGCCGTCAACCTGAAATACACCACGATGCTCCAGGAATATACAGGAGGCACTTCGGGGTCTCAATTTGTATCCCATAAACCATTTAAGACCACCAAAATTAATAAAGTTGCAACATCTCAAAAGCAATTCACAAGCAACTGCTATCAGGTGTAGCGACTATTTGGTGATAAAGGTAGCAGCATTTTGTGTGTTCTGGGAGGTCCCACATCCCTCGATGGCCTGTGAATGGCCCATTAATCGGGAGGATCAGGACAGCGTGCAAATCGCCCTCTCTTTACCAATAATGTCATGGGATCTTTAAAGTCCACTGAAAATTAAGCAAAGGGGATTTCAGTTCAATGTCTCATCTGAATAACGGCACAACTGTCAATGCAGTGCTTCCCCCAGACCTGGAATGTCAGACTGGATTGGAAGTGAAATTCCAATAAGAGTTTGAAGCTGCATTCTCACAGAGTGGGATGTCACTTGAACTGATTTAATGTGCTGTAGCCTTCCATGGCCTTTCAAATTCATTAAAGGACAGACACAGTGTAATTGCTGTGTGGATTTGATAAGAACGTTCTGGAGTTGCTGAAATGAATAAATAATATATGCATTTGATATAGCTGCGTATCATGTTGTCAATCGGTCTCAAAGCATTTCATAGGATTTTACTGTGTATTTGTAGACAAATGTGGCAGCCAATTTGCACACAAACAGCCACAAAGTGAATGACCAACTTTATCTGGCCCTTCTCTTTTCGAGTAGGGCCATGAGATCTTTAAGTCCACCTGAACAGACATATGGGACCACGGTTCAATGTCTCATCCAAAGGATGAATAACACAGAAGAATAATCTGACACTGCTCCCATGTAAAATGTGGCCAGTCTGATTTGTTCAAGAAAAAGTAGCCTCCTTGGTCTGGAATTTTGTTTTTAATCAGCTTTTGGTGAAATAAAAAGACAAAGACATTTCATTGTGCTGAGTCATGTATGGGCTCAAAATGAATGGAGTAACTGCTAAATCTGTTAATCCTCATTATACAATATATACTTTGAAGAGTTTTCATTTTCTTAGAGTACTAATGTCCTTTGGGTTTTTCAGAATAACTATCATAAAAAGGCACTTTGAAAATGAATTGCTGAAAATTAATACTGGTACTGGAAAATAATTTAGGAAATAAGATGAATTTGCAATATATGTCAAGACATTTAGAAGATGAATATACATTTGTGACTATAGACTGACAGCAGATTTACCAAGATCCCCATCTTTGGGTGACAGTTGCTTCTGCACCTCAGCTTACTCACTGTTATGCTGTAGAACGTACCAATTATTCATACCCCAGGGTAATTGTATTATTATATTGACCTTAATCCACTAAAATCAGTACAGAATCAAAACATTTTTAAATTGTTGCCTATATTAATTGAATCTGTTTTCCTTTTATTTAAATTTATTTTCCCCTTTTTAAATCTATTTTCTATTATTAATTTTACATATTTGCTTTAAAACCTATATTCTACCCAATTCTAACCTAGATGCTTTTACATATATTTTATTTAACTTCCATGGTCGATTTTGAAAGGTGTGGGTACCTTTTCAACTTCCACACTATATAAAAAACGTTCAACTTACAGGTCATCTTGCCAACGTCAGTTCCTGCGCTTAAAGCAGAAAGTGACATTGGTGATGACTTAATGACTGTAAGTCTTTTTGTTAAATATGAAAAGCTAAACTGGCTGACACCCAGAGCATCAAATCTCTGGCTACATAAGAACATAAGAAATGCTAGACGAAAAAACGAAAAAGGTCCATCTAGATCGCCTTCCACCTTCCTCGTGTTCACATGCACATATATCCCGAATTACCTATGTACTATATCCCATAATGTTATTTCCTAAACGAAAACTATCTAATCTGTGTTTGAATGAATCAACACTTCCTGCTTCAACCATCTCCCTAGGGAGCCTGTTCCACAGGCTCACTATTTGCTCACTGAAATAGTGTTTCCATAGATTTGTTCTTAATTTACCCCCCTTCAATCGCAGGCCGTGTCCTCTGGTTTTATTATTCTGGACAAGCCTGAAACAGCCTGTTATGATTTATATTGTCTACCCCCTTTAGAATCTTAGACAGCAATCATGTCGCTTCTCAATCTTTTCTTTTCCAGCGTGAACATGCCCAATTTACTTAGTCACTCCTCATAGTCCAGTCCTTCCATTCCCTCAATCATTCTGCTTGCCCACCTCTGTATCCTCTTGATTTGTTCCATTTCCTCTTTGTACTGCGGCGACCAGAACTGCACACAGTACTCTAAGTACGATCTTACCAATGATTTATACAGTTGCGATAGTGATTACCTCACTACTTTGACTTGCTTTTGATCTTTTGATACATCCCAACAGCTGATTTGCTTTTAGTTACTGCCACAGAGCATTGTTGGGAGAGCTTCAATTTATTGTCAATCAGGACCCCCAGGTCCATTTCATTTTCTATACATATTATTTTCCTTCCGCTCAAATAATAATTTCTTCCTGGATTTTTTGTCCCAATATGAAGTAGATTACATTTCTCCTATGTTGGAGATGACATTGGTGGCAATCTATTGACTTAGAAATCGGCCCGTTTAGTGTGAAAACCATCTGGTACATGGCAAGCAAGTAGATCAGGTGCAGTGAATGTGGTACACACGGCATCTGCTTTTTAAAATTTGCAGCATAAAGAAGCACATTATAATGGGATTGCACTACATACTGACACCATTAAATATAGTCAACTGACAACCAAATCTCCATTGGATTGTTTTTATTTGATCAATAATTAGATAATTGAATGGCAAGATATATGATCAGTGATGTATTGCAGTGTCTTTACACTTACCACTCTGAGAAAATGTTGCTTTTTCCTCCTGTTTCAAATTTAACAAATCATCTAGTGGCTCTAACGGGGTAAAGGTTTAAAATGTGGTTAGCTCTTCATTTGAAGTGCTCACTTGCAACGAAAAGAAAATGAATGTGTTTGAAACCTTATGATAAATGCATTGACAATGGCATTACCTGCTTTATGTTGATTGCCTGAGGACACCTCCAAAGATGACAAAGCATCTTTTCCAGCTACATGGAGTAGAGAAGTATATGAAACCATCCAAGTGCAAAGTTTTGATTCCAAACAAGTAATTGCTGTTATCTCTCTTATCAATGTTTGGTGAGCGCAGCGATTATTTAAATTTTTTTTTAGAAATGGAACAAGATCTAGAAGGGGGGCGGAGTGGGGGGGGGGGAACCCATGTAATCTAAACCTGATATGGCTGTTGAGGGGAATTAACCCCAGAACACAGAGAGATGGTAAATGATTATCTGAGAAACTTTCATCCACAGTAGAAGCAATAAAATGTTTTTAATGTGTTTTGTTTCATAGTGAGGAGGGAGGGGATGAATCAGCAATGTTTTAAAAATTTAATTTTTAAGTTGTGTTTTTTGAAGTTATGAAACTATACCTGATCGATTTGGTTCTTTATTCTCATAGTCTTCTTCTAATGAAATAAGCCTATGGATGAAACAAATATTATAAAAGTGGTTTGAGACTTTAGTTCAGACAAATATAGAATTATTAGACTTTCGTGGGAAAGCATGAATAAACCCCACATATTTTACAAAAAACACTACAAAAAGCCAACCAAGCAATTGTATTTTAACACTTCTATAGACATTTATCCATTTTCAGACTTAAAATAAGTATTTTTTTAAAAAAAGCACTAAACACCATATCTTAATATTAAATTTAAAAATTGTGCTCCATTCAGTTTAGTCATTATTCACTGGAAGTTATGGTATACAATATAATGTGCTAAAGTTGAGATTTCAAAACTATAACATATAAGCATATTGTAAATTTACCCAATCCTTAATGTTAATACCAACAGATTTTAAAACATATTAGGTGAAATTATAACAATCCTTTGATTTAATACAGCGCCTTATCATTTAATCAAAACATCTCAAAGTATTTCACAGGATTTTTACTATGAAGTATGGTGATCATGCATTTCTAGGCAAACAAGGCAGTCAATTTACATTGAAGTGAGTGATCAATTTGAGGGATTGTTGTCCAGGACACTGGGAGAAACTCCTCTCTCTTTTTGAATAGTGCACTTTAACATTCACCTATAATGTGTACCCATAGCATAGCATTGGAGTGTCAGCCTAGATTGAATCAGAATTCCCAATCCTACATCAGGACACAAAGAGTAATACAAAATTAGCGAAGAAGACAGATTTAAAACTAAGACTTCCTCACCAAAAAGAACATTTGGGATAAATTAGTTCAAATAACCCATAGAAGAATCTCATCACACTGCGCACTTGCACACACACACACACACACACACACACACACACACAGCGATCACACAGGTCACGAGGGATGAGATTGGAAAGGGTTTTGATAATCAGAACAAGGATTGAACAAAGTTGTTCCCCGGAGATACTAGGACCCGATGGAGCCTTGCAACGATGGGAGTGAGCAATGGGTGTAAGATGAAATAAGGGCCGGAGATGTTTGGATGAGATGAAGATTGTGGGAGGCTAGCAAGGAGAGCATTAGTCCATCTCTGAGGTGAAAGAGGCATGAATGAGGATTTCAGTAGCAGAGTGGGTGAGGGTATGGGTGTTCGCAGGTGGATGTGGAGTTTGAAGCACAACAACAAGATTGTGCAGTGGTAGACTGAACTGTTAAATAAAAACATACAATTCACAACTGCTCTCAATGATTGACAATTTTTAAAAATAAATGCGGGAAAAAGTCATGTTTTTCATAGTTATCACAAGTGTGGTGCCAATAATATACGCAGTGGCACACGTTTAACATTGTTAACATTAATTTACAAAATTGAAAATATATTCCTTTGGACTAACCTAAATTGGACCACAAAGTGGATTCTGTGTAGGAATGAGGTACTGAAATCTGATTTTCTCCTTCATAGCTCAAGGACTGTTGAGGTTAATTGTAGTGCACCAACTGTTTCCCCTTTTTGAGATCAGCTAACTTAGCAAAAATGAAACTTTTGGTTCTTATATCCCAGGTTTTAACTAGTCTCCAGAATTTTCTGCCGCTTATTACAAGAGAGTGACTTTGTTGGGATCTATGGGTGAAATTAAGGCAAACCTATCTGCAAAAATGCTGCAAAGGTCCAGAAGCTATCTCCAGGTGAAAGTTTAGATTTTTCTTTTGTCCAAATACTCAGGTGTTCATGTTGACCCAAATAATTACTATTTGGGGGAAAGGTACCAATACATGTTTGCTAAGCTTATCCCATTACATCACCAACTTCACAAGTGAGGACTAAAGAGAGAAAATCAGTCAGTGGATATGAACTTCAGTAATAAGATCTAAATTTATATAAAGAATTTAGTCCGTGAATTGATAACTTTGGAATCACAGAGTACGTCTTGTGCTAGTACAATGAGCTGAATGTGTTGCAACATGGAAGGTTTTCTATTGGAAATTATATTATGCTGTACACTAAAGAATGTGTGGCATCACAAATTATGAAATGCTCTTTTGTATTCATTTTATGTCACACATTTTCAAAATACTCAGAGAAACAAGTATTAATTATTTTTGCTTCACAATTAATCAAGCTTTCTTGAGGATATGATGATTACATGAATCAAGTGCTTTAGAGCTTTTTGATGGATTTTTTCAGTCTAGGTTTAATTGTTTTGATAATAATAATCCTTGCATTTGATATAGCGCTTTTCACGTCGGGAGGACGTCCCAAAGCGCTTCACAGAATAGACTGTAAAGTGAATTGACTGTATATTTGTGGGCGAACGCGGCAGCCAATTGCGCACAGCAATGTCCCACAAACAGTCGTAGATTGAAAATGACCAATTTATTATTGTTTTTGTTTTTGGAGGGATTATTATTAGGCTCTGTGTGGAGTAAGGAAACTTGCCCAAGGTTTCGTCCTGACCTGCCTGGAATTGAACTCAGGTCTCTCACTTTCAAAGCGAGTGCTCTAACCACTGAGCTACAGGACTCCACAATGATGATGATGTGCACAAGCTAATATAACAAAATGATGCTCAGTTAAGAACATAAAACAAACTAGTCCATAAAAACATTGACTAACTGAATAATTAAAAGATGAAGAGTAGATGTCACATGGACAACTATGTACACTCTAAACTTTCCGATGACTAGCACTGTTTACATGGCATGTTCCTTTGATGAAGCAAAATAATTGTTATGCATTATTAATATTAGTTATTACAATGGAATTTGCTGGAGCACAACAAATGGCATGACCTGCACCATGGGTACATATTTTAAAGAAACTTGAAATCGAGATTACTGATGCTTTCTTTAACAAAAACTGTGTGGACTGGTGCGGTGGGGGGAGAGAAAGCAGAGAAACACCAATGTGACTGCGAGGCTCCAGGAGGTCACTACCTCCTGCCTCTTGGGGCCTTCCATCACACACAGACACAGAAAGAGACACACACCCACTCACACAGAGAGACACACTCAGAGGCATAGAGAGACACATACTCACAGATACACAGAGAGACACAGACACACAGAGAGACACACACACTCTCAGAGGGACACACACCCACACACTCTCAGAGACACACACACACACACTCTCAGAGGGACACACACCCACACACTCTCAGAGACACACACACACACTCTCAGAGGGACACACACACACACTCTCAGAGGGACACACACACACACTCTCAGAATTTCCCTACATTTGAAATGGATGAGTACTCTGTTACAGGAAACAGGCACCCTGCTTACATAATTCCATAGAGCATTAGATTCATAAGAGCGTTGGGGTGCTCTGTATTTCTCCAGCCAGGACATCCCAAAGCGCCGGACAGTCAACAGTGCATATCCTTGTCTGTCCAGCACTTTAGGATGTCCTCCCAATGTGAAAGGCGCTATACAATGTAATTTATTGTTGTTGTAGCTACTTCAACCAGCAAGTCAATAACCTTCAAAACTGCATTAGAGAAATAAACACGTTTTCAAAATGTAGAAGAGTTTACTTCCAGTAGAATGATTATACAAATGTCCAAATCAATCAATAATAATACTTGCCTTTGATATAGCGCCTTATCACGTCTTTGAGACGTCTGAAAGCGCTTCAATGGATATTGAATATACTGAAAAGTGAATTGACTGTATATACTGGGTCGAAAGCCACACAGCAGTGTACCACTAACAGCCGTGGATTGAGTGACCAATTTATTTTTTTTGAAGGAATTATTACCCCAGGAAAAACAATCTGCCAATCGACTAACAGCTGGGTTCCTACTGACTGCTAGGTAAACAGAGGCGTGTGGAGTAAGGAAACTTGTCCAAAATTTCACCCTGCTGGGAATCAAACCTGGGTATCTCACTTGTGAGGCGAGTGCTCTAATCGTTGAGCTAAGGACTCCAATGAAAGATGATTGAATTCTTAACCAAGTTGTGGGCATTTATGAAATATCTGCAGTAGTACAGATATTAAGCAGTAATTGCAAGGCCAAAAAATTGCCTTTTAGCACGACTGATGTGTGTCAAGTCACAAGTTTGTGACTCACTTCCAACTTTGGCATTGAAAATAGTGTCCTTCTTGAAAAAGTCAACCTCTCCGGTAGAGAGAAATGGCCACCACAAGAACGTTGTTTGATCAAGTTAAGCTGTAACTAAGTGGTTGCTCTTTAGTCACTTTGCTTAGAAATTATCCAGAAAAGAAAAATTATCCTGAAACTAATTTAACAACTATGATAAAAAGGAAATTACACAGTAGACACTCTTCCATGTAATTTCTCAGTGAATCAATAGGGATAACTGGAGGACATTCTGCTGACATCCAAGAAACTATAGCTTTCATACTACCATTAGTAGTCTAAATTGTGCAATAAAGAATTTGTGACTATATTTTGGAGTCCAAGAATACAACTGCTTCAATTAATTGAGGCATATACTGCAGCAAGGTCAGGGAGATCATTTGCAAGGTTGCTATATAGACAGATTATACTGCAGCAAATTACAAATTATAACAAATGCCACTGGGATGTGAAGCACCACAAGATTGTGTTTAAGAAACAAGACAGTGTAAATATTGCACAGAACATTGTACTACAAATGTATTCACTGAAAGCTCACCTTGCTCATTGAATAATAAATCAATTAGGACATTTATACCAAGAGTTGCAGTTATATTATGAACTAGATCCTGTCAATGTTTATAGCATGCCAACAAAACACCCTCATTTATAACCCTCATTTCAAGCAAGCTGAGAAGAGGCTTCACAGAGAACGTATTGATGCCTGTGAGGAACTGTCACACACCACTAGCTCCAAAGACAGGAAATGCAGAATCTGCTCCGAGTCACAGCTTCCCAAAGGAATGGGAGCTGTAGCTCCAGGACGCTTTAGAAATATTTGATTTAGATTAAATGTAATCGGCTTTGAGCAGCCAAAATCCGGAAAGGATGACCCAGTAGTTTCATCACTACAGTATTGATCATTCAGGGAAAATTCCAATCTTGACTGACATTTTCATTCAGTCTCCCCTTATGAGTTGAGTCTGGTGATGAGAAGGAAGGGGGAGCAAAAAGCTGTTTAGGCCACAATTCCTTCCCAATCTCTCAAGTATTCTTTCTGGCAGATTGATTATAGTGCACTGATGATTATGTCTGTGGACATGTCCACCGGCTGCACACCAGCGTGTTTAAGAGCAATGCGTGTAAAAAATGATAAACCGAGGAGAGGAAGAAAGGGAAATTATATTTTAAAAAATAAGTTTTAAAGAAAATACTGCAGAAAGCAAATGAGAAACCCCCCAAAAAGAGTTATTCGAATAAAGAGAAATGAAATTCACTTTATTTTAAAAAGCCAATTTTAAGTTTACGAGGAAGATGTGTTCACGATGATGGAAGTAAAGCAACAACCTTTATGAATTTGCCAATGCCTCATCATTGATGTAAACATATCAGGAATCAAGCTGAAACTTTATTTTATAATAATGATCCTTGCATCTTCGAGACGTGATAAGAAGAATACTGTAAAGTGAATTGACTGTATATTTTGTGGGCAAAACTACTTTATTTTGTTTATTTCAACGCCTTTAAAACTTTACTAAAAAAAAATCTTATTTCTACCAACTAATGTTTTCTATTTAGAAAGGGAAAAAAAAATCCCAACTCACAATAGCTGTAACAGAGTATTATGATGAATGAACCACTAGTTAGGCAAATGATTATATCATTAGTTCAGATTAAATTAACAAAGATGACTAAGAACAAGATTAAAATAATCCCCATAGTTTCTACAGGTATATCTTTATGTTTTGCTCGTCTCCAGCTATAAAGATTGGTTTATTTGCATATTTATACATTTTATTCATTTTACATTTGTGGTAAAGTATTCTAAGAAAAAATGTATTGCAAAGTTTAATAGTCGTCACCCCGAGAAAGAACAAAATCCAATTGGATTAAAATCAAACTTTTGATTTTTCAATGAATTGTATACATGGGAACAGCCTGCTTCCTATCCTATTAGTTAGGGATGGTTTACCGCAAAAGTAAAAGAAAAGGACATAAAAATTATCACCCAAACTTTCACACTATCATACATGCAAACTATCACAAGAATACAGCAAACTTAGGAAGAAAGTGGAATCCATGCGCAGGGTCAATAAGAGAAGCTCTCAAGAAAACATACAGAATAACACTACCCCCAAAGTCTGCATTTTTTTCTATAGGCATTAATTGTATTCATACTCACTCATCATCTTTATCAGATGTCTCTTTCAACACCTCACGTTGAACATCATTATCTTCCTGTGATGTTTGCTCATCTATCAGTTTGTTCGCAGGTCCTTGCAAAGTCTATAAAAGAATGAAATTGCATTTTTACAATGTCTTATTATGGTAAAACATCCCACAGCACTTCAATTACGATCAAATTATTTGAGTGTTTTTGTAGCCAAACAGCAGCCATTTGCACCAGCAAGATCCTACAAATATCCAAGGGACATTGCTGTGTGCAATGTGAGTGTTGCATTAACCTACAAAATAGTCATTACAATTCACAGTAAATCCTGTTAAGGGCTTCGAGATGTCCTAACATGAAAGATGCTATATCAAATGCAAGGATTAATTTTATAACATAAATGTGTATTTATAATAAAATTATCATGTTATAATTATAATATAAATTCAAGCAGTCTGAGATGCTACCTGTGTGAAGGGCACCATATAAACGCAAGGGGTTGTTTCTGGGTAGGATTGTTGGCCAGGGCTCCCTTCTCTAATCAATTATTCCTCACCAGTAATAAATATTACTTTGCCAGTAAAAGGCTAATGCGAGGTCCTGGAGTAGTGTGTGATCTTGAACATGCGACAGAGGGAACTGGGTAAAGCAACCAGCCACCAGGAAGTGATGACAACATTGAAGATAGATTTGCAGATCAAGAATCGGTTTAAAAATACTATATTTATTTTAGTATACTGTTACTCAGCGTCAAATGTTTTATTAAAAAATGAATACGAAGGGCCCTTTTGTATCAATCATGAATCTTTTAACCTTTGGGTGAATAGTAAATGGGCAACGGGTTTGTGAAACTCAAGTCAAACAGCTTAACATATGGTGACACACGAGGCACAGTACTATGATCTTCAAGAATTCTATACTTAAACATTGAGTACCTAGAACAAAAACAAATACCAAATTACATTTGTATAGTGCATTTCACATCTGGAGGAAGTCCCAAGGCACTGAGGCTTCAATGATTTGGACACACCTGCAGATTGGGATCAGGTGGGGTGGAGGGCAAAGGGGGTATGGGTGGGTGGAGGTGTGTGTGTGATCGAAAGTGCGGTTGAAGAGGAGGGTCTTGAAGGAGGCAAGGTGAAGGGACCGTGGGATGGAGTTCCAAAGGGTGGGGGCAAAAAGGATGATGCCAGACCGCCAACGGTGGGCTGGGCAGGATGGGGGACTTGGAGCAAGCTGTAGGCTGCTTAGCAGAGGAAGCGGGGAATACTTAAAAATATACTCTGAATTCTGGGTACAACAACAACAAAATTACATTTGTAAAGCATCTTTCACGTTGGGAGGACATCCCCAGGCGCTGGACAGACAGAGTTATGGACCCGAGCTGGGGGTCGGAGTGGGGGAGTGGGGATGGAAGCAGGAAGATCGAAAGCACGGTCGAAGAGGAGGGTATTGAGGTAATCAATAAATTGAGAAAAAGTTCAGAAAAATCTGATGAATTGTACCAATGATCATATACAACTCCTTTAAACTGATCAAAAATTAAGGTTTTCACTAAATAATCCCAGTTTTGAAGAGATAAATTCCAGATTAGAAGAGATAAATTTGACACTCTGGAATTACAGAGGAATGTCTATTTTTAATTGACTTTGCATATTTAAATTTAGTATAATTAACATAACTTAAAATGTTACCCTGACAGAATAATTATACTCGCCAAGATCTGTACAGAAAGAATTTAATCATATTCAGTCAGCCTATTGTCGCAGGAACCCAATCTGCATTTACAATTTAAGCATCACTACCATGATTTGGTAACAGCACAATAATTCCATTCTCCTATTTATTTTAACTGATTGGGAAGAATCCCTGCCCCAGTGACTGGTCTGACCCTCAACAACAACAACACATTTATATAGCGCCCTTCATGCCAGACTGCGTCTCAGAGCCCTTCAAGTCCGACTGATCAGTCAGGCTGGCTGGACTATCATCAGCAGTGTCCTCAAGTACTGCGGACTCACCTGGCTCAGAAACTGGACTACCAAGGTCATCACAGCGATTTAATTTTATTCTGACATTCCTTTGTCAACAACAACAACAAGGTCACATTTGTATAGAGCCTTTCACGTCGGGAGGACATCCCAAGGCGCTGGACAGTGTACAGCATTTCAGACCCGAGCTGGGATCAGCAGGAAGAAGGGAGGGGAGGGGAAGGGGGGTGACCGATGGCATGGTCGAAGAGGAGGGTTTTGAGGCGGGACTTGAAGGAGGCTAAGGAGGGGGCGAGGCGGAGTGATTGGGGGAAGAAGGTCCAGAGGTTGGGGGCAGAGTGGCTGAAGGCTCTCCCGTCAATGATGGGGCGGGTGGGTCGGGGGACGTGGAGCAGGCCGTACCTGGCTGAGCGGAGGGAGCGGGCGGGTTGGAGGGGGTTAGGAGGTCATAGAGGTAGGGTGGGGCGAGACCATGGAGGGCTTTGCAGATGAGGTCCAGGATTTTGAACTGGATCCTCTGAAGGATAGGGAACCAATGGAATCGGGCGAGAATGGGGGAGAAGGGGTTATGGAGTTTGGTGCGGGAGAGGACACGGGCTGCAGAGTTCTGGATTATCTGCAGCCTGTGAAGGGAGGAGTTGGGAAGGCCGACAAGCAGGGCATTTGCATAGTCGAGCCTGGATGTGATGAAGACATGAACAAGAGTTTCAGCGGCCTGAGGGGTGAGGTAGTGGCGGAGTTGGGCGATGTTACGGGGGTGAGGGAAGGCAGAGCGGGTCATGGCTTGGATGTGGGGAAGAAAAGACAGTTGAGGGTCGAACAAGACACCTGGGTTCCTAACTGGCTGGTGAGTTGGTGAGTTGAAGTGTGCAACCATGGAGGTTGATGCTGCCAGAGCCTGAGGTGCAGAGGTGCTGGCGCGAGCCGATCGAGCCTGTTCAGCTCCAAGTAGACTCTGCTAATCTCCCAAATTTAATTGAAGACAAGACCCAGATCTTCATATTGTCAGCATGTATCCAATGTCACAATAATAATCCTTTTATTTAATACAGGCTCTTTCACGCCTGAAGGATATCTCAAAGCACTTTACAGGATCCATAAGAAAGTGTAGCGACTGTGTTTTATGCACAGGAAGTGTTGCTGTGTGTTCCCTTTGCAAGGGAAGCAATATCAGTAAAAATTCCTGTGTATAGTACACATGGATGCAATGCCTAAGGAGAAACATCAATGATGCTTCCTGTGGGTAAACTCACAAGAAATGACATCAGTGGAAATCTGACAATCCACAATTCTGCCATTTTGCAGCACAATAAAGTCAGCACCAGAAGCCAGATGTGAAACAAGTTGTCATATCAGCTATCTCAGCAGGTCAGCAATGCACCTTTCTACTCTTCTCCCAGAAATAAAAGTACATCTGCTACCAGAAACGTGACAAGCCATGACTCAGTGAACTGTGTGTACTTGGTGCTGACTCTACTGTGCTGCAAAATGGCAGCAAATATTTCCATGTTGCTGCCGCTGCCTGGAATTCTTCTCAAGTAAATAGGAGAAAACTGTACACAGCTAGTCTTTTTGCTAAATGCAACATAAAGTATTTACTAGAGTTACAAACATTCTGGAATCATAAGAGACTTCTTAACCCATCCCAGATCAAGCTGCGTTAGATCTAAAAACAATGGTATGAGGTTACTACAAAGCAGGGGTCTGATTTTGATATTCCTGCTGCAAGATAAACTCAATGTTATTGGAGCAATTCTCAGCACTGAATTAATCTGGCCATTGGCTAAGGTTGGACTAATGCTATGACAACAGATGCCACGTCACTACTGTAACTGAAACTCAAATGTCAATTGCTTAACATTGATAAATTGCAGCCTTTGTACAACAACAACAACAAAATTACATTTATAGAGTGGCTTTCACGTCAGGAGGATGTCCCATGGGGGAGGGGTGGTGTAGGGGTGAGGGAAGGCAGAGAGGTGGGAGAGCGACCAAAGGCACGATCAAAGAGTCTTGAGACCGGCTTGAAGGAGGCAAGGGAGGAAGTGAGGCGAAGGGACCGTGGGATGGAATTGCAGAGTGTGGGGGGAGAGAGGCTGAAAGCCCGGCCACTGATGGTAGGGCGGGAGACACGGAGCAGGCCGGAGCCCCCTGAAAGGAGGGAGCGGGCAGGTTGATAGGGAGTCAGCAGGTCAGAGAGGTGGGAGGGGGAAAGGCTCCCACTCCCGGGGGGAGGTGTTAAAGATGAGGACGAGGATCTTGAACTCCATCCTCTGAGGGATGGGGAGCCAGTGGAGTCGGGCGAGGGTGGGAGTGATGGGATCACGGAGCCTGGTGAGTGAAAGTACATGAGCTGCAGAGTTTTGGATGATCTGCAGCTTGTGAAGGGAAGAGTTGGGAAGGCCGATGAGGAGGGAGTTCCCGTAATCGAGCCTTGATGTGCCGAATGCGTGGGTGAGGGTTTCGGCAACCTGAGGGGTGAGGCAGTGGCGGAGTCTGGCAATGTTGCGGAGGTGGTGGTAGGCAGTGTCGGTCATGGCGCAGGTGTGGGGGAGAAAGGACAGTTCAAGGTCAAACAAGACACCCAGGTTCCTGACTGGCTTAGTGAGGTTGAGTGTGGAGCCGTGGAGGCTGATGCTGCCAACACCCGAGGTGTGGAGGTGCTGGTGTGAGCCAATCAGGAGGGCTTCAGTCTTGCTGACTTTGAGTTGGAGAAAGTCGGCCCTCGTCCAGGACTTGATGTCAGACAGGCAATCGGTCAGGACGCCAATAGTCCTGGAGTTGAGGGTGGAGGCAGAGAGGTAGAGTTGGGTATCATCCGCATAAATGTGGAAATTTACCCCATGTCTGTGGATGATGTCACCGAGGGGGAGCATGTAGAGGGTGAAGAGGAGGACAGAGCCCTGAGGAACACTGCATGAGACAGTGCGGGGGCTGGAGGAGAAGCTGTTTGCCGTGACGAAGTGGAGGCGGTGTGGAAGGTAGGACCTGAACCAGTCGACGACAGAACCTTGAAGGTAAATGTATAAATGAATTACACAGCCCCTTCCTTAAGAGCAAGTCCAAACAGGCTTCTCATTTGTGCTTTCCATTACATTTTATGCAACTGCAAAGAGATATTATTAGACAGTATGCATCAAAGTACAATGTTTTAGGCAAGAATAGATTAATGGTCAATCTAGCACTCTCATCCAACTTTCCACAAGATTCTTTTGACATATCTATCACATTATCCAATTACTTTGGATTCTCTTAGAATTGTCCGTTCCTGTGTGATATCCCTTTTTTAAATATCTTCAGAGCCAAATGTTTTTTTTCTGATCTCTAGTCTTGTTTGAGTCTGGTTCATTTTAAACCTGTCCCCTCAGTTCTGCAATCACAGTCTAAGTCCTAATAATCTGTTTGCATTCACATCGTCTGTGCCTTTCAGCATTGTGTGAAACCTAGTAAATTTGTTCATTTGTGGATTATAATTTGAAATACATTGGAAATTAAATTTCAGGTTTAAAACAAATTAAATCATTGACAGAATGATTGGATATAGCTTGACATCCAAGAGTTTGATATATAGAGGGTGCATGGTGGGCTGGTCACTGATAAGCTCCCGAATGACAGCAGCATCATTTATAAGGCGAAGGATGGCTGAGCTACATCAACTGACTCACTATCTATCTTTTTAGAGATTGTGCATCTATGGTATTTGACTTAAATAAAATTAAATATACTTTGCAGTAATTTTGCAGCAAAGTTTCCACTATACAGATGCAGTCACAGAAATGACTTCTTTGGCCAGTGATACCACATTTTCAGTTCTAAAGATTAGCAAGTGAGAAATGGAAACACAAGAGAAGCAACAGCAGCGTGACAAGGTTGAGTTTGGCTGACAGAATTGGTTAGACAGAACAAAGAGAGTAATAGGAGAGAGGAATTGTAATTCAGGCTAAGCAATGAAAGGTACAGCAGAACCCTGCTACTCACGTTGCTCAAGAATGACTTTGAAATCATTTTTGTAATACAACATTTAATAATAAATAATATTAAGACATCATTTGCTAATGCTCTAAGCTATAATGGATTAATTCCTTCAAAAAACAAACCTGACCCACTCTCTCGGGGAAAGCTCTACATAGAGAATCCCTAAACTCCAAAATCATACAAAAGATTAGATTATTCTCCCATTCCCACATTGTTATGATTTAAACCTGACATTGTGCCAGACAGGTCTTCCCCTCCCATAACTGCACATAAAATTATGTTTATCCTATACAGAACAGGCTCATTAGTAGCCACACCGATTCCTGTATCTTCCAATACAGTTCTCAACCAGATATTCAGTTTTTTAAAAGAATTAATCCAAAGCAGGTATCATTAACAAATTTTACATTAAAAAAAATTCCCCTCAAGGTCACAAGCAGGGACCTTAGCAGAGATTATTGTATAATTATTAGCTACTGCCTAAAACAGACCTTTGTTAGTTATCATCACTGTCTTCTTCCTACAGAATTTTTAAGCCAATTTTCAATCCAACCATTAGCATTACTTTCATTATCTATGACCTGGGATAATGAAAAAGTGCAGAAATATTTGCCAAAAATTCCAGGGAGATTTCAAATTTTTTGGGAAAATTGTAGGGAAGTTTTTGACAAATTTTGCAGAAAATTGCGGGGGAGTTGATTGGTGCTATTGAGGTACATTTTACTGCCAACCTACATTTTTTCACTTTATCGATAAAAACTGAACATGAGAAAATAACACATATTAGATTATTGCAAAAAAAATATTAATTGCTTCTTTACCAAAAATTGGATTGCCTTTTGTGGGGGGGGGACACACCAGTGAGACTACAAGAGCTCTCAGGACCCAGCACCGCACACAGATCCAGAGAGATAGACACACACTCAGATACACACACTCACAGACAAGTGAGAGAGAGAGATATACAACAACAACAACAAGATTCCATTTATAGAGCGCCTTTCACGTCGGGAGGACGTCCCAATATACACTCACAGACACACAAACAATCACAACAGCGGGGCCTCTGAGGGAAATCCATTTGCTGCTTTTGCCGCACTGCGCATGAATGTCCAGAGCTGCTCCGACTACAGCGACGTCAGGTAAACAGCCGGGAGGCTCGCAGGCCAGAAACTATATGTATAGTAGCTTTGTAGTGGATGATGATGTTTGTAGTGGATTCCACGGAAAAAGGGTAGCTGCACTTTTCTACAGTGCCAGGCTATGATCTTTAAAAATATCCAGCGCCTTGGGACGTGCTCCTGATGTGAAAGGCGCTATACAAATGTAATCTTGCTGTTGGTTAAAAAAATATTCCAATACATCTGATAGATAACAACAACATTACATTTGTATAGTGCCTTTCACGTCGGCAAGATGTCCTAAGGTGCAGGAGTCAGGGATTTGGACCCAAGCTGGGGGTTATCATAATAAGATAATCCTTGCACTTGATAAAGCACCCTATCACGTCTTCTAGACGTCTCAAAGTGCTTCACAGAATATACTGTAAAGTGTATATTTTGTGGGCGAAACACGACTGCGATTTGTGCACAAATCAAACCCAGTTCTTCTCGCTTGCAAGGCGAGTGCTCTAACCACTAAGTTACAGGACTCTGGGTTGCTTCTAAATCCACGTTGCTTCCAACTATCGCTTCTAAATCCACGTTGATAATATCCCACAAAATTCTCTGATGCATTTTCTCGCTACAGTTGTTTTGCTGACTAGTGTAAAATTTCCAGGTTTAAGGTCTCACCCCTTGTGATTGATTAACATTTGCTTCCTCCAGTCATCAAGTATTGGTAAAAACTTTCTAGAATGCATAAAAATATTAAGCAGAATAACAACAACTTGCATTTATATAGCGCCCTTCAACCTGGACTGTGTCTTTTATAATGCAGATTTTTGAAATAAATGTAGTGCAAACTCAAAATACACTTTGATTCTCCATTTCAGAAAATGTATTCTGCCATACAAAGGGCATTCATTATCTATGTGTAGCAACATGTGATAACTTGAAAATAATAAAAAGCTGTTAACTGCTTTTAGTATTCAATACGACTGAAAATAAGGCACTACTGCTCTTCCTACTTACATGACATAAACTGCCTAAATTATATATCTTTACAACTACTTCAGCAGTTGTATCTTAAACAACTGGTTCACACATTAGTGCGACATTACACCATTACTGAACCACTGACAACACTTTCTGTACATGCGTGCTAACAAAAATGAAAAAGGACACACATCTGCAACACATATGAATAATTCTATTCCTCATTATGATCCTTTCTATAATCTGTTTTATTTTGGATCTTGCAATAAAGATGCATCATTAATATACTTTCACCTACAACAATAATGGAATTATTATTTACCTTTGATGTACATTGCACAAAATGTAAATATTGGTGGAACAGTTACGGCAAAAGTAAAAGCTACAGATATGTGGATAATGTTGCATCCTTATAGATTTTCAAAGCTGGAATACAAAGATAAGTACTATCCCGACAAAGCAAGCATCAAAATGATGCTTCCAGCCTTAGGCAACCAATTTAATATCATGTGTTCCAAAAGTCATTTCAATGAACATTTTGCCTTGAGCGCCAGCACTGGGAGTTCAAAAAACTGCCATTTAGAAATGAAATCCAAACTCAGCAAATTCCACAACATGTTTGGCTTCTGAATCACAGGGATAACAGTTAAATTACTCAAATAAAAATAAGACTGTTATCCATTACAATATCATAAAAAATATTTACTTAGTTCCAAGATGAATTGGAATGATTATTATTATTACAAGATAAATACAGAAGACCCCCATTATAACACACTGTTTTGGTTCAATAAATCCAAACGTGTTAGTTTCACCCACAAATATACAGTCAATTCACTTTACAGCAGATTCTGTGAAGCACTTTGAGATATCTGGAAGACGTGAAATGCGTCATATCAAATGCAAAGATTATTATTATTAAGGGGTAGTTGTACAAAGCAGTGTCCCCCACAAACAACCATGAGTTTGGTGAGGCCACTGGGAGAAACTCCCTTCTCTTTTCACACAGTACCATGGGATCTTTAATGTCCACTTGAAAAGGCAGACAGGACCTCAACAACAAAAACAACAACAACCTGCAATGCTGCGCCTTGGGACGTCCTCCCGATGTGAAAGGCGCTATACAAATGTAATTTTGTAATGTATTAGGGTATCGTCCCAGAGTGCTTAACCTGGGTAGGGTGCCTGAATAAGTCGAGCCTGGAGGCAATTAAGACATGGATGAAGGATGAACCTCCAACAATGGAGCACACCCCAATATCGCACTGGAGAGTCACCTTAGACTATGTGATTTGAAGTCCCGATATGGGGCTTGAACCTACAACCTTCTGACTCAAGAGTGCTACCAACTGAGCTAGACTGACACTGGGGGTGGGGAAAAGGGAGGCGGTGTAGTTGAGGAGGGGAAGGGAAAAGGTAGCTGAAAACACTGTTGAAGAATTAGGTCTTAAGGTGAGTCTTGAAGGTGGAGTGGGAGGGGGCGAGGTGAAGGGATGACATGTTAGATGTAGAAGTGTGCCTGAAGACAGAATGGTGAAAGACATGAAGCAGGCTGGTGTTAGATAAGCGGAGGGAAGAACCAGGGCAGCTGGGTCATAGGAGATCATGGAGGTGGGGTGGAGCGAGGCCTTGGAGATAGCTGAAAGAGGATGAGAATTTTCTATTTGATCTGCAGGGAGATGAGGAGTCAGTGGAGCTGAATGAGGATGAGCTTGCAGGAGAAGACACCAGCTGCAGAGTCTGAAATGATCTGAACCGTGTGCAGAGAGGAGCTATGGAGAGTAGTGAGCAGGGTGCCTGGATAAATCCAGCCTGAAGGCGATTAAGGAATGGATGAAGGTCACAGCAGCCCGGAAAGGAAGAGGCAGTGGTGGGTGATGTTTCAAGTGGTGAGGGAAAGGAGTGTTAGTGAGAGCAGGATATCTGAAGAATAGCTGGGGATTAAACAAGACATTGAGGTTCTGCAAGGCTCCTTGAGGTGCCGCGAGCACCATACAGATCAAGCAGTCATGCCTGATGTGGTACTCTGCTGTGCACAAACTAACTGCTGCATTTCCCTAAAAAAAATACATTCAAAGCCTTTACAGTAGATCTTGTGAAGTGCTTTGAGACATTCTCCTCTCGCGTGTGAAAGGTGATATATCAACCGTAAGGATTATTATAGCATGCAACCTTGCACACTGTTAATCACTATTCAGACAGTGACTGATTCTACAATGTGAGTCCTTCCAAATTAGCAATGAGACTAACTCTGGAGCATCCGCTACTCCACTGATTGGGTCAGCAATACAGCAGGCTGCAACTCAAATCTGGAACACTGCAACTCTATACAACTCAGTTTCATAGACAGTGGCTTACACCATCAGAGAAGTCGTATTCAGTTCTTTTTGAATGTGATTTCTCCCTTATATTTGGCAGTTGGCTACATACAGTAGAGCCTCAGAAACCCAGCAACCCGAAAGTCAGGGATTTTCAGTGCATGAAAAACAGGCCAGCTGATATTTGAAGCTAGCTAGATGGCATTCTATACACACTTGGGATTTTTTTTGTTTTAGTAAGGATACATCAAGGCCCACACCAAATCAGGTAAGAAGCAAACCCAAGTTATAATGAAGTACATTATGATGAGGTTTTAATATAACGTGTTATCTTGTTAAAATGCCCCTTTCTCCAAGAGAATACAAACAGCATGGAATCAAGAAACAGCTCCTGCAGAGCTAATCCCCTGCCTCACCCACTCGAGTGAGTTCACCAATAGAGAGCATCCCTGTGGGTTTCAGAGTGGTCTAATAGAAAATAGATGGGTATTAGAACAGGGAATTAGGATTAAAATAGATGGCTTCTTGTTGGAGCAAACATACATGAAAAAAGGACCAAATGGCCTACTGCTGTGTTGTGCTTCTCTATGGATCTATTGAAAACGACAGAGTACAATTTCAAACCATACTGAAAGCCGATCTGAAGTTTGGTATATCATGAAACCATCCCAAACAGTTGGCATTCTTACATTTCCTTAACGCCAAACATTACCTATCTGCTCAATTGGTTACCCAGGATTCTGCCAATACTCTTGCTCTGCAAACCAGTCATTTCCTTTTTCCTTCTTTGGCCTAGAAGGAATCTGATCTCTCCCTAACATCTCCTGTACCATGACACATTTGAGATTGTTGCCACAACAAAGATAAATGCGAATAACCCACATCCGATCACTCCATTGTGCATTTGTTCCACCCCCCTCCACATATTTTGTAAATTTTGCAAAGAAAATATTACCAATCTATTCGCTTCTGTACAACATTTACCTAAAAAATATCTTCCCAGGATTTTTCTAAAGAGTACATTTGTTAACAAACATCTCTGCTGAAAAACTATGCATTAGTGTGAAACCTTTCCAATAGATATTCGGCATTTCTTCACTGCAAGCATTAAATCATAGAATCATAGAATTATACAGAAGGAAGCTATTCGGTCCATCGTGTCTGTGCCAGCTCTTTGAAAAGGCTATTCAATTCAATCCCACTCCCCCGCTCCCTCCCCATAGCCCTGCAAACTTATCCTCCCCAAATAATTATCTGCTTCTCTCTTAAAAGCTGTTATTGAATCGGCTTCCACCACCCTTTCAAGCAATGCATTCCAGATCCGAACAACTCGCTGTGTAAAAAAATGCCTTCTCACCTCCCCTCTGTTTCTTTTAACAACTATTTTAAATTGGTGTCCTTGTGTTACCGACCCACCCGCCAGTGTAAATAGTTTTTCCTTGTTCACCCTATCGAATCTCCTCATAATTTTGAAAACTTCTATTAAGTCTCCTCTTAACCTTCTCTGCTCCAAGGAGATTAATCCTAGCTTCTCTAGCCTCTCCTGATAACTCAAGTCTCTCATTCCTGGTACCATCCTGGTAAATCTCCTTTGCACCCTCTCCAATGCCTTGACATCCTTCCTAAAATATGGTGTCCAGAACTGAACGCAGCATTCTAGCTGAGGCCTTAATTGACATACTGTACTGAAAGAGGTCAGATAAAAGTATTTGGATTAATTCACTCAGTACACAGGTTGCATGACTGATATTTTTGAGTTTGTGACAACAATTTGAAGAGAGTTTAGAATCACGTTGAATATAATAATAACTCGCATTTATATAGCGCCCTTCAATGGGATAGCATCCCGGAGCGCTAAATGGGACACAGTACAAGAGTGATTTGGACATGCCTAGATGTAATCAGAAGACAGAATTTGGAACAGGAGCAGAGAAGGGATGGGAATCAAACGTCCCAAACAATTGCACAGCTGGATTGATGCAAGATACAACTGGACAGCAATTTGGGCCAAAAGAAAAAACTATGGCATAATGGGAAGAATGAGGAGAGACTTCTGAAAATCGGTTAAATGAAACAAATCAGGAAGACAAAATAAGTGAGAAAATAAAAGGGGAAAACAAGCAAGAATTTGTAAAAGCACAAGGAGGGAGTGAGGAGAAAGGAAAATGTATAATTAGAGCGACAACAACAAATTGCATTTACACAGTGCCTTTTGCATCGGGAGGACGACCCAAGGTACTGGACATTCAAGGGTCTGCAACCAAGCTGGGGGTTGAAACCACTTTTGATGGGGGGCAAAGGTAAATGACTGAAGACACGGTCAAGGAGAAAGGACTTGAGACAGGCCTTGAAGGAGGCAAGGGAGGGAGTTATGTGGAGGGGCTCTGGGGTGGAATTCTAGAGGGTGGGGGAGGCTTTGGAGACACGATACACAACCTTTTCACCCCTCTCTGCACTACCCCTCTCTATACACACACACACATCCCTTCCATACACACACAGCATATAGTTGGAAATGCTCACACGGTCTAGGCTGATATTACAATGTATGGTGGAAAGATGCATTGTCAGAGGTGTCATCCTTTGGATGACTTGCTAAACTGAGGTACTGATTGTCTGTTCAGGTGGACGTTAAAGATCCCATTGCATTATTCGATAAAAGAAGGGAGTTTATCTTGGTATTCTGACCAGCATTTCCTCCAGATTAAATAAGTTATTCACTTTATAGCTCTTTGTGGGACATTGCTGTGCTCAAATTGGTTGCACATTCACCAACAAATACGCATTTACTATATAGTAAATCCTATGAAGAATTTGCAGATGTCCTCCTGATGTAAAAGGCTTTCTATCTAATGCAATGATTGTTGATTATTTATTAACACAGTCGCCATTATAAGAATGAATCAGATTACCCGACAATGGCATACAACACAGACCACAGAGACTGTCTAAACAAAAGCTCAGCAGCAAGCTTTAAGTTCGCACTTAAAATCCCACATTGCAAGAAAGCAAATATATTTTAAAGTGCTTGTGGGTATTTACTCAGATGTTTGCGCAAAATTTTGATATAAATCAATTAAAATAGACCAGTCTTACCTTTTTTCAAGAAAAACAATGAATCCACCCCCTCCCCACAAAATATTTCTTAAATAATCACCTGTCTAATGGTTTGACAATAGACAACAAGTTTGAACTACATCTAAATTGTCATAGGCTGACAGCCCTACTATATACACCCGCCAATAACTACCAGATATTGTCCTAATTCTTTGCCTTACAAATGATAATTAGGCACAGGCTTCAGCTTGATCTGCTTCATTCCAGCGACTTTGATGGAACCTAAAAAGTACAAAAACATATTTTGTCTCCTACATTTTCCTCTGCATATGAATTCAATTGGATTGTGTAATCTTAAGATATTTTAAAGATCTTGGAAGATCTTGAAGGAGATAAAGCTTTAAGAAGTACGTTAATGTTTTACATGCAAAATTAGAAACATAAGTTGTTCAATTTATTCAGAAAAAAGAACTCCAGATGGCTTCAGCTGGGTAGCTAGTACCAGCAGTGACACAATGGGATGAATGGTCTTGTTCTGTGCTGCAAACATCGTATGATCTTCCGTTTTTTTCATAAATACGTTTACTCCTAGTTTAACATTTTTAAATCAAACAAGTTTTCCACAGTGATGAAATCACAAAAAGCCGATGACATCTGCACCAAACAGGTCACTGCATAACTCGTTTTTAAAAGCTAGCAAAATGAGATCCTAGCCCGGCTGGTGCCCCTTTAAAATATTCATCCCTCAAATGCCCCCACACCATAGAAATTTAGAAACAACTTTTATACAGGAAAGAAATATTGGGAAAAAGGGAAAATAAATTCACTGGCACCATACGGTCTTATTCATATCGTCTGGACACGTTTGCAGACATGGAATAATGATTTCATGACCAGTAGTTTTAATATATCTGTCAAGGGTCTGCTTCAATTGCTATTCCATCTTCTGAGAATAGTTATTGATTAATTCTTTGCCCACACACTATATGCTTTATTCTAAATTGATAAGCTTTTTCTATGCTAGTTACTACAATGCATTACACCTCAAGCTGCAAGAGCAGCAACATTTTGGTTGTTATGAAAGTTGAAATTACCTTTAAAAAGACTACTCTGGACAGACAAGTCATCAGCTTGCAGCAGCTTACTGATTTTACTTAGCAGAATGAATGGACCAATATTATCTCTGCTTTTGTCTATGTTGATCTAGTTGGAAAATTAATCCAACCAGTAATGTACTTTTTTTAAAAAATCAGATAATAACTTCTTTTATAAAGAGTTTTCTTTAAAAAAAATTGAATTTTTCCAAGCAACAATTTCTCTACCTATATCTAATAGAGATAGATAATTATGCACCATCTAAATTGAACAGAGCACTCAGCTGTGATCAGAAAAGGCTGGATGGCAAAGAAGATAGTGTTCATACTTTTTCCCCAGAGCAATTTCCTAATTATGATGCTTTAAATCTGAAGGCCAAAAAAAGTGATTGAAAAGGGGCATGCATTCCAACTCGCCTCTAACTATAAGTGAATCATGCTTACTGCAACAACAGGAAAGTAGTCATTTCTAATGTAAAACTACACAGCCTGGGTAGCTTAATTAGCAAGTACTATATGACAGACCAAAAGATTATGTGTTTAAATCCCAGTGGATCCAGTCACCCTTACAAAAGTGCTAAAATGAAGGCTATTGGGAGGGGAAGGAGGGAGGAAAGGACGCTACCCCAGGACTGAACTGTCTCTGAAGCCATATATTTGGCAAGAGCAGTCAGATCCCCAATGATACAAGACAGACTTGAGAGGATTAGACGTGTTCTTAACTTTTCTTGTCAAAGCCTAATGATAATTACTGTACAACTTTGGTAAGGACAATTTATCTGTACTAATTGTGAGTTTTGCAGATCCATTACGTGATACGGAGATAGTGTGGACAATGGATAGTGTGGACAATGGGCCAATACAAATTGGCTCCTTACTCACTGAAAATTTTTTGCATCAGGCGTTATGCTGCTTCCACAGTACTTCACTAACCCTAAGTGTGATTTTCTCTCACTCTCATCCTGCACCGTATCATTGCTGATTCATAGTTACACCATAAAAATAAATCAAACATAACTTCACTCGCATATGCACAACCAGTTTTTATTTTCACATAAAATCTAACATGTGGATGGATGGCATGCATATATGCGGCAGCTACTGTAACATACTACACCGGAACCAATTTTACTGTTTTCATGTGAAGCTATTAGACAAGCAAATATTCATTTTATTTTTACAAAATGCTCATTTCTATGCCTGACAAACACTGGCGATCAATCACATATTTCAATGCCATTTTTTAATATCAACACAGTGAAAATATGTGCACAACAATCTAAAAGAAAAGGCAAAATGCATTTGCAGTGTATGTGTATTGCAGTTTTTCTTAAAACGGGCAGCCAATTATCTGGGGGAATGTTAGCCTAGCTAAAACACCAGGAGAAACTCTTTTCGAGCAGTGCCAAGGGAACTTTAACATCCATCTGAAAGACAGATGGGACTACGGTTTAGTGTCTCAATCGAAGGACGTCACCTCCAATAATACAGCACACCCTTAGCACTGTATTGGAGTATCACCCTAAACTACATGAACTTGGGAGAGAAACTACACATAACTTTCAGACTCAGGAAGGAGTGCTGCTAATTGTGCCAGCATTGCATCTTCAATATTCAAAACTAACCCAAGTCAGATTGATTCAGATTCCAAAACGCATTCAGAGTTCTTCATATATACTGATGGATTGCAAACAAAAATTCCTGGTAGGTTACATTCTTCTAGACTAGAAAGGTTATTCTCTTCTTCAGTCAAGATACAATGGTCCACTTTTAAGGTTTATGTAATCATTCTCAAAATACCAAAACAAACTAGTGGCTGACATAAATCTCATACATGATAGTTATGAAGGCACGGTCAGGAATACTCTCATCTGTCTCGTGGGTGTGTGAGAAAGAGCCCCAATAAGCTCAAACAATGACTCAATTCCCTGTACGGAAAATCTCAGCCATGCCCTATGAACAAGATAGTGCAAAAACGTGCGGAGGGCATATCGAAACCATGGACCCATCTTGCATATTTAGAGCAGGAGCTTAGGGCTCAGTTATGTATCAATATCCCCTGCAGTTAGGAATATTATCTTAGAAAGAGTGGAAGGGAGAAATTAATATTTAGTTTCGGAAATCTGAACAAATTGATCTGAGGAGGGATTTGATTTTAAAGTGGGTGCTGCTGCCGGAATTTTAGCAGACCAAGGCAGCTCGCCAAGTCTTACCAGACCAATGAGCAAAAGTCCATGAAACTGTCATAGAAGTGTTTCATGAAAGTAGGTCACTGAGATTGACGTTTAATGGCAGGAATAATTTCCTTACTTAAAATCAGATGTTTTCGTCCACTTATTTCTAAAACATAACTGCTGTATTCATTTTCTTGGAATGCTATTGCTCCAATATGCTGCTGCCCCAGATTACTGAGAGCAGAGAGCTACACACAACAGAAGACAATTTTACCAGCATGGTTTACAATTTTTTTTACTGTGAAAGTGGCACAGCAGATTTTCACAGCAGGCGAGAGACACAATACAGATAATCAGTTTTGTAATTTTTCACACTAAGGGGTAAACCTTACCAAGTCTGAGACACTTCTTCGCTCCCTCCCCTCCAATTTTCATTTTGAACTTCATTGGACACTTTACTATTTTGTCTTTACCAACTTGCAAACCAAGCACACAGATACAAAGTTGTGAAATATGCATACACCAAGTTTACATTTATATAGCGTCTTTCATGTCGAGAGGACGTCCCAAAGTGCTGGACATCCGGCCTGAGAGTGGGAGCTGAGTGGGAGGAGAAAGATGCCGAAGATGCAGTCAAAGAGGTACGTCTCGAGATAAAACTCAAATGATAATAATAATAATCCTTGCATTTGATATAGCGCTTTTCACGTCGGGAGGACGTACCAAAGCGCTTCACAAAACACATTGTAAAGTGAATTGACTGTATATTTGTGGGCGAACGCGGCAGCCAATTGTGCACAGCAATGTCCCACAAACAGTCGTAGATTGAAAATGACCAATTTATTATTTTTTTTTTGGTTTTTGGAGGGATTATTAGGCGTGTGGCGTAAGGAAACTTGCCCAAGGTTTCGCCCTCTGCCTGGAATTGAACTCAGGTCTCTCACTTGCAAAGCGAGTGCTCTAATCACTGAGCTACAGGACTCCACAAATGATGACATTAGGGAGAAGGGAATTAGGGTAGGTGGAGGCTCATGTGGTGTATAAATACTGGCACTGACTAGTTGGGTTGAATGGCTTATTTCGGTCCTGTAAGTTTGTATAATTCTATATAACATGTCTAATTTCTTTAATGTAATATAAAGGCTTAAACAGTTTACACAGTTGCTATTAGTTTCCTTATGAAGTGATGCTGACCACCAATAGTGAATTGTTAACAGCAGCTTGAGCAATGCTTGTACCACAAAACTTATGATTCTGTATCGTACTTGTGGACTAAACATACTTGTTCTTTAATTCTAAAATAGCCATATTTATGATCTGATAACCATAAGCATGTGATCTATCCCATTATATGTGCATATATACACAATAGGAGGAGTGAGAAAGGAGGACCAGAGCATGGAAGGGGAGAAAAATGGGAGCTAATTTTGCAAATAGGCATGAGATAAATCAGTGAACAAACCAGGAAATTGAAAATCCATGAAGAAATAAACCTCAAGCTAGTATTAAAGTTTAACAGCCAATGAAAAGCAATAATAATCCTCTGAAATTATTTACAGAAGTCTTGAATCCTGTCAGTGTTGTACAGGCTCATCTGAAATACTGGTCAATGCTGAAATATTATAAAATAACCTTTGTTGCTTTCTAAATATAATTAATTGTCTAAATGCAATCAACCAATTTCACATAAAGCAAGGTGGTGTCATTTCCTTAATGCTAAAAATGACGCGACCGTCCCTAGAATCATGGGTGAAACATTCACACAACAATGACCATACGATGAGATGATGAAAAAAAACACTAAGATGTGGGCAAGTTTCCTTACTCTATACGCGTCTGTTTATCTAGCAGTAAGTAGGAACCCACTTGTTAGTCGATTGGCGGATCGCTTTCCGGGTGTAATATTCCCTTCAAAAAAATAATAATAATTTGGCCACTCAATCCACGACTGTTTACGGGACACTGCTGTGCACATATGGCTGCCGCATTTCACCCACAAAATATATAGTCACTACCCTTTATTCTATATTCTGTGAAGTGCTCTGAGACATCTCAAAGACATGATAAGGCACTATATCAAATGCAAGGATTATTATTATATTCTGATCTTTGGTTTTCCACCCTAAACCACAGGGAAAGTTAACATGATTATACACATTGGTGTAATCACAGCAGCAGAATCATCATGCAATGTGTGGCTCGGAATAAAATGAAATGGAGCAGTAATGTCTGCCAATGAATTCCAACATAAGATGAACAAAATGATTTCTTAAGTCTCACTTTTTTGGTGCATTTTTCCTATAAAAGTAGCAGGAGCAGTGAGCTGATTTAATTTTCTTAGCTTTAATAGTCTTACATTGTGGTTTCTACTTGAATATGCAAGCAAGAAAATATCTACTTGGAAATGCCAAAAATTACATTTATAGAGCACCTTTCACGTCGGGAGGACGTCCCAACGTGGCACACACACACACCTGTCCCCAACATGAGTCTATCAATCAATCACCACATATTATAGGGCCATTGAGTAGGTTGATGGTGCAGTAACTGTGACTTGAACAGCCTGCCACAATTTTCAAAGTGGTTAAAGATGCATTTGAGTGGATTGCAGCATAAATGATGAGAGCACAGGCTAAGCTGAAATGCTGGTCAATGCTGAAAAAAGGATTTTGGAACCTAAAGCCTTGTGCAGAGAACACATGTACCTAGTGTTGATTTGTGAAACCTCTGCTCTGAGGTGGATTGGGGTTGGAGAAAATCTTTCAGGTTGGGATATGCAGTTGAACATCCAGACTTTGGTCAACTCCCACCTCAATTTCTCCAATGAAATCCTCGACAGTCTCTCTAACTCCACCATTCACAGTCCAACTAATTCAAATCATCATCCCAGTCCTTGCCAGGCTCCACTGCCTCTCTGTCACATAATGGATCATGGCTTTATGGCTTTGCATTTATAGAGCGTCTTTCACGTTGGGAGGAAGTCCCAAAGCGCTGAACAGTCAGGTGTCGGGGCCCGAGCATGGGGGAGGGGTGGTGTAGGGGTGAGGATAAGGCAGAGAGTTGAGAGGGCGACCAAAGGCACAGTTAAAGAGAAGGGTCTTGAGACCGGCCTTGAAGGAGGCAATGGAGGAAGCGAGGTGAAGGGACCGTGGGATGGAGTTCCAGAGCGTGGGGGCAGAGAGGCTGAAAGCCCAGAGTGGGTCGGGCACGAGACATGGAGCCGGCCGGAGCAGGCAGGTTGGTAGGGAGTCATCAGGTCAGAGAGATAGGAGGGATCAATTCAAGATCTTCACACTCACCTACAAATAAATCACTTCATATCCTGGCACCTCCCTACCTCTTCAACCTGTTCACACTCCACTCCTCTCCCCTGCGTGAAGAGTATATAAATGCAAGTTGTTGTTGTTGTACCTGCATTACACTGTGCTGAAAGTTATTGTTGACAGCAATGCATGACGTGCAGAAACAACAATATGACAAATTGTTTCCAAATGACAGTTTGCTAGACCGTTTATGTAACAGCATTACTCATTGTTACTCATCAGATATTAGCCTGGCTCAGTCGGTAGCACTCTTACCTCTGAAGTTTATGCCTCAAGCTGGGATTTCGAGCTCATTGTCTAGGCTGACAGTCTAATGCAGTGTTGGCGAAATGCTGCAATGCCAGAGACACTCTCACCTTGGAGCCACCTCAGCCTCAAGTCACCATTTGATTATTAGACATTTGATACAACGTCAAACTTGTCTGTCGGTTCAGGTGAATATTAAAGACACAGTGATACTCTTCAAAAAGAAAAGGGAGTTTTTCCCCAATATCCTGGGCAAGAATTTCTCAAATAAAATTGTGTTATTCATTTTGCGTTTTTTGTAGGACATTGCTGTGTGAAAATTTGGGCTATGTATACCTACAAATATATAGTCATTGCAGCAAAATCCCATGAAGCACTTTGACATGTTCTGGTGATGTGATAAGGTACAATATCAAATACAAGAATTATTATTACTATTCCCTGTAGACTATTGCCTCACTTGAAAATAGAGTGCAGTAATCATGGCTGGTTTCATTGGTGTACATATTGATAAAATGCTACAAAGTCTTTTCAATTACTGAACAATAAGAGCAGTGAAGAGCAGTGAATATTGATCACAAACAGCATTACTAAGTAGAAAATGTAATTTGTTGGCAAACGCTTAGCCCCACTGCTGGAGACATACATGGACACAGCACTCCCCCAGCACTTCACCAGAGTATCTGTTTAGACTATGAGCTCAAAGAACACAATTTATTCTTTTGGCAAAGGGCCTCATGTTGAAGTCATCCATCTGAGCTTTCCAAGTTCACCTGCAACAACTCAAATCAAAGGAGCCTATTTTTCCTGCTATAGTCTTCCTGTTAGTCCATCTTGAGCATGGTACTAAAAGACAATTGTATAACCAGAGCAAACAAACCAGTCACTACACTTTGCAGTAAATCTTGTGAAATGTTTTGAACTGACTTGACAACATAAGGTGCTTTATCAAATGCAATAAAGCTCTTTGCCCTCAGAGGATCAACTTGTTTCCAATATTCCATTACCGGCCACGCCACCTTGGAGCCACCTGAGCCTCAGGTCACTACGTGATTAGGCTTTCGATAAGTACAGGTTTGAGCCCTCGCTGAGTGCATAGAAGTACCAGGAACTCATTCCGAACCTCACTGGTTCATGTATTAAATTTGTGTATCTTTCCCATTAAACATTTCTAATGCACCATAATGCATACGCTTTAATGCAATACAATTCTTGAATTGGAAAACTGCACATGCAAGTCCTCAACAACTGTAGTATTTGAACAATCTCGCACCAATTGCAACTGATACATTGCAATGGAAAATACAGATAAGATTTTACCTTCAACATAGCGAATTCATACGGCTGGTAGCCTTTGAAACTTTCATGGATAGCTGCCATTGTGTGGGATGTTTTTTCCCAGAAATGGAGCAGTGTCGTCTGTAAATTAAATCAGAAGAAAACAAGCATTGTAATACAATACAAAATTACATTTGTAAAGTGCCTTTCACATCAGGAGGACATCCCAAGGCTCTGAACATTTAGGGATTGGGACCTGAGCAGCGGGTGGGTGGTCAGGGAGGGTGGAGGACAAAGAGGGTAGGAGGGTGGCCGAAGGCACGGTCGAAGAGGAGGATCTTGAGGCGGGCCTTGAATGAGGCAAGGGAGTGAGTGAGGTTGAAAGGGAATGTGGGATGGAGTTCCAGAGGGTGGGGGCGGAGAAGCCCGAAGGCCCGACCTCCGATGGTGGGGCGGGCTGAGCGGGGGACAAGGAGCAGGCTGGAGCCTGCTGAGCGGACAGGTTCTGAAGGGTCCTGAAATACAGGTCCTAGATTAGGAAGATTTACAAAGACCATATAGCACAGAGAGAGGCCACTCGGCCCAACCAGTCCGTGCTGGTGTTTATATTCCACACCAATCTTCACCCATTCCTTACTCCCTCTCACACCTTTCTATTCCCTCTCCCTCAAGTGAAGGTCTAGCTTCCTGTTGAATGCATATATACTAACTAATTCAACCACCATTTCAGACAGCAAGCTCCACAATCTCACTACCCTTGGCATGAAGTAGTTCCTCCTAAATTCTCTTCTAGACCCCCTGGTCGCTATCTTATACTAGTGTACCCTCGTTACGGACTTCCCAACCAATGGAAACAGCCTATTTATGTTAATCTTATCAAAACCCTTTTAAACACTGCTATTAGGTTACCCCCTTAAATGTCTCTTCTCCAGTGAAAAAAGGCCAAACCTATTCAATCTAACCTCATAGTAGAAACCTATCAAACCTATACTGTACTCTTTCCATCACTGCTATATTCTTCTTATAGTTTGGAGAGCAGAATTGGACAATACAGTCTAAATCTGGTTCAACCATAGTTTTGTATAAATTCAACATCACTTTTATATTCTACCAGTCTGGTTATAAAGCCGAAAACCTCATTGGTCTTTTTATAGCCTATCCCCTTCATTGTTCACCATGATTCCCAGTTTGATGTCATCTGCAAATGTTAACAACACAGATAAGAACCAGAGTTTTCTTTGTTCTGTTTTAATCTAACTGCCAATGGTCAGTGTTTGGCTATTTATCCCCAGATAATAAGGCTTTAATGGGTATAGCGTCAAAAAACAGAAATAAGGCAAGTAAGCCCTCTCATGTTTATTTTTGTTTTTTATTTTTATTCCCATCATAGACTCGCTGAAAAGTGGGGAACCTCTAACAATAAAGACATTTAATTCGTTCAGTTAAAAATTAATCTGGTAAGGAAATAAGATGGGGCTTACATAGAGCAGCCCTGATGATTTAGTGGGTACAGCTTCAGTTTGTGGACCAGCGACTCGCTGCTTTGAACCTTGGTCCATGCTGAGCTGCCTCGTTTCAGGTTGGGCTGCATGGTAGTACTAAATTGGTTCTGGCCTTCTGAGGGTTTGGGAAGGGAAAAGCAGGCTGGATTCTTGCTCCTCATCCCTCTACTGGTTGTGCAGGTATGTGGCAGTCAGGTGGGGAGTCTTGACAAAAACTGACTCACTGACTGACTCTCTGCTCTCACTGACAAAACTCACACTTATCGAATTGCCACTTGAGGGCAACAGGTACTCGTTGAACTGTACCCAGCCAGAGAAGACTAGACTAGGAGCCGAGACATGATGGAGAGAAAATTTTAAACATAATTGGACACTAAATTTAAACCAATCTCTACCAAAAATGAAGTTATATGAAGTTATATACAGTAGAGCACTGATTATCAGCTCTAATTGAAATCAGCAGTTGATCAAACAGTGTGGATAATTGGACATCACGCAAAATACAATTTGCATTTATATATAACACCCTTCACGCACGGTAGCGTCTTGGAGCACTTAAATACAAATTGTCTACTGTGTTAACAAACAAAAAAGTTCAATCAGGAGCTATAGTTCCTCATCTGTTTTAAGCTTTTTCTCTCAGACTCTTTCTTCTGACTCATTCTTTCTCTTTTACTCTGACAGAAAGAAACAGAGATACTCAGAAGGAAAAACACAATGTGTAAATCTAGCCATCTCTCGAACTTTCTTTTTTCCTTCATCTTTACAACATCTATTGTATATTGCAAATATTCTAAAGGTTTACTTTCCTTGACTGGAAAAAGACATTACTAATGCATATATGCAAAGTTGTGGAAGTTTGTTTAGATTCGTACAATGTTGGCTCCAAGTCAGCAACTTTGCAAATTAGCTCAACAGTACTTTTTCTGGTATCTCTTCGTCCCACATGAAACTTCCACCCAGGAAGCCTCTGCAGTTAAACAGCCTTGTGGGTAATTGGTGCGTGGATTAATGGCATGGGTACATTATTTCTACTTTACAATAGATTAAAACTACTATTCCCTGCATAATCCAGAAACTAGGAAAACATGCACTGAATTTGCAGAGTTGCAAATTTGTTCTTGAACAAAAAAATTATTTTTGAATATCAACATTAAATAGGACCTGAACAACATTTGTGAAATACAGAATCATTAGCTTTCATCGTAACAGTGATCTGCAATTTAACTTTCATTGTAACAGTGAACTGCTAATTAACTTCCAGTGTAATAGTTAGCTATTAAAAAATACAAATGTCAGGCCGATGATAATTCCCCAAAGAGAAAGCCAAATTAAATTCTATCCCTATCATTTTATTTTGGTGGTAGGTGATTGTAAAGTGATTCATCATCCATTTTGTTTTATCTAATCTTGCATGGCAACAGATAGTGGTTTGCGCCTTAATTAACATTTTAAAGCAAGAAACCTCTAGATATACGATGAATTAGTTTCATCCCACCTTTACTATTCTTTATTCTTCTTCTTGTATGTTAGTGCAAGTTCTAAAAAAAATTGTCCATTCATTGACATAGCAGCTTCAATGACCAGTTTCCAAACAACCTTAAAACAGTCTTCAGCCTTAAAATTGTTATAGTAAAAAAAGCCAAAATATACTACATGATGAAAGAACAATCTTTGGCAGCCCCATAAGCCTAGCAGAGCACTGTCTTATTGCACTGTTAAAGGTTTAAGTAAACATACAAATGCAACATAAATATAATATTGGTTCCAAAGAGTGTGGATTGCTAACAGAAGTACATTTTTATTCTGCATTTATGGGAAGCTCATTAACTACTTAAGAGCCCTGTCAGATTTCCAATCGTATGTTTTATTTTATAAATATCTTGGTGGGTGCAGGATTAAGTTAATAAAGTTGTAAAATAATTTCTAATTTAAATTAACAGCATTAGATTCTATAAAAGTTCATTTTTTTACCTGATATGTTGCTAAAATGTGGGAGAGAAGATTGCAACGACTTGCTCCAAGTAGATCCACCTTTTGGCACACATCATTCTTCAGTTTGTCAAAGTGAGTTTTTGCATGACGAACTTGACCTTGCACCTTCAATTATACAGAAACCAAATACATTAATAGGATAGAATCCATTCAATAAAACTACAAAAACAATTTTAAAAAGTGTTTTGTCTCACACATAATCCATCACAAAACAAGGCCAAATTGTTCAAAGTCAATGTCGACTTCAGTTATGAGGAGAGACTAGAGAAGCTGGGATTGTTCTCCTTAAGGTAGAGAAGGCTAAGGGCAGATTTAAGAGACATGTTCAAAATTATGAGGGGTTTTGACAGAGTAAACAGGAAAAACTGTTTCCACTGGAGGGTCGATCGGTAATCAGAGAACACAGATTCAAGACAATTGGCAAAAGAACCAGAGAGGAGATGAGGAGAAATGTTATTACACAACCAGTTGTTATGACCTTTTTAAAAAGAATACTTTGCAATGCTTAAAATACAAAGTTCTAATTGTGCAATGTTGAACAAGGCTAATTGGTCTGTTGTTCAGCAACTGTCATCCATCAACTACTTAAAACAGGGATGGGCAACAAAAAAGTATTCCATATCTTCTCAACTTGTTCCTTTTATAAAATGAAATGTTCAGGTAACAACACTTAATCCTGCAATATTAACCCTACACTAGCATAAGAATCAATATTATGTAAAAGTTCAAACATTTCTCTTTGTCTTCCCATATAATCCCCCTCTCCCATTATCATTTTAAATATTATTTTCTAAACTTTTATTTCATATCTGAGAGATGTGGAAAGGGTATAAAAACAAGTTTCCTAAATTTGTTGTGAATACCAAACTGGAAGAGCTGCAAACAAAGAGGAGCTGGATGGCTAAATACAGAGGGAACTGGAAAGATTAGGGAGTTGGGATGACGGGGGGCAAGTGTCATTTAATATCGACAAATACAGAGGTATAAACTGAGGGAGAAGTATAAACTGTGGACACAAGACAGAAGAGGGATAACAATAATTGCATCAAAATAGTGCCTCAGCACATCTCGAGATGCACAGCATTTACTGTAAACAAACAACAACAATGAAAAACTTGGGCCCTCACACAGAGGAGCATCTCAGAGCACTTGACAGTAGTGGAGCATGAGGCCGAGCCAGGGGGAGGTCAAAGAGAAAACACTGTCGAGGTGTGACCTGAAAATGGGGAAGGAGGGGGCAAGGTGGAGGGATTGAGGGAGAGTGTTCCAGAGTTTTGGGGCGTAATGGCTGAATCAATGGTGTAACGGAGACCACAAGGGACAAACAGGAGGCCAGAGCCAGTCGAGTGGAGGCGACGGGTAGTGGGTTTGGGAGTAAATGGGTCGGAGAGGTAGAGAGGTGTCAGGGTATAAAGGGAATTGAAGACAAGTGCAAGGACCTTGAAATCAATGCGTTCAGTGGTGGGAACCAGTGGAGCCTGGCAAGGACTGGCGTGATCGGTGTACAGATTTTAGTGTGGGTCAGTAAGCGACGATCTTGAGGAAACTGCATATTGCTGAGCTGCTTGAGGAAAAGATTAAAAAATTCTAAATGTGAAACAACTTATTTTTGTATAAAACAATGTCAATATAAGCATAAATCAAACTGCGTTCTCCCCCCAAAAATCTATAATTAGCACTGAGTATATACCTCTGTGGTTCAGTCAGAATGTTTATTTAACAAAATAGGTCTAAAGACCAAATTTCTGCTACATAAATCATGGTGAAATTGATAGCATATGAAGTCTACACGCACTTTCAGCATCTCAGTCATCCAAATGTAACTATTCTTCCTTCTAAGTCAAATTTCACATAGTAAAAAAAAACATTTATAAATATACCATTGTATATCTTCGCTAATGTTTTATTTAAAAACAACTGACAACCAACCATGCAATAGGACTGTTAAAAAAGTGTAGAAAAATAAGAAAATAAGGGAAGCAGTGGTCAGTATATTCTAGCATGCAAGGCAGTAGATACTGCTCTAATTATAACTGTAGCAGCAATCATATTACATTGAACAGTAGTCTTTCCTTTACTCCGTGCGCCTTATACAACAGTCTTTTCATTCCTAGGTCAATGAACCTCTTCATATAGAAATGTATGCTACATGCGCAAACAAGAGTCACCCTGAAAGCCTGGCAGTTTACACTGTAAAAGGATGGCGTTTCCTTCTTCCCTCTTACAAAATCCCCTTTGTATGGGAATCTTATCACTTAATCTGAAGTCAAACTAAATATTATCTTTTGCTGTACGTATATTCTAGTTAAATGCGATTTCGGTAGGCATTCCAATTAAATACTACTCCTGTCGACATTTGCAGGTTACAAGTTCATTTTTGTGCCTTTTTTCTGAGTGCTGCACCATTTCTAATTTATTTTGCAGAGCCAGAGCATATGCTCTATATTGCTCCATCATATAAAGATTGACATTGTTGCATTCTCATTGTTGTGCATTTATCTTATTACACAAAATAATAATCCAAATAAAAACATCAAAGCAATTTTTGACACACATAAAAACAATTCGTAGGTTAGTTTGTCCAAGTACTTAAAAGTTAAAATTAATGAAAATCTGAAGTTACTTAATACTACAGAAAAAGTAATTCAAAAATACAATAAGATGCAAGAACAAAAAGATACAATTTATGCATCAAATTTTATTAATGGTATCTGGCTTGTACTGGAAAGTAAAAAAAATCTTAAAAAACATTAATATAAATGATTTATATAAATGATATATATAAATGTAGTAGCCATGAGATGCTACCCCGTAGGAAGGGTGCTAAACAAATATGAGTTGTCATCATAAATTACCTAGATGCGTCACAGGCAGACTGCCTCCTCCCCCCCTGCCCACCCCACATTTGTCCCATTTCGAAGCTGTCATTCATCAAGCTGGGTTGAAAATATACTTTCTTGCTTAGATTGCTGGTTAACAGAAGAGTGGTTTTATTCATTTTTGTTTTGCGCAGTAAAAGTCATGATCCCACTAACCATCAGTTGAATGCACAACCCAATTCCATAGATGTTGGCATCGAGCACTATCAGCCGGGGGTCTACATCCCACACACCTGGGCAACTCATATTCAATACAAAAGAATATCTAAATTTGGACTGTGAGTTAGTTCCCGATTAAGACCAACAACAAATACAATATGATGCACAAAATGCAGGTGAAAGGAATTGTGTAGGTGAAATGGATTATTAATAAGGGCGGTTGAGGGCAGGACAATGTCCTCATTTAGAAAACAGCTGGACTCTGTAATGGGAAGAACACAGATTGGATATTCTAGAAGGATGACTCCAAATGGGTCAAAAGGTTCGTGAATTTATCTCAACTTTGTTACTCTCTGTTTTTGGCTGTGGGATTAGCATACTAAGGGTTTAGGGGAAAATCGACAAACAAAGTAGCGTTAATGTCAACACAACGAGGCAGGCAGTTTTTCTCTTTAATCTCCGACATGGGAAGCAGCGTAGCATCATCTAAAACTCAGGCTTACCCTGCTCCAGTGTAATTGGCGACTTCCCCACTCTGTGACTCCCCCTTTACTATACTAGGATTCCATCCACGTGCCAATAAGCAGGGGAGACAGAATTATTGCGTGGCTACTCGGTTTTCCTTTTTCATTTCAGCAGCAGCTGCTGCGAAAAAAAATAGGCCTGCCTCAAGTGCCTTGGATAGATATTTACATATTTAAACATGCCAGTTACTAACAGGAGGCGAGAATTATAGTCTGCTAATACTGCCAAAAAGCTGTCATTGAAGATGAAAACAGAGCCTTTTTTTAAACAAATAGTTTGGGATTTGTTTCATTAAAAGATCTTACGAACAAAGCAGGAGGTTTTCAGATTCTGAACATTTTACTGCTTCTGCTTCCACAGTGACTTTACAGAAAATCACAACGCCTCCAACACCTTGGTAACGGCCTTTCACCTAAAAGAACAAAGCTGCCAAGGAACCACGTAAGGTCACCCTTTGAGGTCAACGGTTCCAAAATAATAATAGCATTTGATACAGTGCCTTATCACGACATGGAGACGTCTCAAAGCACTTCACAGAATATACTGTAAAGTGAATTGACTGTATATTTTGTGGGCGAAACGCAGCAGCCAATTCCACTCAGCAGTGTCCCACAAACAGTCGTGGATCAATTGACCAAAATTTTTTTTAAGGAATTATTACCCCCAGAAAGCGATCCATCAATCGACTAACAACCAGGTTCCTACTTACTGCTACATAAACAGAGTGGAATAAGGAAACTTGCCTAAGGTTTTGCCCAGCCCGGGAATCAAACCCGGGTCCCCTTATTTGCGAGGCGAGCGTCCTAACCGTTATGTTACAGAACTCCATAGAAATTAGCCCGAACCACATGCTGTGCCCTATCCACATGCTGTACCCTTAGTTTTGCCCACAAAATATACAGTCAATCCACTTTACAATATATTGTGTGAAGTGCTTTGAGACATCACAACAACGACGTGATGTAAAATGCAAGGAGTATATTATGGGCTGTCGCCCGTCGTTGAGAGCGCTGTATAAATGCAAGTTGTTGTTATTATTTATTAATATCCAAAGTACTTGGGTAAAATCTTGAATAGAAGCTTGGCTTTTAAAGCTAATCTGTAAAAGACATGCGAAAAGGTAAAAGCAAAGACTAGCCTCGTCCGAAAACTCAGGGGCACAACATGGGGTACTGATATGTACACACTTCAAACAGCAACTCAAGCACTGGTGTACTTGACCAATGAACATTGTGCTCCAGTCTGGGCAAACAGCTGACACACCAAATCTCTGGACGCACAGCTTAATGCCATGGTGAGAATCAACTGCAACATTAACATCAAAACCTGTTCAATGTTCCCCACTCTGGCACATATACCCCATCCAAAATCCAGAGGGACACACATACAGCTTGTGAGTACAATCCAACCATGGCAAACCTGAATGTGCCAATTCATAAAGATTTTGAGAAGCTTCTTTTTGGGATCAGGCTAATGCTCTTAAAGCATCCTCATTCAAACCTGAGGTACACTGAGAGATTTGGGGATAACAACAACAACTTGGATTTATATAGAGCTCTCCATGCCGAACGGCGTCTCAGAGCGCTTCATGGTAACGGATCCCGGGGCCAAGCCAGGGGGAGGAAGGTGACCAAAGGCCCGGTCAATGTAAATGTGCCAAACAAATATCTGATTGCTGACCCCATAAAAAGAACCTAGCAACTTAAACAGAAACAGTGGTCCCTGTTGAACATTTGTTACACTCTGGAAGATGAGAAATAATGCACAATGTGACCGTGGACACCAGTTGAACATTGTAAAGCAGTGACCGCTTCAATCATTTGCCGGAAGCATCTCAGACTTACACCAAAGCTATTGCCTGGCTCACCAATCTGGACTCAGCTATTCAAATGTCGCTAATCACTCCATTTGATGAGAAAGTTGAGATGCTGCGGTAGGTAGGAGTGAAACTATAATAGGATAGAACCATGCAGGTGGAACAGAGAGGCAGTGGAGAGAGATAGAGTGATCGACAGTGTCGAAGAATGTTTACAAAGACATACCCTTAAATTGAGCTGCTGCATGCAAAACTATGACTGCACCAGACAAGTCCCAATAGTCCAGCTAGTATACAGCTAATTTTGTCCAGATATCCACTACATTCAGCAGATAGAAACTATTTCTATGTAAGTGTTCACCCACTCAATTAATACAGTTGCTGCCAAGCACCATTAAATCTTAATCTTGTCAATATTCTTAACAATTCTTCAGATTTTGTAACCTTAAAAAATTGCGTCAGAAAATGCAAAATTGAGGATTTTTGTTAGTGGAAAACAATATAAATAAACATGCCAACTAGTGTTTGATAAACTGTCAATCTAATTTGCATTAAGTGGATCTTGGAAGTATCATCTATTCATTAAATGCACTCAACCTTCACTTATTACTCAACCCTTCTTCCCTTTAGAACATCGGTTTTAAAAAAGTTTATTTTTAAACATTGGGCCAGGGAAAGAATAAATGAATAAATGAATGCCAAATGCAGACCATGCTGCACAAAAATGGAATGAATAAAATATCAGAGGCCTGAAATTCCATCTAGTCTTGGTCTGTGAAACCATTTTTCTTAAAATTTAACATGCAGTTATGGAATATTTCATATATTCAGTCTTAATTTCAAAGCTGCTCTTATTGACCATTTTAGAACTAGCAAAACTTATTAACCGAGCAAGCAATAGGTAGCAATTAAATTTGAAATCTGAACTATTTTACAGAAATAAATTAGAACAAGAGGCAGTCTCACACTCAAAAGAGGGAAGATGTGTTTTGTAGGCAAACTATTTGATGAAAATCTACTAAGGGATGAGTGATAAAGTTAGGGCAATGGCTTTCAGGGTTACTAAAGGCTTAGGGGGAATAATTCTCTCTTTCATAACACATCTATCCCTCTCTGAAATATAACGCATCTATCCCTCGCTAAAACATCTATTAAGTTTCTGTTAATTAGCCAGGTCAATCAACATTACTACTGGCTCAGGCAACTGATCATCGAGTCTGATAGAGAGAGTTGACTACTTTTGACTTGCATGTCACTATGAAACCAAGTTGACTAAAGACCCATCTTACGTTTTCCTCCCCTAAGGATAGTTTACAATCAGTGGTTTGAGCTCTTGCTGGATGGGTAACTAATTCCAGGGTAATCTCCTGGGCCAATAGAAATGTGCAGAAATATTTGCCAAAAATTGTGGGGAGATTTGCCAATTTTGCGGAGAATTGCGGAGAACTTTTTGAGAAATTTTGCAGAAAATGGCATGGAGTTGATTGGTGCTATTGAAGTATATTTGACCTCCAACCTACATATTTTCATTTTATTGATAAAATCTAAACATGAGGAAATAACACATATTAGATTGTTGCAGAAAAAATACTAATTGCTTCTTTAACAAAAACTGGTTTGCCTGGGCGGGGGGAAGGGAGGAAGGGGGGGGACACCAGCGAGGTTACAGGAGCTCTCAGGATCCAGCACCGCACACCGATCCAGAGAGATAGACACATATAGACACAGAGAGACACACACCCTCAGACACACACACACTCACAGACAGAGAGAGAAATATACACTCACAGACACACAAACAATCACAAGAGTGGGGCCTCTGAGTGAAGCCCATTTGCTCTTTTTTGTGGGGGGATGGGGACACACACACACCAGCGAGGCTACAGGAGCTCTCAGGGCTCAGCACTGCACACAGACCCTGAGAGAGACACACACACAAGAATTAGGAGCAGGAGTAGGCCATTCAGCCCCTCGAGCCTGCCCTTTCACAGACTCACAGAGAGACACACACAGACTCACAAGACACACACACCGACTCACAGAGACACACACACAGACTCACAGAGAGAGACGCACACACGCACACACAGACTCAGAGAGAGAGACACACACAGACTCACAGAGAGAGACACACACACACAGACTCAGAGAGAAAGACACACACACAGACTCACAGAGAGAGACACACACACAGACTCACACACACAGACTCATACACACACTCACAGACTCACACACTCAGACACACACTCACAGACACACACACACACTCACAGACACACACTCACAGACACACACACACTCACTCACTCACAGACACAACTCACTCACAGACACACACACACTCACTCACAGACACAAACACACTCACTCACAGACACACACACACACTCACTCACAGACACACATACTCACACACACACACACACAGACACGCACTCACTCATAGACACACACACACTCACAGACACACACACGCACTCACAGACACACACACACACTCACTCAGACACACACACACACACTCACACACTCAGACACACACTCACACACAGACACACACACTCACAGACACAGAGAGAGACACACACACACAGACACTCATAGATACAGAGAGAGAGACACACTCATAAATACAGAGAGAGCCACACACACACACACACAGACACAGAAAGAGACACACTCATAGATAGAGAGACACACACACACTCACAAATGCATATAGAGACATACACACAACACAGACAGTCTCACACACGGGCGCACACACATACACACACACACACAACGGTGTGGGCTCCAAGAGAAGCCCATTTGGCGCTTGTGCTCCACCGTGCATAAGTGTCCGGAGCTGCCGTGCCCACAGTGACGCCAGGTCAACAGCCAGGAGACCCGCGGGCCAGAAACTACATTTATAGAGGGTTTGCAGCAGAGGCCGGTGTTTGTGGCGGATGCCGCAGAAAATATGCAGCCGCACTTTGCTATTGGCCCAGTCATCTCCCAGTCAGTGTGGGTAGCAAGACAAGAGCTTGCATCTGCATTACCATTACACTCCATAGTAGAACCAGAAGATCAGATCACCATCAAACAGCAATCCCACAAGTTACTGATGTGAAGAATCAGCAGGATTTGCTTAGCTCCTTTACATATAAAACAAGATATCCCACAAAATTACAGATATGAGATAACACTCACACACTAACCTTCTACAAATGACTTCCAGTGGTCTTTGTCCCAAACCCCAAATTTGCTCAATGGGCTTTTGTGTGACACCTCAAACAAAATGGAGAAAAAAAACCTTTCCATACTCTCTCGCTCGCCCCTCCTCTTTGGCCTTTTAATCTGCTATATTTCCTCCCTTTGGCTCTTCGAGATCACACATTTTACCTCTTATTATCCATACAAAAGTTACCTGTTATACAACTGATAAAGCGATGAATTACTGAAGGCCTTCAGTATTGTGAAAAAACATTTATAAGTTTGCCAACCATCGTTGGAATTCTAAATTTCAGGGGAAATATCATGTACGAATCTGGATGAAGGAGGTTCTTTGCCCATCCATTTTCATCCTTACAGAACAACCACTCAACCATCACTGCAAGACAGCATCAAGCTGCTTTTTAAATGAGTACAATAACCAGGCCTCTACCAACTTTCCTATCAATCTGTTCCAGTTGTTGATTATCCACTGCGTAAAGGAATTCCTGGGGCAAGCACTTTCCAATATCATAATAGATATAACAGGGTAAAATTTGTGGGAATCCTAAATACATTCCTAAACTTGTTTTTAAGGAATGCTTTAGGAGCACACTTAGAAACAGGTGGCTTCCCTCTACAGGTAAATGGCTCGCTCCACTTAGGGTTGAGTTCTGCCATTTTCACTCTCCAATAACTGGATCTCCAGTTCCATCTCTAAAATCCTCGGCTCGTTCAAAACCCATTTCTTTGACTGTTTTTCTGGTCATCTTCCCTCTCCTCACCAGTCCTGCCTATTACCCCCAGGTCAGGAGCCAAACCAGTATTGTTAAGCACCTTAGGCCGTCCTTCCGATGTGAGAGGAGTTATATAAATGGATTCTATTTTTATCTGAAGTGAGCAATCCTAATTAATGGAGTCCTGTAGCTCATTGGTTAGTGCACTTGCCTCACAAGCGAGAGACCTGGGTTTCGTTCCCGGCAGGGCGAAATGCTGGGCAAGTTTCCTAACTCCACAAGGCTTTGTTTATGTAGCAGTAAGTAGGAACCTGGTTATTAGTCGATTGGCAGATTGCTTTTCCGGGGGTAATAATTCCATTAAAAAAAAACTAAATTGGTCACTTCAATCTACGACTGTTTGTGGGACACTGCTGTGTGCAATTGGCTGCTGCGTTTCACCCACAAAATATACAGTCAAATCACTTTACAATATATTCTGTGAAGCGCTTTGAGACATCTCGAAGACATGAAAGATAAACAGAGGCGTGTGGAGTAAGGAAACTTGCCCAACATTTCGCCCCGCCGGGAATCAAACCCAGGTCTCTTGCTTGCGAGGCAAGTGCTCTAACCACTGAACTACAGGATATTTGCAAATCAGGTGTGTTAATTTAATTGCAACTTTCAGTCTGTGAATCTAATTACATTTTCAGAATCAGAGGGAACAAAGCTTTCAAATCCTGGATACTGGCAAAGCCCCCCAAAAAAGAAAAGCGCTTTTCTTTCCAGCCTTTTCTCTGCCACAAAAGAGCTGAAGGCAAAAACACTGGCCACAATCCCAAAGCTAGCATTTGATTTGCAAATATTCCATTCTTAGACCCTAAATTGGAGCATCTGAATACATCTCCAGTTTTAAATGCATTGGAAAAGGGTGATCTTAACAAAAGGATTAACACACATCACTAATAAAGGCTTCAAATGCCACTATGTTTTACTGCTTCAATTAAAGCAATCTGCATGGTCATTATAATTGCACTGGGAATAGTAAGGGCGCATGGTTAGCTGTACCTTTATGCAGTTTCTGTAATGTTTTATGGCAAGCTATACAAATTTAAATTTAATACGCTTGCAGTTGTTAAAATTATGCATGCATATATTACAACCTATAGAGAATTTCATCTTTCATTGATGATAATTAACTCAGTATTTATGCATGCAGTGACATTTTCAAACAACAAGATAAAAGTCACTTGTCAACTTTATCAAAAATCAGATGGAAGCATTTGTTATTAAGGTAATAAATGGGTTTTCAGCAATAATCGTTTAGATACTGTCAACTGTTTTCCTGCATACCTTTTATTACAGTCTGGAACTTTGCACCTTTTTTTAAAATCTGAGATTGCTAAATATGAATGAAGACTGAAAATTGGCTGAAACATGGCTTAGCTAACACACACTTCTGGAGACCTTGAAGAAAAACTGCCATTTTTATGAGAAATATTCTCAAAACTTTGCACCTCCTAAAAGCTGCAATACTCATGCAAGTAAAAACTTCTTTAAGATGATGCAATCCCTTTCAAGAAGCCAGCCTCCTATTTTAAATGAAATAATTTATTATTCTGTCTAAGGACATATAGGATAACATAATATTGGTATATTCATTATTTCATTTGCTACTATGGCAACGTGTAATACTCTGAAAAAAATACAAATCAAAGAGCTCAACACATGGCGATCTCTTCCCTCTAGTACAGTAACTAGATGGTCATCGGACATCCAACATGCGCATTCCATTCCAATACATTGCAATTTCTGTGTGTATGTGAGATGGAAGGAACTCGGTCTGGTTTGGATACTCTTAAGCATGATATCATCTTAAGCATAGTGATGAATTTCCACACGTATCATCACCTGGCTGATCCCCAAAAAACGAGCACAGATGGTCAGCAGGAACTCCACACAAACTTCATTGAAAGCAGCACAGCTAATCATGAAATACCACCTTCCTTGACTTGCCAGCATCCTTCTGCCCACAGCTCAGACACACATCCTGACCATTAAGTGATGGTTCCACTAGTTGGAAATATGGAGCTTCAGCAGCAGCTGCTTATTAATGCTGATATCAATTATCAATGTCTACTAATCAACCATACTAATCAGGGAGGATAGTAAGACCTGGATACAAGTTTATAAACTTGGAATCAAGGTAAAGCTTTCCAACATCTGTTGTCCTGAGCCTCAGAGTTTCCTCATCTGCTATTTCACAGACATTTGACTTTAGGATGATCTATACAGGATAGCTTGTGACAGGCCAGACAATTCTATTCTAGAGGTCCAATACCAGACTTATGCAACACTAACTGCTTAATTCAGATTGTGAGGGGCCTTGGCAAAGAGATGATCTAGGCTGCTGAACATCAGGTCAGTGTAGGGCAGAACCCTCTCTCCCTGCAAACCTTCTTATTGGTCCTAGCAAACAGGCTAAGAGAAACCGCTCGCCTCATACATAGGAGCGTGGAACTACGAAGGAGAACTGCTTGGACACATGCTTTATATGCTACTATGTGGGTAAAAGCAAAGTGAGGAGTACATTTTTCACTTCTTTCTGAATGCTCCATTTTTTGTTTTTTGCCCACAAAATATACAGTCAATTCACTTTATAATATATTCTGTGAAGTGCTTTGTGATGTTTCAATGACATGATCAGGTGCAATATCAAATGCAAGGATTATTATTATTCCTTGAATACTACTTCCCCCCCCCCCACCCCTCTCTCGCTCACACCAAAAGCAGACTCCATAACAAAGAATTCTGAAGCATCTAGTGGTTTGTATTATTGGGAAGCACAATGCATGGCAAACAGAGTGAAAGAAAAACAAATAACAGGTTTGCCAACTTATGTCAAAACATCTTAAAGAACTTCACAAGTAATTACCGTCGAGAGTAGAGACAATTTTTCATAGGCAAATCTAGATAACGTCCCATTAATCTGATGGATTGTTGACCAGGAAAACCTTCCTCCTCTTTTGAATGGTGGGATTTTTAATGTCGACCTGAACAGACAGGCATGGCCACAGTTTTAACCTCATCAGAAAGACGGACAGTATCTCCGACAAATCAAAATTCATGAAGTGGCAGGCAACCTCAGGGCTTCAAATGTAAAGCTTGGTTGAAATATCAGCCAGTTCTTCATTCCTTCAAAACAAAATTGTAGCCTAGATCATGGTACACTGCAAATCTATTGCATTGTTCAAGGTTGCTTCATTCATTCAGGCAGATTATTGCTGCCATCTGCTGGATAAATCCAGAATAGGTCAAATTTTTAAAGAGTCGAATTATAACAACAACATTACATTTGTATAGCGCCTTTCACGTTGGGAAGACGTCCCAAGGTGTACAGGGTACAGCATTTCAGACCCGAGCTGGGGTTGGGGGGAGGTGAGGGGAGGGGAAGGGGGTTGGCCGAAGGCATGGTTGAAGAGGAGGATCTTGAGGCGGGACTTGACGGAGGCTAAGGAGGGGGTGAGGCGGAGTGACTGGGGGATGGAGTTCCGGAGGTTGGGGGCAGAGTGGCTGAAGGCTCTCCCACCAATGGTAGGGTGGGTTGGATGGGGGACAAGGAGCAGGCCGAAGCCAGCTGAGTGGAGGGAACGGGCGGGTTGGTAGGGGGTTAGGAGGTCGCATTGGGAGGGTGGGGCGAGGCCATGGAGGGCTTTGTATGTGAGGACCAGGATCTTGAACCGGATTCTTTGAAGGATAGGGACCCAATGGAGTCGGGCGAGAGTGGGGGAGATGGGGTCATGGAGTTTGGTGCGGGAGAGGACACGGGCTGCAGAGTTCTGGATTATCTGCAGTCTGTGGAGGGAGGAGTTGGGAAGGCCGACAAGCAGAGAGTTTGCATAGTCGAGCCTGGAGGTGATGAAGGCATGAACAAGAGTTTCAGGGGCCTGAGGGGTGAGGTAGTGGCGGAGTCGAGCGATGTTACGGAGGTGAGGGAGGGCAGAGCGGCTCATGGCTTGAATGTGGGGAACAAAAGACAGTTGAGGGTCGAACAAGACACCTCGGTTCCTGACTGGCGGTGAGTTGGTGAGTTGAAGTGTGCAACCATGGAGGTTGATGCTGCCATAGCCTGAGGTGCTGAGGCGCCGGCTCGAGCCAATCAGGAGGGCCTCAGTCTTGTTCACATTCAACTGTAGGAAATTTGCCCTCATCCAGGACTTGATGTCCGACAGGAAGTCTGTCAGGACAGCAGTGGTCCTGGAGTTGAGGGCAGAGGCAGAAAGATAGAGTTGGGTGTCATCCGTATACATGTGGAAGTTGACCCCATGTCTGCGGATGATGTCACCAAGGGGGAGCATGTAGATATTAAAGAGGAGAGGGCCAAGGACAGAGCCCTGGGGGACGCCAGATGTGACAGTGTGGGGGCTGGAGGAGAAACTGTTAGAGTCAACGAAGTGGAGATGGTGAGAGAGATAGGATCAAACCAGGCAAGGGCAGGTCCGTGAAGATTAAGTAAAGAGGAGGCGGTATATGAGGATGGAATGGTCGACAGTGTCAAAGGCGGCAGAGAGGTCGAGGAGGACAAGGAGGCAGAGGGAGCCTTGATCACAGATATTCAGAATGTCATTAGTGACTTTGACCAGAGCTGTTTCCGTGCTGTGGGCAGCGCAGAAGCCAGATTGGAGGGGTTCAAAGAGGGAATGGCGAGAGAGAAAGGAGCAGAGCTGGGACGCGACGATTCGTTCCAGGACCTTGGAGAGGAATGGGAGGTTAGAGATGGGGCGGTAGCTGGAGAGGAGGGATGGGTCCAGGGAAGGTTTTTTCAGGATGGGGATGATGACGGCTGTTTTTAGGGCGGTGGGAACTCAACCAGTTGACAAGGAGAGGTTGATGACATTGGACAGGAGAGGGGCCAGAAGTTGGAACTGGGAGACGAGGAGAGAGGTGGGGATGGGATCGAGGGAACAGCTGGTGGGTTTGAGTTTGCGGACAGTCGTGGTGAGGGAGGAGGGAGAGATAGGGTCGAAGGAGTATAGGGGTGGATGGGTGGGAGGCGGGTCATGAGGGAGATGTAATGTGGGTTTGGCTGTGGACGGGGCTGAGATGGTTGAACGTATTCCCTCGATTTTAGATTTGAGGAAGTCCAACATCTCTTCACAGTTGGAGTTTGAGGAGAGGATGGGCGAGGTATGGGAAGGTGAACGGAGGAGACAGTTAGTGGTGGAAAAGAAAAGCCGGGAGTTGTCCTTTGCCTCCAAGATAACCTTGGGAGTAGAAAGAGGATTTGGCAGAGGCAAGAGCGCAGTGGTGGGTCTTGGTATGGTGAAGCCAAATCTGCTGATGGACCGTTAGTTTGGATTTGGTCCAGGCACGTTTGGCAGCTCGCACTTGTGTCTTGAGGAAACGGAGATGGTTGGTGTACCAGGGGGATTGACGGGAGCAAGAGGCAGTTCGGGAGGTGAGGGGGACAAGTGAGTCCAGAATGGAGGAGAGGAAGTTGTGGAGAAAGGAGAGTGAGGAGGGGAGATCGGTCAGGGAGGGCCAGAGGTGTAGGAGTTCAGATGACTCCAGGGCAGTGGAGAGGGAGAATTTTTTTTTCCATGGACGGCATGTAATGGTGGAGGGTTGGGAAGGGGTACTGAGGTCTTTGAGGGAGATGAAGTGGTCCGAGATGGCTTTATCGATGATGGTGATGTCCGAGACTGTGAGGCCCCGGGTCATCACCAGGTCAAGGCGGTGGGGGAGTGGATGAGGAGGGAGAGGTTGAGGGAGGGGGTGAAGTGGAGGTTGAAGTTGTCTAAGATAAGGAGGCGTTCAGAGCAGAGGGAGATGAAGATAGGAGGGTGGAGACGTTCGAGAGGAAGATGGGGGAAGGCTTGGGGGGGACGGTAAACAAGGGGGATTTTGAAGGAAAGCCTGGAGGGGTGGTAGACGGGAAGGTTCCGGAGGAGTAAGGGGAAAGGCCGAGGTGGGACCGGGAGATGAGAGCCACACCACCGCCACGGCGATTAGGCCGTGGGGTTTGGTGAAAGGTGTAACCTGGAGGTATGGCCTCAACTAGTGGGAAGGTGTCGCCTGGGATGACCCAGGTTTCGGCGAGGATGTCGATATTTTCTCGACTGTGAGGTCATGAATTGTAAGGGACTTGTTGGTTAATCAGCGGACATTCTGCAGACCAATATAATAATAATTGATGCATCAGGTAATAATAATAATAATCCTTGCATTTGATATAGCGCTTTTCACGTCGGGAGGACGTCCCAAAGCGCTTCACAGAATATACTGTAAAGTGAGTTGACTGTATATTTGTGGGCGAACGCGGCAGCCAATTGCGCACAGCAATGTCCCACAAACAGTCATAGATTGAAAATGACCAATTTAATTATTGTTTTTGGTTTTGGAGGGATTATTATTAGGCTCTGTGTGGAGTAAGGAAACTTGCCCAAGGTTTCGCCCTGCCTGGAATTGAACTCAGGTCTCTCGCTTGCAAAGCGAGTGCTCTAACCACTGAGCTACAGGACTCCACCAAGGTATAGCACCTTGCACACCAGGAAGACAAAGCACTTAACAGGAGGAATTGTAAAGTGGAGATAATGTTTTGTGGGCAAATGCGACTGTTAATTTGCACAAACAATGTCCCACAAACAACCACGGAGTGAATGACTAATTTTATTTGGGAGAATGTTGGTCAGGATGCCAAGAGAAACTCCCTTCTCTTTTCGAATAGTGCCACAGGATCTTTAGCGTCCAGTTGAACAGACAGACGGGACCTTGGTTTAATTTTTCATCCAAAGAACTGCACCTCCATCAATGCAGCACTGCACTGGAGTGTCATCTTAGACTACATGAATTCCTAGTCTTGACAAGAGGCTTAAATCCACTACCTTCTAACTCAGAGATGAGTGCCACCAGCCTGGCATGACCTGGAGCAATTGAAATGTTGCAGAACCCCTTTGGCAGATTTCATCTTCTGGCACAGATTATAGGATTCTTTGTTCATCTGTTCAGGTGACGTTAAACAACAACAAATTTACATTTACATAGTGTCATGTAGTGTATATAGTATCATGACTGAAGGTGCTGGATAGTCCAGGGGTTGAAGCCGAGGCAGGTAGGGGGAAAGATGACCAAAGGTGTGGCAAAGAGAATTATTTGTTAGTCAAGCCGGGTGTCTGACAAATGTGGAAACCCATCAGCGTGCTGAAATCTATAAAACCAAACAGAGCTCTATGCATCACACCTACACATGGAAATTCCAGAAAGATTTATTGGAATCGAATGTGCACTCTCTTCCTGAAGAGATGCGCCCTTCTTACCTAAATCCAGAGACTATTAGGCGCAGGTTGGTAAGAGCCAAGACTTGTCGAGCCCAGAATGTTCGTTGGGGATAGTGCTGGAGTCTAACCAGTTAAAACAACAACAATTTGCATTTATATAGTCCGCCTCCTCGTGCAGGCTAGCGTTTCAGACTGCTTTGCGCTATGCGCCAAAACCGCATAGCTTGCCTTTAAAGCACTGACTGCCAAGCTTTGCCACTACATGTCCAGCCAGGACTACGATACCTGTTAGGGCTTTGGCTTGCAGGGTTAACAGGAGCCGAGTGCTGAGCCCCAGTGACTGGTCTGTCCTTCCAAGTGGAGTCGATGAACCAGGCTGACTGGGCTGTCATCAGCAGTGCCCCGGAATACTGCAGAACCGACCGGCTCAGGAACTGGACAACCAAGACCACGACAGAAGGTGGGCTTGATTTTATTGTGCAACAAGTCACCTTAGACCCAGTTCAGCTCCAAAGAGCCCCTACTCACATTCCCCCCCCCCCACCCAAACGATAGTCACTAGTTGGTTATTTGACATCTGACAAGTGTGCGTTTTGAGCCCTCACTAGGTGGATGGCAGGTACCAGGAACTCCCTGCGAGTTTCCTGGTGGGCAACACAGCTCAGGATGAAATACGCAAAACCATTGCCACTACCTTCCTGCCAACATCTCGGACACACGTCCCTCCCCAATGAGAGATGGATGGAGGGACTCTGAGATGAAGTTCCAGGTGAAGTGGGAGCAGATATGATGAATCCCAACCCTATGCTGATGGCAGGGCTGTTAGGGTCAGGACGTGAAATAGGTCGGTGGCTGCCGGGCAGAGGGAGTGGGTGGGATGCAACATTTGAGAAGGTCGCAAAGGTAGGGTGGGGCAAGACCATGGAGGGATTTAATGGTGAAAGATCCTATAGCAATGTTCGAAAAGAAAAGGGAGTTTCTCACAGTGTTCTCGCAAACAAAATTGGTAATTAATTTCATTGACTTTTTATAGGGCATTGGTGCAAATTGACTGTTATATTCACCTAAAAATGCAATCATTGCACTTCAAGTAAAATCCTGTGAAGTGCTTTGAAAAGTCTTAAATGAAAGTATTATTAATAACATTGAGGGTTAACAGGGAAACTGTTGCCCAACCTTTCCCAGTTCTGTCTTAATTGAATGTCAACAACAAAAGTATCTAACTCCCTTCCTGGATTGCACCAATGGTGTTCTGGGTGCATAGTTTCCCCCACAAAATACAGTCAATTCACTTTACAGTATATTCTGTCTTGAAGACATGATAAGGCACCATATCAAATGCAAGGATTATTCTAGTTATTAGGTCAATAGACTGACAATCCTACTTCTAACTCTGATTTTTTTGATGAACTGAAGAATTTGACCCCTGGAACGTAACAGAAGGAAGTCAATCCTTCCACTTCCGATAATATTTTCAAAGATAAAACAAAATAGGATGCCGTAAATCTGAAATAATGTCAGCAAACAGTAGACAATGTACACAGGTCAGTCAGCATTTGAAAGAAAAATAAGTTGAAGGTTTCTAGCTGTTTGCTTTCTTCTGATTTGTTACAATGAAAGTTATTGATTTTCTCTACTCCACTAATTAAGCTATTGGCCCACATAATAATGAAAGCAACCATCTGAGTGAAAAATAAATTAAGCAAATTCACCTTGCTCGCTTTCAAAACTTTTATCAAAAACGTTTTCCAGTAGTGCTCTATTATACAAAATGGTGGCTGATTATAATTAAGAGTGGTTCAATTTGATCACAAAAAAAGATGGATTTCTGTACCATGGTTAAGCCACTTTCTGTGTAGTCATAATTCAAGATTCAACTTCTAGCTGGTAGGAAAAAAGGACTTTTCCCGGTAGAACAGCGCCATCATGTGACAATATTTAACAGCAGTTAAAGTGAAGAGAACAGTCACTTTGATAAATTGCAATACAATTTTTGCAAATGATTGAATGCAAACAATTTTTATTTTTACTTAAATGTACATCTTGCTGGAATTCCATTCCATGTAGATATTTGAACAACATTCTTAAATTGCATGTATTCATAGTTTTTTTTTAAATGGGTGTTTAACATGGAAACATCACCATGCTGAAGGGTCTACAAACTAAAACTGCTGAGTTTCACACATGTATGGTTTCAAATTTTCTTGAACAGGATCCGCATTCTCTCCGTGGAGGGACGCAATCTGCTTATCTAATCACAAGGAAGTTCAAGTGCAGGTCGGCAAAAACCAAGCTTTGGGGAATTTAACTAACTAAAATTCTGCAAACACTGGCAAACTTCCCGCTACTTCTGCAGCTGGGAGTCCCTACCTTTTACAGCTTTGGCTTGTGAGGTTAACTGGAGCTGAGTATGAAGAATCTCACCTCCCTTTGACTGGCCTGTTCCTCCAAGTACAACTGTGCTTTGGAGTATTGTGGATCTGCTTGACTCAGGAACTAGATTATTAAGACTGCCAAAGAATGCCAATTTGATTCCAATATTCCATTAATAATAATAATCCTTGCATTTGATATAGCGCTTTTCACGTCTTCTAGACATCTCAAAGTGCTTCACAAAATAAACTGTAAAGTGAATTGACTGTATATTTATGGGCGAAATGTAGCAGCCAATTGCGCACAGCAGTGTCCCACAAACAGTCGTGGATTGAAGTGACCAATTTATTATTGTTTTTTTTCTTAAGGGATTATTATCAGGCGTGTGGAGAAAGGAAACTTGCCCAAGGTTTCACCCTGTTGAGAATCGAACCCAGGTCTCATGCTTGCAAAGCGAGTGCTCTAAGCACTGAACTACAGGACTCCTGTAAGGCTAAACTACACACGACTGTACAGAATATACAGTGGTACCCCGTTTGGAACATGCTTATTTAAGTGTTGTAGAAGCAGATACCAACATTCACTCAATATAAATAATAATAATCCTTGCATTTGATATAACTCGCTTTTCACGTCTTCCAGACATCTCAAATTGCTTCACAGAATAGACTGTAAAATGAATTGACTGTATATTTGTGGGCGAAGTGCTGCAGCCAATTGCGCACAGCAGTGTCCCACAAACAGTCGTGAATTGAAAATGACCAATTTATTATTGGTTTTGTTTTTTGGAGGGATTATTATTAGGCGTGTGGAGTAAGGAAAATTTAAAAATGCTCATAGAAAGCGGCTTCAAAACACTGACCCATTTCTCTTGCGTTAAAAATTGGTCGCCTTCTGGGTCATCGAGTCACATGCAACACTCAGGAAGTGAAGGCCTGATGACCCAACGGTTGCCGAACTGGACGGCAGCTTATCACTGGGATTTTATGGATCCCAACTACTATTATATTGTGTACTATGTACACACACACACGCACAGAGAGACACACAGAGAAAGACAAAGAGAGACACCTAAACACACTCCTAAACACAGACATGATATAGAAATGGAGCTCAGCCACGAGCCTCCAATAACAAGCTGGATGCCAATATGTGCCGTCTCCTCACACCATTATGTTTGAGATAATTTAACAATCCATTTTGAAACTTATGCTTTAAGAGAAAGGGGAAGTGAACAACTTAATAATGTCATCTTGGAGTGAACACAGCTCCAAAGAGATCCCACTCTTTGCTCTCCTTCTCCCTACGGTGGATAGTGGGTGCTTTTTTGTTTAAGAGCGAGGGTGAAGGGGAAAACAAACTATTTTCTGGATTACCCTCCAATGAGTAAAAGATCTTAAGAATACAACTAGAAAAAAACGAGAAATATGTGAACTACGATAGTCAAGTGAGAAGAGTAAGGAAATTACAGTGAACTTGCACATATCCAAAATATTTGAGACGGAGTCATTTCAGAGATACACTAAATAATTTCAGATTTTTCAGAAAAAGTGAGAATTTGTAATATTAAAGCCAAGCCTGTAGAATTCTGACCCATTTACTTGCCTGTGTAACCCTTCTTGGCTGGAGATTAACATCCAGCCCAGATATTCCCATTCAAACACTAATAGGGCAGGAATTGTTTCAGAGATCAATTCACACTGGGTCAGCAGATTGAATGGGAAGGGGCCCTGGATTGCAAGCACACTCTTTGCTTAAGAATTGCGGGTTTTGCTGCAGGGCAGCCACTTCACTCACATGGTCCAAAGTAAGAGGCTGTAATAATAAACAGGGAGACAGACTACAAGGGCACCACTCATATCAAACGCTTTCCACCTTTTTCCAAAAATGTTTGTGTACTATACTGAAAATACATTGTGTGTTAAAGTTAGTCAGATTTTTAAAAAAAATACAACCCTATGTTTTGACTGAATCTCATTGCACTACAGAGCTGTTTTGGTGCTGTGTTGATTTTCCCTCATTATTTAACACTTTGATGAGTGAACTTTCTAAATCACAATTTAATGAAGTTTCATTGATCCACTTGGTTGATCATCACTACTGAGGGATTAGAGGCATTATTGAAATGCTTGAAATTACCAAAGTAAATTTGATTTACTTCCTTTGCCAGACATACCACTATCAGGTAATGACAACAAAACAAATCAGAAACATTAATCAACAGTAACATTTTGCACCATCAGGGAATTGTTTCACCAACTGTGGCAAACGGTGCACAAATAATAAAAATTTAAAAAGTGCAAATAAAAATCATTGAGGAGATCGGATCAGACATTCGGAATCTCACTTTGCTCTAAACATTTCAGTGTTTGCCAGCTCTGGAACTACACATTGTGCGGTGACAATCGATCACTCTTACCTTCCTGAACTTTTCAAGGTGCTTATACATATCAGGATCCAATTCCTGAGAAACATCTTTCATCCAGAGCAGTGCTGCCCGGTACTCTGTACGGGACTGTTCCATTCGGTTAACCGTCAGCCAGGTGTCAGAAATGGCACGATACCGGAAAGTTTCTACTTCCTGATACAGCCGACATAAAGGGCTGCGGAGAGCCAACCTACAGAAGAGAAAACATGGATCAAGGGTTTTAGCCTTGGCCTTCATTTTCTAAAGACAAGCAGTAACATCCCTGTAGCTCAGTGGTTAGAGCACTCGTCTCGCAAGCGAGAGACCTGAGTTTGATTCCCGGTAAGGCAAAACGTTGGGCAAGTTCCTTACTCCACACACCTCTGTTTACCTAGCAGTAAGTAGAAACCCGGTTGTTAGTCAATTGGCGAATTGCTTTTCTGGGGGGTAATAATTCCTTCAAAAAGAATAATAATAAATTGTTCACTCAATCTATGACTGCTTGTGGCTCACTGCTGTGCACAATTGGCTGCTGCATTTTGCCTACAAAATATACAATCAATTCACTTTACCGTATACTTTTTGTAGCACTTTTAGACGTGTCGAAGACGTGATAAGTCGCTATATCAAATGCAAGGATTATTATTATTTTATTATTCCCTCTTCCCCTCCCAGCCCATACAGGCAAACTACTTATCCTTCCATTCAGTGAGACCCTCATACTAGTCACTAATCCACTGAACTGTCAAGCCATTCTCCACAAAGCACACTTCAGTTACAATTACACAGTGGTTCAGCAGCAGCAAATTGTAATACCTTTGTTGAGAGGAGAAGCAGAGAGCCTTTCCAGTAGCTTGCATCATCTTGCCTGCTCTTGTTTTATCCTGTGATCCCTGGGACCTGAGAAACCTTCCCAGCTCATTTTCTTCCTGCGACAAAACTGGAACAGAACACAGTTTACAATTTCAAAGCAAGACAAAGAGCTGAAAAATTCTCTAGTCCTTGCAGTTGTTGATTTTGTCTTAAGGTGTCTGTCACAGAATCGAGTGAGCTGAAGTGTTGAGTGTGCCCATCTTCCCTCAGTTGGGAGTGCAGGAAATAAATCCTCCTTATCTCACTTCTGGTACCCGTGTAATTCTATACTCAAGAGGAAAGATGTATGCTTTCTGCAGGGAACTGGTGAAATACCATTCACTCTGTTTCTGCCTTTCTAACTGTTGCAACATAATTTCTGTAAGGCAGACCATTCATGAAACTGGGCATGGATTACCATATTCATCATACACATAACAACACCAGCAAAAACAATTTGCACTGATACAGTGCCCTCCATGCAGGGTAGCTATCAGAGCGATTATGCACATTACACAAGTCAGTACACAAAGGGCAATAATTTAAAGGAACAATTTCAACCATAACAGCAAAAAGATTACTTTTTGAAATCAACATCACACAATTAAAATCGTGCACTGTAAATTTTAATTACCCTAATTACACAAAGTCGATGTTTGTGTTGAAATATAGCAGATTGAACTGGGCAGTGCAAACACCATGAGTGTGATCTTGCTAAAAAATCATAGATGATGTATTTTTGTATTGTTTGTGCAAGTTCAAAATATTACAATATTAAAATATTAAAATAAAAATATTCAAAAAACTTCATCAAACAGGCTTTGAAGTGCAGCATCAAACATTTCCTTTGGCTACTAATGTGAAGCTTAAAGCAACTGTGGCTGCACTGTACTTCAAAATTACTTTTTTTCTACCAAGTAGGTTGTCCTTTGGATGCTCTTCCTAGCTCATCCAAATATAGGAAGCATCATAGCTAACAATGATCCTGTCCTTGCCAAAATCCATCACCTCTCCCTTGACTATTATAAATTAAGATGTTCAGTTTTGCCCAAACTATCTTTTTTTTAAGTGATTCCTGAAATAATCAATATTGTGAAGCCAGGGAAAAGTAGAAAAGAACAGCAAATTGTTAAAAATATGTTGTTTGATGTATAAAACATGTTAGATACATACAACAAATCCGTTTCTGGTACTGATCAATGACCTTCAGAAGTTCCATGCATGTTCTCTGAATGGATTGGAATATCTGTAAATAAACAAGAATGTATAGTCAACTCCTGATAACAAAACCATGGCTTAACTTGTCACTACCACTTAAGCAGCCCCGCTGTCAATATCCCGGCCACTTCCCATGCAAAGTGTTGATAAGGGATTCCGAATTACTTGTCACTCCACTTAACATTTAACAATTGCATTCTAGAAATTCGAGTAAGTACTTTCAATGTAAAATTGATCAGATAACTCGTCCTATAGAATGGCATCTTGCATTGCAGAGGTCTCCTGCCCTACCCTGTGACTGGTGCTCAGCAACAACAACAACCTGCACTTATATAGCGCCCTCTATGCAGGATAGCGTCTCAGACTGCTTAAAAGTGGCAGAGCCCGACTCCGAGCCAGGGGGGTGGGGGGAGCAGTGCACGCCCTCCAATAGACCAGAAGCCTCTGAGATGCATCTAATCATGCATTCCCAACACCAGCCACAGCCACTCTGAGGTCCAGGAGGACCTGTGCCCAACTAGCCACTGGAGATAATCAGTCTCTAGTTTAAAATAATTGACTGACAAGGTTGTTTCCATAAAGGAGCTGTCCATAAGACCTGAGAGTTAACCAAATGCAAGCTTTGTCCCTCCAATAGACCAGACAGAGTACATGCAGCACTATCAATGATGGCATTTATGCGCTGAATTGCCATGAAAAAATACGATTTTAAAAAATTCTGGATCATGATGTGATGAGAATCCAGGAGGAGGCATGGTGCAGTATTCCATGTGCAGATTTGTGAAAGGAAAAAGCAAAACCAGGTGTAGCCACTGGAGGGCACAAATCATTCCACACAGACTAGTTGTAAACACCAAATCCCACCCAAAGTACAAGATGCTTAATGGTGCAATCCCTGCTCTGGATATACATTTTCCTCGCAAGTTAAAAAAAAAGAAAAAGTCTTTGCTTGTTTATCCCTTTACGATCTTTGCACATTGCAATTCCTGTGCAATTCAAAAATAAAAGCTTAAGAAAATAATTAAACCTCATTAATGAAGTAAATTGTATTATTCACTTTCTTCTCTATTTAACTACCAAAAATGCTCATTAGCTTGTTCTTATTCCACTAATCTAGGAATGAACACATTTTGGCATGGTCCACTGAGTTAAGATTCTATAAGTGTTTGAGATCCACATCTGTTCCACACTACAATCATACCATTAATTATTAATACACTCCATCACAATAAAAGCTCAATCCATTGATGGGAATATGGTTGATTTGGAATTTGCTGACTGTTTCCAATCTTTGAGCCTGTTCAAACAATGTGCGAGTAAATGAAAAGTGGCAATATTGCCTAAAGTTTTTTTTTGCAACAAAGCAATTGAACCTTTTGAAGTCCAAAATACAATACTGCATAGAGGCAAATTTGCAGCAAATAGAAATTTAAGCACTAGAGAAGATTATAACTGAAAAACACAGCCAATGGCAATGACAACATTGTTTACACAGTCTTCAGCAGTGAACAAATTCAGACCAGGTTAGGAATGAGCATTAAAGTAAATTCTGAAACAAATGATCTGAAATCAAGTGGTAACTTTATGACTACAAAATCCATAGAACATTCGAAATCCCAAATCTCTCATGGTTCTAGAATCATTGCCTTAAAATTGAAGATGGGGCAGGATTTTGAAAAATTCCTAAATTAACTCAATTTGGAAGTGGGTTTTCAACAGTTCTTAAAATCTACAATAGTATCCCAAGTAACCACCTCATCTTTGCAAACACAGTAAAACCAAATAATGGCCAAACCATGTTCAAGAAGAGGAAGAAGGTTAAATTGGAAAACTATAGAGCTGGTGTCAAATCAGTTACAAATCCATAACAAGGGATCAAATTAGTGAAAAAGTCGTGGGTGAATCAAAATCGGCTTGCTTCAAATATGTAAAAAGAAATGCAGGCAATGTTTTGTGTATGAATTTCTAATAGGCATTTAATAATGTGTCATAAAACATTTGGAGCAAAAATGAAGGCTGCCCTGATGGTGTAGTGGATACAGTTTATGGACCAGGAAATTTCGCTGTTTCAAAAGCTAGTCCACACTGACTGCTGATCTCAGCCAGGGCTAAATTGGCCTTAGTCTTCCCAGGGTTAGTAAAGCTAAAAATCAGCTGGGTTTACATCCAGGTCCCTTTTCAGCACCCTCTTCTAGTAGTGGGCATGTGTGAAGCTGGGTAGGACAACAGAGACTTGATTGTGCGACTCTCTACAGTCAAGCAGTTGGTTGACACTCATGGGCAAAGCTCAGACAGGAACAATGGCAACTTGGACAGGTACCAGAGTGAAAATGCCACCTGTGAAATAGGACCCCAGCAAGTGGAGGTTGGGGACCAGGAGCAGAGGGAGATGCCAATGAGAAGAACATTTTGAGATTGTGGTACGTATATAGAGAGATGATAGAGGGGCAAGGAGCACTAAGAACAAAATAATAATTTTTAGTCTCATAGGATAAATCAGCAATCTGTGCTGGAGACTCTCTTAATATTTAAAAAGACGAAGGTACAAGTCCATAAAAAAGCTATTGGAATTTTCAGTTTAATGTACAGAGTAAAAGCAAATTCATACGATTATCTCTTCCTTGGTGCGCGTTAACAGCAGAAATCACTCAGGGTCTACCACTAACACTCGTATATATGTATGTGTACACAGTCTTGTCTTTCATTAAGTTAATGTCGTGAAGCTCTTCACACAGTTCATGCCAGACACTAGAAGGGCAGGAGAGAGGTAACTGTAAGTACAGTTCGAAGAGGAAATAATAATATTAATCTTTGCATTTGAAATAGCTCCTTTTCGTGTTGTTGAAATGTCTGAAAGCGCTTCACAGAATATATTGTAAAGTAGATTGACTGTATATTTTGTGGGAGAAAGGTAGGTATAGAAAAATCAAAGTCACTATTTAAACAGCGATACTTTATCTTTTCCACAAACGCAATTACCCGCCTGAGCTATCAGTGCACATCCAAAAAGTATGGGTTTGAATTCCATGTACCTCTCCGTACATCTCTGGTAACATTCCTTACCTCTAATTTAGAGTCCAGGTCTGCATCTGATGCAACAACATGTTCATCTTCTTTCTTCCCAGTCACTTTAAGGAAGGTTTGCTTGGTCTTCCAGTACTTTTGCTGCATTTTGTTCACAACTGAACTTTCCTGGTTTCGTACATATCGGCTATAAAGTTCTCGAGCATATCCACTAATAAGATAAAAACAATGCGTTATTCAAGTGAAGTGGCAGTCTATTACACAATGTGGATGAAACTGAAATGTCCTGACTGATTTAATATCCAGTCCTAGAACTGAAAAAACAGCATGTGAAGAATTGCCAATTGTGAAATCCAATTCCCTTTGTAATGCTATTATAGACTCTGCTTTTAACAGCCAGTCTAACTGAACATTATTATGGCTGTAACAGGAGTATTGTTTTCAAAGTTATAGCATGAGCTTAAAACCCACAGAACTGCTTGGCAAGAGAGACTGACATTTTCGTCACAAGGAGTCTATCAGGGTAATTATTTGTGAGTTATATAAAATTACAAATTCTATCTACCCAAACTGCCTAAAAAAGTGAAGCAGTGAGCAATCTTGGTGCCCGGTTCCAACCCTAGCCCTCTTTTCTCCCTCACATTCGGTCCCTGATAAAGACTTTTATTCTTCATCTCCATAATCTGCTTGCCAAACTTCACTGTCTCCTTAACTCACAGCAGATTAATTTCAAGGTTCTTACCCAGACAACCCGTTACACCATAGCATTTCCTTATTTCTGTAATCGTCTCCTACCCCACTCATCTGGTTCCCATCTTCACTCAAATTTGCAGCATGTCTTCATCCCACTCCCCATCACCATTGGTGGCTAAACCTTGAATACTACATCCCTGGAAGTTCCTCTTTACCCTCAGTCTCATCCCTTTCTCTCTATCCAGGTCTGGGCTTAAAATCCATCTCTTTAACCATGCTTGTGGTCACCTCCATCTTCCCAGCATCTCATCCGGTCTTTGTAAAGTGCTCTGAGCAGTTAACTTATGTGAAGAGCACTATATAAATCCAAGTTGTCCTTTCTATTATAGTTGGGACCATTTGTACAGAAGCAGTGGAAAATGCAGCTTTTTTGTACTATACAGTGGCAGACAGTAAACTTTACATTTTGTGTACAATGCCATGGGCTAAAAATGAGTGTAGTGTATCAACATATTGTGCCATTTGCCATCGTAAGATTCAGGTGCTGAAAATGGTGCCCAAATGGGTTACTGGCAAAGTTGGCAAGGAATAAAAAACAGATGATGACTAAATCCATACCTAAGTTCAAAAGCACGTTTAGCACATGCCTGGGAACAGACCAGATGCCCATGAATAGGAAATGGGAGAGAGGTAAATGGAAGAAGGCTGTCTAGAGTAGAAAAGATATATTACTTATTTGGTCCCATACATTATTGTAAAGAACATTTAATAAGCAATTGGAGAGAAGCAAAGGAATGAGGGAAAATAAACCAGAAATTTGATTTCTAGATTTCTATGCTTCCAATTGCATGAATGAATGTCCTTCACATTTCAGTAATTCAAATGGCATCATCATAGGAGGGAAGCATTATCCTATACGAGGAGGCTGGTCAGTAATGTGTGGCACATTTACTGCAAAATGCATACATTTATTTTCTGTGAACATGGTTTGGCATTAGTTAAACCATTTTAGCAATGAAGGTTTGCATTGAAAGCTGTACAGTGTTGGGCTGCTGATGGATAATAGAAGTTCAATTATCAATTGGCAAGGTGGCCAGCTGCAGGGCAACGTGATGCAGAGCAACCAACTCACCAGAATGTGCCGCAGGATGCAGCTTGTTGTAGCTAGAACACCCAGAACTAGTTAATGCAAAGAGAAGAGACAGTCATGGCCTTAAAGGCAAAACATCGAGGTCTCCCTCTTGTTACAATCTGGGTTGAGGTGACAAAGAACAAGTCAGTCACAACAAAGTGGAATGGTAGCATTCTCACTTCTAGCATTTAAAACTACTGCAATGCCCACTTACAAACCTCCTATGTTTGTGTGCATGTGTTCTTTCGCAAGATCACAATAGAGGTTTGGATGAAGAAGGTCCTTTGACTCATTTGATCTTATCCTTCCAGAACATCCACGATATCACCTTGCCGTTAAAAATCATCAAACTGTCTTAAATGAGTCAAGTGTATGGCCTGAGCATTCCTTCCTGGAACCCATTCTACCTGTCAATTACTCTCTGCAAAAACAGACTTCCTCATGTCTGTCCTAAAATTGCCCTGAATAACCCTGAACCTGTCCTCTCATGTCTTTCTGCCTTTGCAAGTCTGAAAGTAGTTAAAATAATACAGAAATCGGACACTATTTATAATCTATTACAAACTAAGTCTAAAATTCAACTATTACAAAATCACCAGGAAGCTCATGCTCTTAAGGATAATTACTGTGTGAGAGATAGTTGTGAGGTCATTCACAATGATTGCTTTGAGGCAAGAGTCAGGCATGTTCCAGCCACCATTTGGAAAACATAAGAGCCATGTTTATAAACACCTACAGAAGCAGAAGGCCATTACAGGCCAATATTAATTCATATCATAAAACAGGAACTATGGTTCTTCTGGATTATGAACAGAATTTTTCTATGTACAATACGTTTTCTGTTTTTTTTGACAAACAATGTGATTGATCAGTTTCTTCCTCATAACCATAATATTATTTTCTTATTCTCTTGTACCAGGACAGAAACTATGATTTTTTTCATTTATTCTCAATTGTTAAAGAAACTAAACAATGACCCAATAATAATGAATTGACCCAATAACAAATATTGGATGGTGTCGTTCATAGAAACGGGTTTTAATAGGTAATAAAGAAATGGAATACAGGACGACTGCCGGCAATTAACAGTATTTATAACACAGAGACACGCGCACACTCTAACTAGGATGGGCTCCGTCACTGTTAAGTGGTCTGAGACACTAACCTGCGTGGAGGGCGCTATACAAGTGCAAGTTGTTGTTATAGGATGGGGGATTCCTGAACCTGATAAGATTTATCCCTCTTCCGTGACAATGTTTATATAGCTCAAGTGCCAATTTCCATAATGCACCTGATTTATTGGCAATTTCTATTAATAATGCCTAGTTGAATCTTCAAGGAGGTTGCAAACAGTTAATAATAATAATCCTTGCATTTGATATAGTGCCTTATCACATCTTTGAGACGCCTCAAAGCGCTTCACAGAATATACTATAAGTGAATTGACTTATATTTTTGTGGGCGAAACACTGCAGCCAGTTGTGCACAACAGTGTCCCAGAAACAGTCATGGCTTGAAGTAACTAATATTACTATGGTTTTTTTGAAGAAATTATTACCCTCAGAAAAGCAATCCACCAATCGACTAACAACGGGTTCCTACTTACTGCTAGGTAAACAGATGCATGTGGGGGAAGGAAACTTGCCCAACATTTCGCTCTGCCGGGAATCGAACGCAGGTCTCTCGCTTACGAGGCAAGTACTCTAACCACTGAGCTACAGGACTCCACACAGTTGGTAACAACTCTGCTGAGACAGAATGTTGTGGGCTCAAGACCCACTTTGGACTCAGATTGAGTAGGACAAGTTTGCAGGGCTATGGGGAGAGAGCAGGGAGTGGGATTGAATCGGATAGCTCTTTACAAAGAGGCCGAACAGACAAGATGCGCCGAATGGCCTCTTTCTGTGCTTATAATTCTAGGATTGTCTAGGCTGACACTAAAATAAAATGCTGGGGATGTGCTGCATTGTCAGAAGTTCCACCCTTCAGATGTGACATTAAACTAAAGTCCATTTGCCTATTCAGGTGGATATTAAAGATACAGTGGCATTATTTGGAGAGTTCTCCTGGTGTCTCAGCAAACAACAAATTAAATTTGTATAGCGCCTTTCACGTCAGGAGAACGTCCCAAGGCAAATAACCCCCACAGATCATTTACTTTATGGCTGTTTGTGGGACACAGCAATAAGTAAATTGGCTACAAAATACAGTCACCACACTTCCCAGAAAAATCCTGTGAAGTGCTTTGAGATATCATGACAGTGTGATAAGGGATTATTTCAAAGTAAGGACTGTTTGTTCTGTTTTCTCTTTGACCTCCATCCTTCATTCTAATATCCCTCAATATTACACTCCCAAGTTTCTGAGATCATTCAACCTGCCTGCATGCTTCTCTCTCATCCAATCCACCTCCATAACTGCCTTCTTGCCACTGCTCTCAAGAGGCAGGGAAACCCAATCTCTGTGGAGATGGGACATAAGTCTTTAGGAATACAAACGTAAAAAAAATATAAGAAAATGTGTAATCAAACAATACTTACTAGTCTGGATGATCCATGGTTTCATTTGAATCTGAAAAGATGAACAAAGTATTAGGTATTTTAAAAGGACTGAATGTTTCAGAATATTTGTTTTCTACTACATAATCAAATGCAAACAAACCATTTGTGTATACATATATATGTGTATGTGAGTAGTTTGTACATAAATATATATGTATGACAATCTACAATGCTAAAAAATTTGCAAAAAGCACAATAATCAGGGTAAAAGCAATTTCACTGAAGTGTAAAATAAACTAAGAAAATTCTCTGCATTGTAAACCATTTACATTTGAACTTTGATTTGAAGCGCTCCGAGACACTACGCTGCGTGGAGGGCGCTATAAAAGTGCAAGATGTTGTTGTTGATTCTGACCTTCCACATTCTTTTTAAACCATGGATTGAAATCCAAAGTTTGAATTTGACTCTCTGGAGATACACAACCAAAATCTAATTTCTCAAATTCATCCAGACATTACACTGAAACACTTGGACCTATTTATCAATATAATTTTGGATTTCCTTATGTAAACCAAGTACTCTGGGACTCTACCCTGCATTAGGGACGATATACAAATGCAAATTGTTGTTTTTGTTGTAGTTATGTACAGTTTAATCATTTCAAATGGGATACTGTACTTTTATTTTTCTGGCAATGCAATTCTTCCTTCTAGTTGATTCAAAGTCAATGGTAATTTTGTCTTGAGAACATAAGTGATTTTTAAACTGGAAAAAGTCAATTTGGCTCAACGAGCCTTTCCTTTTTAGTTGATATTAATCCCACTTTCTTGCCATATCCACCAATCCTTCATTTATTACAGCATCTTTCATTTTGGGAGGTCATCCCAAAGTGCTTCACAGGATTTACTGGGTATTTGTGGGCCAACACAGCAATTTGCACATAGCAATGTTCCACAAACTGCCATGAAGTGAAGGACCAATTTTATTTGGGGGATTTGTTGTCCAGAACACGGGGTGAAACTCCCTTCTCTTTTTGAAAAGTGCTATGGCAAAAGTCTTCAGGTCGCGCCTGAAGACCTTCCCATTCGACCGTGCCTACGGTCACCTCCCCCTCCCCCCGCCTCAGCGTTGCGCTCCACTGCTGTCAAGCGCTCTGGGACGCTAACCTGCATGAGGGGCACTATATCAATGCAAGTTGTTGTTTAACATTGATCTGAACAGGCCCAACACAACCTCAGTTTAATGTCTCATCTAAAGGATGGATTTTGTTTTTCCAGAAACATTTACTTATTTTACCCACGTTTATGAATTGCAGAATGAAAGAAAAACAAATTGGGCTCATTTATTTTGAAAACTTTTGTCCGTGTTTTTGAATCTCACCCGTTTATTTTCAAATAATTATGAGGACAATGGCCAACAAAACAGAACGCTCGGACTTATTCACTCAACTAACATAACAATAGTAATAATAATAACCATGTTCCCCTTAGATGCAAGTACCAAAACAGAAGCACAGCTGACACACATTTCAATAATAATCATATTAAACCATAACATGAACATCACAATTATAGAATATCAGAAATCTTTACACGAATTGTTTTTATGAAAAATGATGTGTAAAAGGGCCAGTGCTTTGCTGAAAATGATCAGCAATGTGTTCTGTTGCAATATGAGGAACTGGTTGGCAAAGCATTTGAAGTGTACACGACTTTCATAATGAGATTATTTCGATTAAAAAAAAGCAGAGTTCTTCCTTTTCAACTAAAATAAGGCATTTTCACGAAGGCCTTTTAATTCGAAAATAGGAAAGAAGACTCAACTCCTGCGCCTTATTGTGATGATGATGATGATTATTAAGATGCATAATGTCTATGTCATATGTGCCAGTGAATAGCTCTTCATTTTTATTGCTGTTTGAATACGTTAAACCCTAAAAGAGTTGGAGTAGTACGTGCAATGGGAACGCATAAAAAAAACAGGACCTCTCCCACACTGAAGGGCAACTGTGTATGAAATGCAATACACCCAAAGGCTGTCCCGCTGCTGACTGCCACATATATATATATGCATTTATACTTATTTATATATTATATTGATATAATATATATGCATTTATATTTATACCCCCCCCCCCCCCCCCCCCCCCCCGCTTCCCTTGTGCAAAGTGACAGCTGTGCACCAGCTGTTGGACATATAATATCAAACCAGCGACAGGTTCTGGAGACGAGAGTCCATCCCAAAGAACGCGATTTTTTTTTAAAAAAAAAGACGTTCGTGTTTTTAAAAATGCCCAATTTTGTTAGAACAGACCTCTGGCGCCGCCTTCCTCCCGCGGGGACTCTCCGCCGCGCACTTCGCTGTGTGCGTGTTGCTGATCTCCAGCAGTGATCAGACAGACGGACAACTCTCTCTCTCTCCCTCTCCCGCTCTATGTGCTTTATTGACATCAATTGCTTTCGTGGCTGAGAGTGATGTGTAATTTGTCGCGACCCTTCTCTCCGGCGGCGCTGTGGCTGTGGCTGTGGCTGTGACTGTCAGTGACGGCGCTGTGGCCGCTCCGCTCTCTCTCTCTCTGTGTGTGTGTGTGAGTGAGTGAGTGACCCTCTGACGTGCGCGCGCGTCGACAATCCCCGGAGAACACGTAGCGTTCCATCAGCTGTCACTCACTCTGCCCTGCCCTGCCCTGCCCTGCCAGCCCTGCCCTGCCCTGCCAGCCCTGCCCTGCCCTGCCAGCCCTGCCCTGCCCTGCCAGCCCTGCCCTGCCCTGCCAGCCCTGCCCTGCCCTGCCAGCCCTGCCCTGCCCTGCCAGCCCTGCCCTGCCCTGCCCTGCCCTGCCCTGCCCTGCCAGCCCTGCCCTGCCCTGCCAGCCCTGCCCTGCCCTGAGCCCTGCCCTGCCCTGCCAGCCCTGCCCTGCCTGCCCTGCCCTGCCCTGCCAGCCCTGCCCTGCCCTGCCCTGCCCTGCCAGCCCTGGCCAGCCCTGCCCTGCCAGCCCTGCCCTGCCAGCCCTGCCAGCCCTGCCCTGCCCTGCCCTGCCAGCCCTGCCCTGCCCTGCCCTGCCCTGCCCTGCCAGCCCTGCCCTGCCCTGCCCTGCCAGCCCTGCCCTGCCCTGCCCTGCCAGCCCTGCCCTGCCCTGCCCTGCCAGCCCTGCCCTGCCTGCCCTGCCCTGCCAGCCCTGCCCTGCCCTGCCAGCCCTGCCCTGCCAGCCCTGCCCTGCCCTGCCCTGCCCTGCCCTGCCCTGCCAGCCCTGCCCTGCCCTGCCCTGCCAGCCCTGCCCTGCCCTGCCAGCCCTGCCCTGCCCGGCACCACACACTGCCAGCCCTGCCCTGCCCTGCCCTGCCAGCCCTGCCCTGCCCTGCCCTGCCCTGCCCTGCCCTGCCAGCCCTGCCCTGCCAGCCCTGCCCTGCCCAGCACTGCCCTGCCAGCCCTGCCCTGCCCTGCCCAGCCCTGCCCTGCCCTGCCCTGCCCTGCCAGCCCTGCTCTGCCCTGCCCTGCCCAGCCCTGCCTGCCCTGCCCTGCACTGCCTGCCCTACCCTGCCCTGCCCTGCCAGCCCTGCCCTGCCCTGCCCAGCCCTGCCTGCCCTGCCCTGCCCTGCACTGCCAGCCCTGCCCTGCCCTGCCAGCCCTGCCCTGCCAGCCCTGCCCTGCCCTGCCAGCCCTGCCCTGCCCTGCCCCTGCCAGCCCTGCCCTGCCCTGCCCTGCCCTGCACTGCCCAGCCCTGCCCTGCCAGCCCTGCCCTGCCCTGCCCTGCACTGCCCAGCCCTGCCCTGCCCTGCCCTGCCCTGCCCTGCCCTGCCCTGCCCTGCCCTGCCAGCCCTGCCCTGCCCTGCCCTGCCAGCCCTGCCCTGCCAGCCCTGCCCTGCCAGCCCTGCCCTGCCCTGCACTGCCCTGCCAGCCCTGCCCTGCCCTGCCCAGCCCTGCCCTGCCCTGCCCTGCCCTGCCCTGCCCTGCCAGCCCTGCCCTGCCCTGCCCTGCCCTGCCCAGCCCTGCCTGCCCTGCCCTGCACTGCCTGCCCTACCCTGCCCTGCCCTGCCAGCCCTGCCCTGCCCTGCCCTGCCCAGCCCTGCCTGCCCTGCCCTGCCCTGCACTGCCAGCCCTGCCCTGCCCTGCCCAGCCCTGCCAGCCCTGCCCTGCACTGCCAGCCCTGCCCTGCCCAGCCCTGCCAGCCCTGCCCTGCCCTGCCCAGCCCTGCCAGCCCTGCCCTGCCCTGCCCTGCCCTGCCAGCCCTGCACTGCCTGCCCTGCCCTGCCCTGCCAGCCCTGCCCTGCCCTGCACTGCCCTGCCAGCCCTGCCCTGCCCTGCCCTGCCCAGCCCTGCCCTGCCCTGCCCTGCCCTGCCAGCCCTGCCCTGCCCTGCCCTGCCCTGCCCAGCCCTGCCTGCCCTGCCCTGCCCTGCCCTGCACTGCCTGCCCTACCCTGCCCTGCCCTGCCAGCCCTGCCCTGCCCTGCCCAGCCCTGCCCTGCCCTGCCCTGCCCTGCCCTGCCCTGCCAGCCCTGCCCTGCCCTGCCCTGCCCTGCCCTGCCAGCCCTGCCCTGCCAGCCCTGCCCTGCCAGCCCTGCCCTGCCCTGCACTGCCCTGCCAGCCCTGCCCAGCCCTGCCCTGCCCTGCCAGCCCTGCCCTGCCCTGCCCTGCCAGCCCTGCCCTGCCAGCCCTGCCCTGCCAGCCCTGCCCTGCCCTGCACTGCCCTGCACAGCCCAGCCCTGCCCTGCCCTGCCCAGCCCTGCCCTGCCCTGCCCTGCCCTGCCCTGCCAGCCCTGCCCTGCCCTGCCCTGCCCAGCCCTGCCCTGCCCTGCCCTGCCAGCCCTGCCCTGCCAGCCCTGCCCTGCCCTGCCTGCCCTACCCTGCCCTGCCCTGCCAGCCCTGCCCTGCCCTGCCCAGCCCTGCCCTGCCCTGCCCTGCCCTGCCCTGCCCTGCCAGCCCTGCCCTGCCCTGCCCTGCCCTGCCAGCCCTGCCCTGCCAGCCCTGCCCTGCCTGCCCTGCCCTGCACTGCCCTGCCAGCCCTGCCCTGCCCTGCCCAGCCCTGCCCTGCCCTGCCCTGCCCTGCCAGCCCTGCCCTGCCCTGCCCAGCCCAGCCCAGCCTGCCCTGCCCTGCACTGCCTGCCCTACCCTGCCCTGCCCTGCCAGCCCTGCCCTGCCCTGCCCTGCCCAGCCCTGCCTGCCCTGCCCTGCCCTGCACTGCCAGCCCTGCCCTGCCCTGCCCAGCCCTGCCAGCCCTGCCCTGCACTGCCAGCCCTGCCCTGCCCTGCCCTGCCCAGCCCTGCCAGCCCTGCCCTGCCCTGCCCAGCCCTGCCAGCCCTGCCCTGCACTGCCAGCCCTGCCCTGCCCTGCCCTGCCCTGCCAGCCCTGCACTGCCTGCCCTGCCCTGCCCTGCCAGCCCTGCCCTGCCCTGCCCTGCCCTGCACTGCCCTGCCAGCCCTGCCCTGCTCTGCCCTGCCCTGAGCCCTGCCCTGCCCTGCCAGCCCTGCCCTGCCCTGCCCTGCCCTGCCCAGCCCTGCCTGCCCTGCCCTGCCCTGCCCTGCACTGCCTGCCCTACCCTGCCCTGCCCTGCCAGCCCTGCCCTGCCCAGCCCTGCCTGCCCTGCCCTGCCCTGCACTGCCAGCCCTGCCCTGCCCTGCCCAGCCCTGCCAGCCCTGCCCTGCACTGCCAGCCCTGCCCTGCCCTGCCCAGCCCTGCCAGCCCTGCCCTGCCCTGCCCAGCCCTGCCAGCCCTGCCCTGCACTGCCAGCCCTGCCCTGCCCTGCCCTGCCCTGCCAGCCCTGCACTGCCTGCCCTGCCCTGCCCTGCCAGCCCTGCCCTGCCCAGCCCTGCCAGCCTTGCCCTGCCAGCCCTGCCCTGCCCTGCCTGCCCTGCCAGCCCTGCCAGCCCTGCCCTGCCCTGCCAGCCCTGCCTGCCAGCCCTGCCCTGCCAGCCCTGCCCTGCCCTGCCAGCCCTGCCCTGCCAGCCCTGCCCTGCCAGCCCTGCCCTGCCCTGCCAGCCCTGCCCTGCCCTGCCAGCCCTGCCCTGCCAGCCCTGCCCTGCCCTGCCCTGCACTGCCAGCCCTGCCCTGCCCTGCCCTGCCCTGCCCTGCCAGCCCTGCCCTGCCCTGCCCTGCACTGCCAGCCCTGCCCTGCCAGCCCTGCACTGCCAGCCCTGCCCTGCCCTGCCCTGCCCTGCCCTGCCAGCCCTGCCAGCCCTGCCCTGCCCTGCCCTGCCCTGCCAGCCATGCCCTGCCCTGCCAGCCCTGCCAGCCTTGCCCTGCCAGCCCTGCCCTGCCCTGCCTGCCCTGCCCTGCCAGCCCTGCCCTGCCAGCCCTGCCCTGCCCTGCCAGCCCTGCCCTGCCAGCCCTGCCCTGCCCTGCCCTGCCAGCCCTGCCAGCCCTGCCCTTCCCTGCCCTGCCAGCCCTGCCCTGCCAGCCCTGCCCTGCCCTGCCAGCCCTGCCCTGCCCTGCCCTGCCCTGCCCTGCCCTGCCAGCCCTGCCCTGCCCTGCCCTGCACTGCCAGCCCTGCCCTGCCAGCCCTGCCCTGCCCTGCAAGCCCTGCCCTGCCAGCCCTGCCAGCCCTGCCCTGCCCTGCCAGCTCTGCCCTGCCCTGCCAGCCCTGCACGGCCTGCCCTGCCCTGCCCTGCCAGCCCTGCCCTGCCAGCCCAGCCCTGCCCTGCCCTGCCAGCCCTGCCCTGCACTGCCAGCCCTGCCCTGCACTGCACTGCACTGCACTGCACTGCCAGCCCTGCCCTGCCCTGCCAGCCCTGCCCTGCCCTGCCCTGCACTGCACTGCCAGCCCTGCCCTGCCCTGCCAGCCCAGCCCTGCCCTACCAGCCCTGCCCTGCCCTGCCCTGCCCTGCCAGCCCTGCCCTGTCCTGCCCTGCCAGCCCTGCCCTGCCAGCCCTGCCCTGCACTGCCAGCCCTGCCCTGCCCTGCCCTGCCAGCCCTGCCCTGCACTGCCCTGCCCTGCCCTGCCCAGCCCTGCCCTGCCCTGCCCTGCCAGCCCTGCCCTGCCCTGCACTGCCAGCCCTGCCCTGCCCTGCCCTGCCCTGCCCTGCCAGCCCTGCCAGCCCTGCCCTGCCCTGCCAGCCCTGCCCTGCCCTGCCAGCCCTGCCCTGCCCTGCCCTGCCCTGCCAGCCCTGCCCTGCCCTGCCCTGCACTGCCAGCCCTGCCCTGCCCTGCCAGCCCTGCCCTGCCCTGCCAGCCCTGCCCTGCCCTGCACTGCCAGCCCTGCCCTGCCAGCCCTGCCCTGCCCTGCCCTGCACTGCCAGCCCTGCCCTGCCCTGCCCTGCCCTGCCAGCCCTGCCAGCCCTGCCCTGCCCTGCCCTGCCCTGCCAGCCCTGCCCTGCCCTGCCCAGCCCTGCCAGCCTTGCCCTGCCAGCCCTGCCCTGCCCTGCCTGCCCTGCCCTGCCAGCCCTGCGCTGCCAGCCCTGCCCTGCCCTGCCAGCCCTGCCCTGCCCTGCCAGCCCTGCCCTGCCAGCCCTGCCCTGCCCTGCCAGCCCTGCCCTGCCCTGCCCTGCCAGCCCTGCCCTGCCCTGCCCTGCCCTGCACTGCCAGCCCTGCCCTGCCAGCCCTGCCCTGCCCTGCCAGCCCTGCCCTGCCAGCCCTGCCCTGCCCTGCCAGCCCTGCCCTGCCCTGCCAGCCCTGCACGGCCTGCCCTGCCCTGCCCTGCCCTGCCAGCCCTGCCCTGCCAGCCCAGCCCAGCCCAGCCCTGCCCTGCCCTGCCCTGCCAGCCCTGCCCTGCACTGCACTGCCAGCCCTGCCCTGCACTGCACTGCACTGCACTGCCAGCCCTGCCCTGCCCTGCCAGCCCTGCCCTGCCCTGCCCTGCACTGCACTGCCAGCCCTGCCCTGCCCTGCCCTGCCAGCCCTGCCCTGCCCTGCCCTACCAGCCCTGCCCTGCCCTGCCCTGCCCTGCCAGCCCTGCCCTGCCCTGCCCTGCCCTGCCCTGCCAGCCCTGCCCTGCCAGGCCTGCCCTGCACTGCCAGCCCTGCCCTGCCCTGCCAGCCCTGCCCTGCACTGCCCTGCCCTGCCCTGCCCTGCCCAGCCCTGCCCTGCCCTGCCCTGCCCTGCCAGCCCTGCCCTGCCCTGCCCAGCCCTGCCCTGCACTGCCCTGCCCTGCCAGCCCTGCCAGCCCTGCCCTGCCCTGCCCTGCCCTGCCAGCCCTGCCTGCCCTGCCCTGCCCTGCCCTGCCCTGCCCTGCCCTGCCCTGCCCTGCCCTGCCCTGCCAGCCCTGCCCTGCCCTGCCAGCCCTGCCCTGCCAGCCCTGCCCTGCCAGCCCTGCCCTGCCAGCCCTGCCAGCCCTGCACTGCCAGCCCTGCCCTGCCAGCCCTGCCCTGCCTGCCCTGCACTGCCAGCCCTGCCCTGCACTGCCAGTCCTGCCCTGCCAGCCCTGCCCTGCCTGCCCTGCCAGCCCTGCCCTGCCCTGCCAGCCCTGCACTGCCTGCCCTGCCCTGCACTGCCAGCCCTGCCCTGCCCTGCACTGCCAGCCCTGCCCTGCCCTGCCAGCCTTGCACTGCCAGCCTGCCCTGCCAGCCCAGCCCTGCCCTGCCCTGCCCTGCCCTGCCAGCCCTGCCCAGCCCTGCCCTGCCCTGCCAGCCCTGCACTGCCAGCCCTGCCCTGCCAGCCCTGCCCTGCCAGCCCTGCCCTGCCCTGCCAGCCCTGCACTGCCTGCCCTGCCCTGCACTGCCAGCCCTGCCCTGCCCTGCACTGCCAGCCCTGCCCTGCCCTGCCAGCCTTGCACTGCCAGTCCTGCCCTGCCAGCCCAGCCCTGCCCTGCCAGCCCTGCCCAGCCCTGCCCTGCCCTGCCCTGCCCTGCCCTGCCCTGCCAGCCCTGCCCTGCCCTGCACTGCACTGCACTGCCTGCCCTGCCCTGCCCAGCCCTGCCAGCCTTGCCCTGCCAGCCCTGCCCTGCCCTGCCTGCCCTGCCCTGCCAGCCCTGCCCTGCCCTGCCAGCCCTGCCCTGCCAGCCCTGCCCTGCCAGCCCTGCCCTGCCAGCCCTGCCCTGCCCTGCCAGCCCTGCCCTGCCAGCCCTGCCCTGCCCTGCCAGCCCTGCCCTGCCAGCCCTGCCCTGCCCTGCCCTGCACCACACACTGCCAGCCCTGCCCTGCCAGCCCTGCCCTGCCAGCCCTGCCCTGCCAGCCCTGCCCTGCCCTGCCAGCCCTGCACGGCCTGCCCTGCCCTGCCCTGCCAGCCCTGCCCTGCCAGCCCTGCCCTGCCCTGCCAGCCCAGCCCTGCCCTGCCCTGCCAGCCCTGCCCTGCCCTGCCCTGCCCTGCCAGCCCTGCCCTGCCCTGCCCAGCCCTGCCCTGCCCTGCCCTGCCCTGCCAGCCCTGCCAGCCCTGCCCTGCTCTGCCAGCCCTGCCTGCCCTGCCAGCCCTGCCCTGCACTGCCCTGCCCTGCCCTGCACTGCCAGCCCTGCCCTGCCCTGCCAGCCCTGCCCTGCCAGCCCTGCCCTGCCCTGCCCTGCCAGCCCTGCCAGCCCTGCCCTGCCAGCCCTGCACCACACACTGCCAGCCCTGCCCTGCCAGCCCTGCCCTGCCTGCCCTGCACTGCCAGCCCTGCCCTGCACTGCCAGCCCTGCCCTGCCCTGCACTGCCAGCCCTGCCCTGCCAGCCCTGCCCTGCCCTGCCCTGCCCTGCCCTGCCCTGCCTGCCCTGCCTGCCCTGCCCTGCACTGCCAGCCCTGCCCTGCCCTGCATTGCCAGCCCTGCCCTGCCCTGCCAGCCTTGCACTGCCAGCCCTGCCCTGCCCTGCCAGCCCAGCCCAGCCCTGCCCTGCCCTGCCAGCCCTGCCCTGCCCTGCCCTGCCCTGCCCTGCCCTGCCCTGCCAGCCCTGCACTGCCAGCCCTGCCCTGCCAGCCCTGCCCTGCCCTGCCAGCCCTGCCCTGCCAGCCCTGCACTGCCTGCCCTGCCCTGCACTGCCAGCCCTGCCCTGCACTGCCAGCCCTGCCCTGCCCTGCCAGCCTTGCACTGCCAGCCCTGCCCTGCCCTGCCCTGCCAGCCCAGCCCTGCCCTGCCAGCCCTGCCCAGCCCTGCCCTGCCCTGCCCTGCCCTGCCAGCCCTGCCCTGCCCTGCACTGCACTGCACTGCACTGCCTAGCCCTGCCCTGCCCTGCCAGCCCAGCCCTGCCCTGCCCAGCCCTGCCCTGCACTGCCAGCCCTGCCCTGTACTGCCAGCCCTGCCCGGCCCTGCACTGCCAGCCCTGCCCTGCCAGCCCTGCCCTGCACTGCCAGCCCTGCCCTGTCAGCCCTGCCCTGCACTGCCAGCCCTGCCCTGCCCTGCCAGCCCTGCCAGCCCTGCCCTGCCCTGCACTGCCAGCCCTGCCCTGCCTGCCCTGCCAGCCCTGCCCTGCACTGCCAGCCCTGCACTGCCCTGCCAGCCCTGCCCTGCCAGCCCTGCCCTGCACTGCCAGCCCTGCACTGCCAGCCCTGCACTGCCAGCCCTGCCCTGCACTGCCCTGCCAGCACTGCCCTCCCCTGCCCTGCCCTGCCCTCCCCTGCCCTGCACTGCCAGCCCTGCCCTCCCCTGCCCTGCCAGCATTGCCCTCCCCTGCCCTGCACTGCCAGCCCTCCCCTGCCCTGCCAGCCCTCCCCAGCCCTGCCCTGCACTGCCAGCACTGCCCTCCCCTGCCCTGCACTGCCAGCCCTGCCCTGCACTGCCAGCCCTGCCCTGTCAGCCCTGCCCTGCACTGCCAGCCCTGCCCTGCCCTGCCAGCCCTGCCAGCCCTGCCCTGCACTGCCAGCCCTGCCCTGCCAGCCCTGCCCTGCACTGCCAGCCCTGCACTGCCCTGCCAGCCCTGCCCTGCCAGCCCTGCCCTGCACTGCCAGCCCTGCACTGCCAGCCCTGCACTGCCAGCCCTGCCCTGCACTGCCCTGCCAGCACTGCCCTCCCCTGCCCTGCCCTGCCCTGCACTGCCAGCCCTGCCCTCCCCTGCCCTGCCAGCATTGCCCTCCCCTGCCCTGCACTGCCAGCCCTCCCCTGCCCTGCCAGCCCTCCCCAGCCCTGCCCTGCACTACCAGCAATGCCCTCCCCTGCCCTGCACTGCCAGCCCTGCCCTGCACTGCCAGCCCTCCCCTGCCCTGCTTAGCCCTGCCCTGCTCAGCCCTGCCCTGCTCAGCCCTGCCCTGTTCAGCACTGCTCAGCTCCCGAACCAACCCATCCCAAGCTTTGCTTGCCAACTATCCTTTTTTATCCTGGGATAGGATAAGTGGGGTTTCCTTACAGCTTACTAGCTCCAAGGTGGCATATTTGGCAACAGATTCGAGCCAGTCCTCTGTGCCAGGCTCAGTAGTCCAACAGGCGTATAAGCCCTCATTAGGTGCATGGTAGGTACTGGGAACACCCTGCGAGCTTCCCAGTGGGCAAAACAGAACATCATGAAATGTGTGGTAGTATTGTCACCATCTTCCTGTCCACAGCTGGGGCACACATCCCTTCCCATTGCAGATAATAATAAATAATAATAATAATCCTTGCATTTGATATAGCCCTTGTCATGTCTTCTCAACGTCTCAAAGCACTTCACAGAATGGACTATAAAGTGAATTGACTGTATATTTGCAGGTGAAAAGATGCAGAGTTTAAGCAACAGCTGCTTGCCTCTCTGCGGGCCAATCGTGGTGATTCCAGACACTGGATGAACTAACGTGTTTATGGACTCCAGGTAACCCTTTCAGCAGCTGTCCCTCCAAACCTCAGCGTTTCCTCTATCCGCTCTCTGGCAGACACCTGCCTTCAGTGTGCTGGGAGGATGTTTTCAGGACAGCTTGTGATGTGCCAGCCACCTTGATAATAATAATAATCCTTGCATTTGATTTAGCGCTTTTCACATCGGGAGGATGTCCCAAAGCGCTTCACAGAACACACTGTAAAGTGAATTGACTATATTTGTGGGTGAACGCGGCAGCCAATTGCGCACAGCAATGTCCCACAAACAGACGTAGATTGAAAATGACCAATTTATTATTATTATTTGGTTTTGGAGGGATTATTATTAGGCTCTGTGTGGAGTAAGGAAACTTGCCCAAGGTTTCGCCCTCTGCTTGGAATTGAACTCGGGTCTCTTGCTTGCAAAGCGAGTGCTCTAACCACTGAGCTACAGGACTCCACGGTGTTCTCAAGGTCCAAGTCCAATGTGGTGTACCAGGCTTACTCAGCACCAGCTGCTTAATCTAGGTACTGTTTGCCTTGGCAAATGGATGTGCCCACTGTGAACTGCCTCGACCTCTAGGGTGCTTAGCTACAAGTCAGTGTAGGCCTGAGCCCTCCCTCCCATGCAGCCACTTCCCATGTCTGCCACAAATCCACCTCACTGCTTGATCCTGATCTTTGTACATGTGTTGGGGGAAGCCTCTACACTGAGTCCCCAGGAGCTTAGATCCATAAAGGAAGACTGTTTGCACACAGGTCTTGTTTGCCACAAGCTTGACCTGCATTAGGACATTGCTGTCCTTGAAGAGGGATGATCATGACCAGAGTTTCCTTTGCCCCTTCTCAGACCGGTCCTTCAGGACAGTGTCCAGATTGAAATTGGTGTTCACCATGATCCTGAGGTACAGTTAGAAATCAACTGACGCCGCTTGTATCTTTCAATCATTTCCCTCAATGTCTTCCCTTGGGCTGTGCAGAACCATGGTCCGCACTTGGAGGCACCCAGCACCATGTCCCACCGGTTGGCCCAGTGTTCAAGATGGCGGGAGCAGCTCATAAGGTCCCCAGGGAGTCTGCCAGCAGCACAATATCATCCACAAACAGAAGTGCTGCAATCCTGTCAGAAAGGCCAGATACATCAAGTCTTGCCCCCTCGATGCTATCCAACACATGTTGATGAACACATTGAACAGAGTGGGTGACAATGGGCAGCCTTGCCTTACCCCATTTCCAAACGGATGGGCTCAACGAATCCCACTGTCAACCCTTACATGGATCTTGGAGCTGGAGTACATATTCCGGATGAAATCCAAGATTTCGCCATTTATTCTCATGGCTTCCGGTTTCATCATGAGGGCCTCAAGAGATACTAGGACGAAAGCCTTGCAGAAGTTGATGAATTCAATGAAAGTTGATTTCCCCTCAGACTTATCACGTTCTGCAATCTCAAACAAAACCTTCCTGGAGTAAGAAAAATTCCTGATCAAACCGCAAGCTTCCAATGCATGTGAAACACATGCAGTGACTACCCGGAACACCATTTTAAAAGCCACTGAAATCAGTGGGGATCCTCTGTTGTTCTCGATCTCACTAGGGTTTCTATCCACAATTGCACTCTGAAAAACTGACAGGGTATGTGCTTCAGAGAGAATCCTGTAGGCCAGCGCTATGAGGGCAAGGTGAGTTGGGGGTTCCTGGCTTGGACCTGTAAGATCCTCACTGGTCTCCATCTCCTATGGTTTGCAGGTTTAAATTAAAAATGTTAGAATTGGACACCTACTCAAAACCTTTTTCTTCACGCACAGTACAACAAAAACATGCCCAGTTGGGTGTTAACCTGCCCAATCTGACAACATTGCACAGCACCAAACAACCAGGAACCCTGGACTCATTTGAAAAAGCAGATTGATGCAGTCATGTGATGGGGGCATGGGAGGGTGTTCTGCAAAGACAATTTTCTGAACACTATATAGTAATTACAACAATAATAATATTCCTTGCATTTGATATAGCTTTGTTGATCAGGACACCAGGAGAGATTCCCTTCTCTTTTTGAATAGTGCCATGGGATCTTTAATGGCCACCTAAACAGGCAGACAAGACCTTGGTTTACCATTTCCTTAAAACGTTAAAGATCCCCTTGCCCTCAACTATTCCTGACTCCAATCCCTCACCTTTCTCTGTCCAATGCCTTGGGATGTTCTTCTGACATGAAAGCCACTAGATAAATGCAATTTGTTATTTATTGTTGATGGATTTATGTCCAGGATCTTATGAGCACACTGGCATTAATGATAATTATAATAATAGTGCCGCTTCAGTCGATAAGTATCCTCCACACCATTATGGTCATAGTTAAAGGATAAAAAATATTTAACATTCAGCTTTGCATTTAAAATTGTAAATTGAACCGAATAAGATGCCACCAAGTGTAGTGAATGGACAAGTTCCAGATGGACAGAGCTGGGATAGTGTGACAGGAGATAGACTTACTATTGAAATGAGCAGGATGTTATTCTTATTCTGTTGTTCTTTTGAATGATTACATCCAAAATTTACAAATACATGCCTATATTTTGTGACTTTAATTTGCCCATTCATATTGGAATAATCCACGAAAAATATCTAAAGCTTGATCTGCACCTGAACAAGCAGTAGACGTTAAAAAATTAAAATATTCAAAAGCAATTGGTTTACCTTAACCACCCTGCCTGCACACTGAATTTTCCCTGTCAAATAGGCACTCAATTTGCATAGTTAAGACCTCAGGGAATTCAGGCCTAAATTGTGCAGTATCAACTGTATTGCAATATTTTTCAAATTTACTTAGGAATTAATCTGTCTATATTAATGTATCCATGGAGAGGCAGGAGCCCACTTACCAATCTAAAACAATTTAAGACAAATTAGTGGTTAGTCACTCACAGTACTTATTTTATGTGAATATTCACTAGAAATGCAAACAAATACACAACTCACCAATTGTACATGTCGGGACTTTGGACTTGTATAATCTCGGCTGACCCTCCAATGCAGAGCTGAGGGTATGCTGCGTTACTGGGGTGAAGTGCTGTCCTTCAGGTGGGCTGTTAAACTGAAGTCTGCTTGTCTGTACAGGTGGATGTTAAAGAACCCATGGCAAAGAAAAGAAGGCAGTTTCTCCCAGTGTCCTGGCCAACAATCCCTCAAATAAAATTGGTCATTCACTTCATGACTGGTTGTGCGACATTGCTGTGCACAAATTACCTACAGTTAATTCACAAAGTAGAATCCTGTAAAGCACTTGGCGATGTTTCGATGACATGACAGGACTTGTAGCATGTTGGTTAGAGCACTTGACTAGCAAGCGAGAGGACCTGGGTTCGATTCTTGTGCAGGGCAAGTTTTCTTACTCCACAAACCTCTGTTTACCTGACATTAAGTGGAAACCAGGTTGTTATTTGATTGGTGAATTATTTTCCGGGGGTAATAAACCCTTCAAAAACAAAAATAACAATTATTTGGTCATTCAATCCAAGATTATGGGATACTGCTGTGCACAATTGGTTGCTCCATTTTGCCCACAAAATATAGTCAATTCACTTTACAGTATATTCTATGAAGTGCTTAGAGAGGTCTCAAAGGTGTGGTAAGCCACTATATCATATGCAAGGATTACTTTACCGAATACAAATATTATTATTTATTTGGAAGATAATATATAGTGACTGGAGTCATGTGGTGGATTGCAGTGTTTCACGTAACCACAGAATTGCTGAGAGGATGTCTTCTGAGTAATCCATGGTTGCCATTCTAAGTTCATCGGAAGTGCCAGGAAAATGCTCTGGATGGCATGTTGATCCGTGTGCCTCATAGGACCAGTTATAATCTTTGACACCTCATTAGTAATTTGCATCACAGTAATATTCATACACGAAAAAATGTTAGCTAATGGCTGGATCCTCAGCTATCCTCTAGAAGGCCACAATTGGCAACCCCAAGTTCACCCAATCCTAATTAACAAGATTCTGTTCTGCAAATTGTACACAGATGGGACAAGAACCAAAGTGATGCCCCAAAGCTAATTTACTAGATTCATGTCATAAAATGTCAGTGGAATTAAATCCTATTTCTATTGCTATGACATCCCATAAGCACTGATGGCACTTCCCCCCACACCAGACCATTGCAGCAATGCTCAGCTCAGAGGGTGAAATTTTAATCAATGCAATCAGTCGCACAACCCTCTAGTGAAATTGAACTGACCAACTAATTCTACTTGAACTCATGAGCTACTGGTAACTGAGATTCTGAATTAACGGAAAAAAATTCAATAACCGTCACTTGTGAGACCAATTAGGCCATGACAGTATTACATTTTGGATTTAGAATTTGACATTGATTTATTTACCAATGGGTTTAAGATGAAGCAGAGCTGAGCTGCAGCTACAAGAAATGAATTAAATCACTAACATACCTGACAATGCAGGCATTCATAGCCTCCACAAAGCCTCAGATTCATCGGAACCTGAATGATTTCATGCAATCAATGAGGGTGACCCAGAAATGTTCATACTGTCATTGAAAAAATTATATACATTTTAATAAAAAAGAACCCTGTCACAGATTAGTTGAACACAAAATGTGTAGTCGGATGAGCGACACATTGAAACCATTAATCTTGCTCAATTGTGCACTGGACTGAGCAGATTTTTGCATTGTTATTCATTCAAAAATAAATTGTGAGGCAACTTATCATGTATTAGTGAATTTTTAGGCACATTGGTAACAAAATAAGAACATAAGAACAGTCAAGACCGAGAAAAGGCCATTCTTTCAGCACACTGAAGCTCATCCCTTTGCACTTTTTAGTGTAAGAGGTTGGTGGTTTCTTTCTGGATGCCCCAAATGTCTCTACCTACCAATAGATTGTTTTATATATTGATCACCCTTTGCGCAAAAAGGTCTTCCTAACATATTCTTTACTTGTTAAAATGGAAAATATTGTTGCAATGAATGGCAGAAGCTGTAAAAGCAAAAATAATGTTGGGTTCACAATTCCAGGTGAGTGAGACTGACACTAGAACATCATACTAGAACAACTAATGTGAAATATTATGTCCAGCTGTGATTCTTAGCACTACAAAATTGTACAGTTAATGAAAGTGATCTAATGAATTTGGAACATGAACAGATACTGAGAAAAAAGACTTAGATGGACATAATATAAATACTTACATTGATAAAAGCATATATAAAGTTATTTTGTTCAAATTATACAGAAGAAGTCTAGGAGAGGAATATAAGATAAACAAATCAAACTTAATTTATGTAATAACATTGTAACACAAAGAATAGTTTACTTATGGAACAGACTGCCACCTAATGCAGTAAATACTGACTCAGTTAAAGCATTCATCACAGGCTTAGAGGTTTTCCTCTGGGAGTTTAATCAATTCCTGAATCAGCAAAGCAAAGAGGGATACAAGTTTGAAAGCAGATTTTTTTAAAAAAAAAATGAATGTTAGTACATCAATGCTTGAAAAAGGATCTAGTTGGCAAAGGGAGATTTGTTTTATCACCTTATATAATGGCTCAATTATTACAGAATAAATAGTTAAATACTGAATGTGTTTTTGAATCACGTACAAATGTGTTAAAAGTTCAGATTTCAATTTTCAAATCGTGTGAAGTTAGAACCAAGCCTAAAGCCTGATTCTTCTATAACACACATCTTTGTTTTGTCCATGGTGTCTAATTCACTGTGGTCTAGGAGGTTATCCACCAAGATCATTTGATTCACTGCTTGTCTTGTTACAGCATTCACGCTGTCTGATTCCCTGATGCTATAAGGATTAACCATCTGTTGTGTCTGGTTCACTCATCATCTAAGTGGTGTTCAATATCCTTGATAGTTTAAGGAGATTCTCCCCACCAACTCATTGCTTGCAAGTACAGAATTTTCTCCCTGGAGTTCACAAACAAGTTTTGATAATTAAAGTTAAGAGAGAGTGAATTGAAGTCAAAATATAGTTAAATGCTAATCACATTGTCATATCAGTTGGAGTTTTTACTATTTCTTTCTCTTCCTTGTAAGAAAATATATTTTATATCTACCAAAATATTTTGTTTTGGTCAGCCGGGTGTCTTACACATGTGGAAACCCATGACCATGCTTAAGAGTATCCAAACCTGACTGAGAATTCCATGTATGTGCATCACTTAAAATTTTTCTGTGTCTGGAATGGAGTGCACACTTATCCGACAATTCTGTAAACCAGTTCATGTCTTCCTGCATCTTTTGCAATCCTCTTTATTTAAGTGCTCCGAGACGTTGCCCCGAGTGAAGAACGCTATATAAGTGCAAGTTATTGTTATTATTTGGCATGCCCCCATTTGGGTGTCATTCTGCAGATTTTAACACCTTACTTACTATATCCGATTCCAAACCATTTACGAACATCATGAACAGCAGTGGTCCTAACAGTTTAAGATTCTCATGATCACTTTTAAGTCCCTCCACTGTCTTGCCTCACTCTACCTCTGTGACCTTCTTAAAGCCTACTAATGTGACTGCTCCTTCCACTCAGTAGGCTTGCTTCACATCCCCTGCCCTGTCCACCCTACCATCGGGGATAGGGCTTTCAGCCTATCTGCCTCCACCTTAGAGTTCAATTCGCCTTAACCCTTCACTCATCTCCTTCAAGGTCCATCTCAGGACCTTGCTCTTTGACTATGCCTTCAATCAACTTCCCCTCCCTGCTCACCATCCACTTAGGCCCCACCGCTCCTGAATCCAACCCTCAGATCGGGTGCAAACACTTGACTGTTCAATGCCTTGGAACATACTCCCGATGTGAAGGGAGCTATAAAAATTGCTGTTATTGTTTGAATTATACTCTCCTTGAGATATTCAGTTAGTTCATCCTTGATTAAAGACTTCAACACTTTGCCCTCCACAGACACTACACTGGCTGGTAACTTCCTGGACTACTTCTGTCTCCATTTTTTAAAAATGAGAATTACATTCACCTCTCTCTAGTTAGTTTTCTAGTACGATTCTTTTCTCTACTTAATCTTAAATATGTTTGCTAGTGCCTCAGCTATGTCCTCTCTAATTTATGTAATCATCCGTGGGTGTAGTTCCTTTTGTTGGCTTGTCATCCCTAAATCCTTATTAGGTGCGCATTAGCCAAAATCGAAGACTTGTGGATGTCCCAACACTTTGGGACTTTCTCCCAATGTGAAAGGTGCTATCTAAATGCAATTTTTGTTGTTGGATCCCAGAGTGTACGTTGTAGTATTGTTGAAGTTTAACCAGCATCGCTTGCCATTGAGAGCACTGTATTGAGAGTAATGTACACTAAGCTTATCCAGCTAGAATCGGCGAACCCATTAGGGTTGTTTTCTTATGAGGTTGTCCAGAGCTGAGTGGGAAGAATCCTGGCTCCCAGTGATTGGTCTGCTCATGATGAGCCAGTCTGGCTGCTCTCTCATCAGCAGTATCTTGGAGTACTGAGGTCCCACCTCGCACAAGCACTGGACTATTGAGACCGCTACAGAAAGTTGATTCGATTCCTACATTTCTTTTGCCAAATCAATTTTAAAATCAGAGGCTGATTCTAAAATCTAAAGTTGTTTCATTTAGTCATTATACAAAAGATTTGTTATGGAAAACATTAGCACTTAAATGCTAGCCAAGTATAATATGAAGTTCTGTAGTGCAGTGAATAGAGCAATCGCCTCGCAAGCAAGAAGATCTGGATCGATTCCCGGCAGGGTGAAATGTTGGGTAAGTTTCCTTACTCCACACGCCTTTGTTTACATAGCGGTAAATAGGAACCCGGTTGTTAGTCGATGGCTGAATCGCTTTTCCAGGGGTAATAATCCCTTCAAAAAAATTAATTAATTAAACAGGTAATAATAATTTGGTCACTGAATCCATTGGCTTCTGCGTTTTGCCCACAAATACAGTCAATTCACTTTACAGTATATTCTGTGAAGCACTTTGAGACGTCTCGAGGATTGATAAGGCACTATATCAAATGCAAAGATTATTATTATTATTGCCAGTTAATAACTCCTTATATCACAAGAAATGTGTTGTGAAGCATCACAGATACATTCCTTACTTATCACCAGTATAACCTTACCTGTCAATCAGGCACAGCTTGCTACGTTGCTCTGACAGGCTGCCAGCTGTCACAGGCCGTCATCTTGAATCCTGACCCTCAGCTATGTCTAACCTGATGTTATTGAGGTCCATTTTCACTGAAAAGAATCACAAAATATCACCCCATGAATTTGGAAAAAAAACTTACTGTGTGTATAAGGTACCAGAATAGGAAGATGTCCTAATTAACTCTGCTGACCATCACAATGTTTAATGAATCTGATAACAAATCTCACAATTTCTGTTGCAGAATGCATGTCCCAATTAACAAAATATCTTCCAGTTTTGCGAATGCTGCACTTTCAACTCTAACGTGTCTTTGTGTGGCTTCTCTGCCATTTTGTATCCTTTACCAAATTGTTGCTACATTTGCCTACAAAATGCTGTACACAATCACTACATTTTTCAGTGAATCACATTGAGATATCCTTCTGATGTGAAAGTGCTATACCAAATGCAAGAATTATTATTATTAATAATAAAACTGAATTCTCATTGGTACAGCTACTTACGGCTGTATTCAGAATCCAATGAAATCGACTGGATAGTGAGCATGAATACATTGACATATTCAGTGGCTGACAACACTGGTTAATAACACAACTTACTGTTTATCGCTATACATTTACTACCAGAGCATCCAAACCAATAAGGTTGCTTATTGTTTGTGATTCTGTCCTGGTTTTACTCTTATCAGGTAATTACCCTAAATTGTCTTAATAAATGAGAATCCTTGCATTTGTTATGGTGCCTTTCAAGTTGGGAGAACATCCCAAAGAGCTACACAACAATTAATGTGAAGTGGAGTGATTCTGTATTTGTGTGCGAATGTGGCAGCAAATTAAAGAATGGAGTTTTGTGGAGATTATTCTGAAAGTATTGGTTTGGATTTTGTGTCTCAATCTCATTTAAAATATTATACACTACTATAATGTTCTCTCTGAGACATCTGCTTTCAAGACTGAAGAGTCTAGCTTTTCTAATTTCTGTTCATAGCTCATTCCTCTAACACTGGAGATAATTCTCATTGCTGTCTTCTGCACTGCCTCTAGGGCCTGGGCGGCTCCCTTATGTTGAGGTGACCAGAACTGCATGTGGTATTCTACATGCAGTGTGACCAGAGCACTATATAGCTTGAATATGACTTCTTAGAATCTGAACTCAACTAATTACAGAATATAACCCAGCATCATGTTTGACTTGCTTATTGCCGTCTTCACACATTGAGTGATGAGTCAACTAACACCCCAGATCTCCTTCAGCTTTCCCCTTGGCAAGTTCTATCCCTCCCATGGAGTAAATTGAGAAGATCACAGTTGCACTTCATCTTGTGGGCATCCATATTAAAATTTATTACCTTCGTGTGGGCTTTATCTAACCAGGCAGATAGTTAATTGTGCCTTGAGTAATATTAATCTTTCAAAAGAACAGATCAATACACACTGTACTTTTCTTAGGAGAAGATAAAAGCATTAGGTGAGAAACTGTTCCAAATATATTTGTTGCTTTATGTGGTGGCAAATGCTTACTCAATTACTCTCAGAATGCCTATACATATTGAACAAATCCTTTCGCATAACCATCCTATGAACACGTAAATGTCTTTTAGTCTTGCCACCCTGAATCTCTAAAAAAAAGCGTTTGTCTCTTATAAAAACAACAGCAACTTGCATTTATATGGTACCCTTCATGCAGGGTAGCTTCTCAGAGTTCTTGAAGGCTTCACCAGCAGAGAATTATGTTGGATTTGAAATTCTGCTGTTCAGCCTATTGTTCAGCAGTAACTGGTCGGCCAGTGAGTGTTGTTCTGTAGTAACTAGACAGCCTGTGAGTGTCAATCAGTCATAATTGGACGCCTGTATTGTTTATCCAGTGAGTATCATTCAACAGTACAGTAAGTGGTCTGTCTGTGAGGATCATGCAGCAGTAACTGGGTTGGCACTATCTATATGTGAAAGACTTCCACACTGATTTATGATCAACATTTTGACCCCTGAGGATGTTACAATGTCAAACAGCAAACTGTCCTGCAGATCTAAGGTGACATCTATTGACCAGCCTCTTCAATATAAATCTGGGATCTTCCAGGCTAATGCTTAAAAATATTTTTTATATCCCAAGTGTAACACTCTATTAGATCATCCAAGGAAAGCTTCTTTTGACAAGCACCTTAAGACATTTGTACACAAAAGCACCTTGTAAAAAATTTACACCATACGCTCAAGTGGCAAATCACCGCAAGAGCACAAATACAAAGTACTGAGGGAGTTAGATCCTTTTCTGTATCAAACAGATCACTCTGAAAGTAGACCACCTACCACCACATAGCTGAAACAGTTGGTAGAAGCAAGGAAATAATATTTATGATATAAGACATTGGTTAGGCAGCAGTTGGATCACTGTGTCCAACTTGGGCATCCCTTAATGGAAAAGACATCAGAGTCATGGATATAGTAAAGTGCAGGTAGGATAACACCGGCGGGTGTGTTATGATGATAGGCTTGAAGGCTTGAATGATTGGGTCTATTTCCAATTGAACACACTGCAGGCAACTGCTGAAAAATATTTTTGTTCCAAGTGCAACGCTCTATCAAATTACCTAAGAAAAGCTTGGAACTAAGAGAGGCTTTCAAAATTCTAAAAGATCTTGAAAGGACACTGAACGAGTATTCCTGCTGCTTGATCCAACTAATACAAAACTCCGCTGCCTGAGTACTCATCCGTTCTAAACTCCATACCCCCATCACACCAGTCACTGGCTCCCTATCACAGAATGGATTGACTGCAAGATCCTCACACTTGTCTACAAATCCCTTCACCCTGTGGCACCTGCGTACCTTTCTGACCTGCTTACTCCCCACTCTACACCCAATGCCTCTGCTCGGCTGGCTCCAGACTCCTGCTTGTCCCTTGTCCCTTCATCCACTATCAGAAGCTGTGCTCCCAGCCACAATGCCCTGAAGCTTTGGAACTCTCTGCCTCAATTCCTTTGCCTTGGCTCCTTCTTCCCCATTTTCAGATCACTTCAATTGTGCTTGGTCACCTTCCCTCCCACTGGCTCGGCATCATGCTCCACTACTCTTAAGCGCTACGAGATGCTACCCTGCATGAAGGGCGCTCTATAAATGCAAGTTGTTGTTGGTAAATAAGTAAGAATGGGGCATAATATCAGAGTTGCTACTAGAAATGTTGAGGGGAAGGTTGGAAGGAAGAAACATTTCCGTGAAGAGTTTTATTAGAACATAGAATGCTTTGAATCAAATACCTATTGAGGTTAGGCTCAAAGCCATAGTTATTAGAAGATAGTCACAACAAGTGCAAAATGCATAGTTTGCTACAGTGGGGCTCGTGAGGAGGTAGTGACGACTGTAACCTATCGCCTACCGCAACTCCCTCCACCCCCCAGTTCCCACTGCAAAACCTGGCTCCGCCACTCCTGAACGTTACCTATATCAGCTGGAGGATAATATATGTTTCTGAGCTGCCTGTGGGAACAAAAGATAAATGCATCAACTAAATTGAATAGGGAGTGGATGAGGTAGTGCATCAGCATAGTGTCATTTATGTTTGTTCAATTACCCATATGATAGTTCTTTCATGAGATTGAGGATGTTTGTAGTGGCTTCTGGAAGCAGGTGCCTGCTTCAGATTAACACATATAAGGTTAAATGTCCTTTTCAGAATTGATTGAATAGTGAGTAATTTTTCACTGAGATTAAAGTAGGTAATTGCAGTGGTTGAGGCAGAAATGGACAGGACTAGACAATGATTGCAATTACATTGACCAAGCAGATTCTTTTGACTAAAAATGGGAGCAACTGAAATTTTGCAGAATCCTTTTCATCCTCTGGCACAGATTATAGGGTTCCTTGTTCATCTGCAGACATACAATAAAGTCTGGATAACTTGACCCTGACACATAACTATCATTTCAATTATCATGTTGTCATATCCTGACCGTTTCCCATGTAAAATAATAATAAGGGCCATTGCTTTACTTGTCACTTGGCTTAACATGTAACTCATTGTAGAAATTCTTGTAAATACTCACAATGTAAAATTGATCAGATAAATCATTCTATAAGATGTTGTCTTGCATCACAGAGGCCTCTGATCTCATGGAGGGCCTCCCAGCCATGTTGGGTGGGCTCACATGTTCAGATGCATCGCCTGGGAGCATAAGGTGAGGACCAACAGCTAACTCGTCACATCGGATAATTCGCCATGGATCCTTACCTTTGGAGTGATGAATTATCCAGAGTATACTGGAGCAATCTGGACACCAAAATTGCTGCTCGAGAACACTGAGCATTACCTGTGTAACAGAATGATAATTCTTGCAATTCTTATCATATCATTGAGACATCTCAAAGTGATTCACAGGAATTACTGCAAAATATAATAACATTAATTTTATCCGGGGGATTTTTGGCTAGGACACTAGGCAAAACTTCCTCCTTATTTTGAATAGTATCTAGAATCTTTAATGTCCACTTGAACAGGCAGACAGGACCTGGATTTAACATCTTATCTGAAGGCACCTCCAGCATTGCAGAACTCTCCAGCACTGAACTGGAGTGTCAGCCTCGGCTATGATTTCAAAGTGGGGCTTGACACAGTAATTGATCAGGGTGCCTTTGGTACGTGATTTTTCATATGCTCTGCTTTTGAAATTGTTTCACCGTAGCTGTGGTTTCCTCTATCAGTCACCGTTGCAGTCAGTAACTTCATGCAAATGCCCCGACATGTAACTGGATACGTTGATGCTTTATATTTTGCCTTCACCACGAGAACCCTTTCTCTAGTGATCAGGGCAATTTTCATGTTGAGAGTATTAAATCCATTATGATTGATACACATTGTTGGACTTCATGGTGGGGTGTTTCTTTATTTATGTACAGTTTATCATATCCAACACTCTGGGGAAGAAAGCAATGGCAGAAGATTGTTCATGTCTCTCCAACTGTTTGCTGCACTCTTGTGGAAATTAATGTATCTACAGTTGTTTTACAACAGCACATCAGTCCTTTCTGGAGAACAGGTGGAGATGGTGCCTTACATAATGCTTGAAAAATCACCCCTGGTGCCTGTCAAGTCCCAGTAGCCAGAACATTAATGGCTATTGCTAGCTTCACTGAACAGTCTGAGCAGCTGAGTCATTGACAACTCTTTTAACTTGGTTTCCATTGGTGGCCTTCAGAAGAATCACTAATGAGGTCCTATTGAATTATTTTGTTGGAGGATAAAGATGTCATGGTGCTGTACTAATTACTGGAAATATGGGATAACAGCCAATATATTGGCCTCTGTTTCCTCACAAGAAATCCACAGGACTGTTCCTGCACTCCCCTCCCCCATCTCAATACAAATAACAGTTCATGTCAACAGACTATCCTAGTTACAAATTTTAGACCAAGTGAAGACCTAGTATTGTAGAATGGATACCTGAAAAGACTGGCCATGTCACTTCTTGTACACCTTTCCCTCAGGAAATGTTGGAAATCACTGAATATATTGGAAAAATGTAAGAATCAATAAATATATCACGTTTCCATCCTTAATGCAGGAGTAATGCCTCAGAGTTTCCTCATCAGCTATCTGATGGACGACTGCAATCAGCATGGTGGGAGGAAGTTCACAGATCAACTTGTGATGTGCCAACCACTTTGATGTTCTCCATCGTATTTAAACAAAGTTAACAAAATTTAATTTGGATTTGTTTCTGGTACTTTTGTGATAAAAATCCACAGTATATTAAAATGCATATGTAATATCTTTTGGTCTTCAACATAGTGAGATGAATGTTTGTTTTGCTTTCAATAAATATTTTGTCCAGAAATCTGTAGATGACATTTGGAGTATTACAATTTTTTTTTTGTCCAGGCTATTTATAAATGCTTCATTTACTTTGCCAATGGATTTCATGGAACATAGTCATTTATGAGTAATCATAAAGTCTTTAGGAGTCAGCCTAGCTCAGTTGGTAGCACTCCTGCCTTTGATTCAGAAGGTTGTGGGTTCAAACTCCACATCGGGACTTTGAACTCACATAGGGCAGGCTGACACCTAAAGGATTTTGTATCCTAGGCTAAAAAAAGTTAAAATTATTTACAATTTGAACAGGAAACAAATGAAGCAGCAAAAGATCAATAATTTAAATGAATTGGAGAGAGATGTCAAATAATAATAAAATAATCCTTACACTTGATATAACGCCTTTCATGTCAGGAGGATGTCTCAAAATGCTGCATAGGATATACTGTAAAGTGGAGTGATTGTGTGTTTGGGCGAAAACAGCAGCCAATTTGTGCATAGCAATGTTCCACAAACAGCATGAAGTGAATGATCAATTTTATCTGGGGGATTGTTGGCCATCACATCAAGAGAAACTTCCTTCTCTAATGCAAAATCTCCAGGTTTTCAGATGATACCAAACTAGAAAGCAGAACAAATGGTGAAGAAAAGAGCTGTAAATAGGGACCAAACCCTTACAGCAATTGTTTAAGACACTAAATGGAAGTTCAATGACATGTGAAATGGCCCAACATCAGCAACTATTAGATTCAGAAAAATGTAAAGTTATGAGGAGAACAATTTATTGTGGAAATAAAATGTATTTTATCATTAAAAGTTTAGATTTCTATTACCGTGTGACAGTCAGAAATTAAATATTTTCTATGCTATATAAGCATTCTCTCTTATTTGTGGTATAACAAGGGCAACTCTTATTTAGGTGTGACCAATCAATTACTCTATGGTGAATTGGTCTCTAGTTTTAATGAGACGTAAAATGTTAACTGCAGCAAATAGAAAGAACAAAAGGAAGAACATGGACTTTTACAGTATTATATCATATCCCTTCACAGCCTTGAATTCCTTCTTGCATAGTTTTCTCCAGTCCTATTTTCCTGCCCATATCCTCTGATCCTCCAATTCTAGAGAATTGCTCATCCCTCACTCTTTCTATCTTACAATTGGTGACCAAGCCTTCAGTCGCTATTCCATGTTCTCTGGAACTAACTCTCCCTCTCAAGATTCCCTGCTTTCCCAACCCTCTAAAAATGTATCTCTTTAACCATAACTTCGATCAACACTATCAGACATTCATCCAATGATAAAATGCTACATAAGTTTAAGTTATAAATATACTTATTTTCAGTAAATTTAAAAAAAAGTCATAATATTTCCATCTTTTGAAAATGTAGCAGACTATATGCAGATGTATACAAAATATATCAAATGTAGAGGATTCATTTCTGATCTAGAAATGTACACTACTAAAATGGAGAGTGTAACAAAGCTGCAATTTTAGTTCTTAAGAGGTAAGGATCTACTTATTGAAATTGTGTGCCTTGTGTGCATACCTTAAAATAAATAAAGTTCTCAAAATTGTTCTGAATTATAAGCCTGCACCACATCTATTTCACATTATTCCCTTGGCTATAGCTTAACATCAAGATTGTTCCATGGACACGCCAACTAGGTACTGCATAAAAATTCTCATTGCAATTTGTTGTGGTCTGTTGTTACTATCCACATTGTAGAAGAATTAACATGCTTCAGAAAAGCATAAGTATTCACCTTGTTCTTTTTAAATAAGAGATGTGCAATGGTGCTTTTGATTTGGAGCTTAACAGGTTAATCACGGTTTGTTCTGTATGGTTCAGCACCAAGTTAAAAGTGCCTTTTAAAGTTCAAAGTACACACCACACCACATACACACAAACATACATATTGTCCAAGAAAATCTATTTTTTATGTGTTTGATGGTCTTTTTGGAGTTCAATACTGTATAGCAACAGGCAACCATTTATCTTTTTCGCAATTATTGCTAAATGCCAGTGAAGGTGGTAGAACTGATTTGTGTTTGGATGGGACAAGGGCCTATTACCTATTCCAGAAATAAGTGAGATTCTCCGTTTCTTGGGACATTTGAATGAACGGTAGTTCAAAGCCCCTCATCTGTGACCACGATAATTTAATTTTGAAGAAATGTCTGCATTCTCAAGGGGAAAGCTGTCATCAACTGTATCGGCACTTGGGTTGAGAAGTTTTTGAGTAGACATCTGATGCCTCTTCCAAGAACCATGGATAGCCATAATGAAACTTACGGTTGTAATATGGTATTAATTTCATTAATGTTATTGGATTTTAACCGTTCTCGAACTCAAAATCCTGTTAGGTGCAATACAGTAAATTTACATTTTGAAATTTTGAATCTAAAGACTTATTAGCAAGAGGTTACATTTGAGAAATATTATATTTGGTTTTATTGAAAGTTTAATTAAATAAGCAATCAGAAAATCAGTTTCCTCTGAGATTGGTTAGAAGTCAAATTTCTAGCAATGGAGGATGATTAAGTCTGAGAACCTGCAGTGTTATAATGATGCCAGTTCTCGCCCTGGTTACTAAAAATGATAGGAAAAGGAATGGACTGTTCAAGCCTGTTCTGCAATTTATTTAATTCACAGCTACATTTTAAATCAGTTAAATGCTGCAGATGGGCAGAGAGATTAACTTTATCAAATCTTTAATGCCATTGAGCTAGATTGTCTCTCTCTTGAATTTTTGTTTGCTCAAATGGGTGTTCGGTTTATTTTGTGGTCAACTAGGTGTGCTTCACATAGAGAAACCCATCACCATGCTTAAGAGTTCCATGCATGCCATCCACACATGGAAATTCATGTGGAATATGCACACTCTCTCCCTAGAAGGATGCTCCCTGCTTTCCACTTAATTCTGGAGAGTATTAGGTGCAGGTTGTCAAAAACTAAGGATGGGGAACCTAATGTACTGCTGGAGTCTAACTAACTAAAACCGTATAGCTTGAAAGCACTATCTGGCAAGCTTTCACACTGCTTGTCCACCAAAGACCAGCTGCTTGTTAAAGCTTTGGCTTGCAGGGTTAACAGGAGCTGAATGGGAAAAATTCCTGCCCTCAGCGACTGATCTGCCCTTCCAAGTCCTGCCAATGAGCCAGCTGGCTGTGCTGTCATCAGCAGTGCCCGAGAGTGTTGTGGACTTGCCTGGCTCAGGAATTTGCCTACTGAGACCGCCACAGAGGGTGGGCTCGATTCTGATATGCTGTTGTCAAACATGCCACTTTGGAGCCAGTCTAGCTCCAAGGATAGCCCCCCCCCCCCCTCTCCCCACCCCAAAGAGAATAGTCACTAGTTGGTTTATCTCTTGAAATTTTACTGTGAAAGTGCAATGACCCTCATTTGTGACGTTTGGTGCTATCAATGTTCATGAAACGTGTCAAAACCCAGTGTGTATCACCTCCAGCATTGTGAGATCATCTGATGAGAGCATAAAGAATGCATGTCAATGTAATCATCTACATCATTTTGGACCTTTTAACAGGTCAGGAGAAGCAAAATTGCAGATCGTAGAGAATAAGTTTTACATTTGATTAAAGAATTCATTATACCCAGACTCTGAGCTTCCTTTAAACACTTACAAAAACAGCCTGTTACTACTACTTGCCTTCTTATGATTTAAAATTCCATTATTTCCAAAATCCAAAACATTTTTTTAATATATACTCAGTGTACAAGTCCATGCAGAGTTGCTGGAGATTTTGTAAACCAACAATAAACCCTTCACCACTATTTTTAATGGGGGGAATAGAATGGACACTGAGGCATACACCTTTGTATATCTCATCAGATTTCTTAATAAGAAATTTGTATTTGTAGAATTTTAAAAAAGCAATGAATGCGTTTGCTGAAAAATGCATTTTGTGGCATATTCACAGTTTTAGAATTTCAATATTCAAACACTTATCATTGAAAAATCTGTTAAGAAAAAAACTACAACACAATGTCGAAGATTGAAAGAACATCTATTAGACGGGGAAAAAAAAGATGCAAAAAAAAAAGCAACGATTATTGTTATATGTGAGTTGGGTTAATTTTTTTAAAAAAAGTGTTGCAAACTGGAAGGGGGCAGCCTGGATGGGATGTGGGTCATGCTCATGATTAATCTCAAAAAAACCTAATGCCTCCTCTGGGCAAACTTTGCAACTAAATGTTAATTTAATAATTGATCCACAGTTTTACATTTAATTGTTATTTAGTGATTGCTCCGTGTGAAAATGTGGTATGCAAGGTCGGTGATAATTATTACATCACATGTCTCACCACTTTTTCACCATTTAGAATACCTGCAGAATTGTTTCAGTTAATGTTGATATGCTTTTAAAGGTCCAACATCTCGATATATATTACAATGTCCAGACTCGACTGCTAAAATGCTCTCCTCACTGGCCTTTCTAGTTCCACCATCCCCAAGCACAAGCTCATTCAAATCTCTGCTGGGCAAACCTTTACCCAGGTAAAACTTCATATCTCCATCACCCTTGTGCTCATAAGGCTCCACTGAATCCTTATTTCCCAGCTGATCCTCACTCTCCATTAGAAATCCCTTCATGTCCTCACAGGTCCTTATCTCTGTGATCTTCATTAGTCTGCTCAGTCCCTCCCCTCAACAAATTCCGGCCTATCTACATGCCCCTACCCTCTCTGCCCCACCATCAGTGGCGAAACCTTCAGGCATTACAACAACAACAATAAACAACAAAATGGCATGTATATAGCGCCTTTCAAGATGCAAGGACGTCCCAAGGTGATGGACAGTTACAGGTTTGCATCCGAGCCGGAGTTGGAATCAAGAGAGGTGGAGGATAGGAGGATTGGAGAGTGGCCGAAAGCACAATCAAAGAGGCAAGTCTTTAGACAGGCTTTGAAGGAGTCAAGGGAGGGGTGAAGCAGAGAGATTACAGGATGGAATTCCAGAGAGTGGCACCAGAACAGCTTAAGTCCCGACTGCCAATGGTGGGTTGGGCAGCCCGTGGGACATGAAGCAGGTCAGTGCCCACTGAGTGGAGGGAGCAATCACTTTGGTATGTGTTAATACCAAGGCTCTGTGAGTGGGCGAGGACACAAGCTACAAAGTTCTGAATAATCTGCAGCTTGTATAGGGAAGAGTTGGGAAGTCTCGCGGGGACGGAGTTAGTGTAGTCAAACCTGAATGTGATGAATGCGTGAATGAGGGTCTCAACGGCCTGAAGGGAGAGACAGTGATGGAGGTGGGCAATGTTGCAGAGTTGAGGGAAGGTTGGGTCCAGATGGTTTAAGTTACAGTTGGTGGTTGAACAGTACACTAAGTTTCAGTACTGGTTCTGTAAGGTGTAGAGTGCATCTGTGAATGATGATGCTTCAGCACCTGACTTGACCAGGCGCTGACAGGAGCTCCACAGGAGGGAGTCTTGTCAACAGGAGAAAGTTAGCTCTCATCCAGAACTTGATGTCTGACAGATAATCCGTGGTCATGGAATAGAAGGTGGAGGAAGCAGAGAGATAGAGTCGTTGGAATACATGTGGAAATTGATCCCATATCTGCAGATGATGTCAGGGGGGGAAATAACGCCATTATTAAATACATCAGCCCTCCTTCTGGAATTCTCTTTCTTAACCCCTTTCTACCTAACTTTAAAAGCAGGTTAAAAGCATCCCTCCTCCTGCTCCTCCTCCATCTCTCCTGCTCGGTATCAGTCTTCCTAAAGCGTTCAGAGACGTTCCTCCAGGTGAAAGGCGGTTTAGAAACGCAGATGGTTTATTGATCTTCCATTACGTTGCTGTTATACGGTCTGTAACCACACAGAGGCACTCTAAGACTAACTTACACATCTACTGTATGCAAGAGGCTTGGCAGGAGACACTTGGCTGGAGTAACTCATCGCTGTCTATTCACTTTCTAATGCTGCAGGTGCTGAGCAGCAATTCAGGATTATTTTGTTGCTAGATTCTTTGAACTGAGCTTCACATAAATCAAGAGAACTGACTACTTTAGACTAACGCCAATACTAAATACACCAAATCTATAAAAAGCTGGCAATGTGTTGGTGATGCGCGAAACCTTTGATGTCTCTTTTATTTCCCAATGTAAAGTCGCAATAGCCTTTGCGGTGTGTTCGTGCTGGTATTAATGTTAGTGCTAGTGTGTTAGTGCTAGTGTGTTAGTGCTAGTGTTAGTTTTAGTGCTAGTGTTAATGTTAGTGTGTTAGCGCTAGCGTTAGTGCTAGTGTGTTAGTGCTAGTGCTAGTGTGTTAGTGCTAGTGTTAGTGTGTTAGTGCTAGTGTTAGTGCTAGTGTGTTAGTGCTAGTGTTAGTGCTAGTGTTAGTGTGTTAATGCTAGTGTTAGTGCTAGTGTTAGTGTGTTAATGCTAGTGTTAGTGCTAGTGTGTTAGTGCTAGTGTGTTAGTGCTAGTGCTAGTGCGTTAGTGTTAGTGCTAGTGTGTTAGTGTTAGTGCTAGTGTTAATGTTAGTGCTAGTGTGTTAGCGTTAGTGCTAGTGTGTTAGTGCTAGTGTGTTAGTACTAATGTTAGTGCTAGTGTGTTAGTGCTAGTGTTAGTGTGTTAGTGCTAGTGTGTTAGTGCTAGTGTTAGTGCTAGTGTGTTAGTGTTAGTGCTAGTGTGTTAGTGTTAGTGTGTTAGTGCTAGTGTTAGTGCTAGTGTGTTAGTGCTAGTGTTAGTGCTAGTGTGTTAATGTTATTGCTAGTGTGTTAGTATTAGTGCTAGTGTTAATGTTTAGTGCTCGTGTGTTAGTATTAGTGCTGGTGTGTTAGTGTCAGTGCTAGTGTGTTAGTGTTAATGCTAGTGTTAATGTTAGTGCTAGTGTTAGTGTCAGTGCTAGTGTTAGTGCTGGTGTTAGTGTTAATGCTATTGCTAGTGTTAGTGCTGGTGTTAGTGCTGGTGTTAGTGTTAATGCTATTGCTAGTGTTAGTGCTGGTATTAGTGTTAATGCTATTGCTAGTGTTAGTGCTGGTGTTAGTGTTAATGCTATTGCTAGTGTTAGTGCTGGTGTTAGTGCTGGTGTTAGTGTTAATGCTATTGCTGGTGTTAGTGCTGTAGGCGGTGCCGGGCAGGTACACAGGTGCCGGTTGTAACTAGCAGATGGGGAGTGGGCTTGGTTTGGCAGCTTTAACCCAAAGAGGCAGCGTTGTTGGAGGGAATCAGTAAAATCATTTCCAAATGCCAGGAATCTCGGGTTGCGGTCGCCCCTCTGGACTTTTTAACCTTTTTTTAGCAAATGACTCGGGACTTGTTTAATTCGCAGAGGATGAATGAGGAAGTATCCGTGTAATGCATACCCTGTGCTGTAGAATGTGCACCTGCCTGTCCAGGTTTTATCTACATTATGAACAGGAGTTAATCCGAATTTCCACGTACCGATATGCATGGATTAGGAACCGATATGCATGTGTGCATCTCTGGTTTGGTCGGAATTGCAAACTTTATTGTGCAAATCGTGCTGCAGGGTGGGAAAAGGTGCAGAATTAGTTTGGGGAATTTGATGGTGAAATGCGATGTACAGCTGCAGCAATGTGTGTTTCTGTAGCGATGAGAGCCGGGAAATAAATATCTGATCATTTGTGTGAAGGATATCACAAAGAATAACCACACAGTCTGGTCATCATTGTGCCGATCCCACCAGAATAGCAAGCTGGATCCATGTATATATATATATAATATGCATTTCATTTCACAACCTATTCTTTAGGATTCTCGTACCACCAATGAGCTTTAACGGTGACAGAAGGTGTGAGACTTATTTTTTTGCAGATTCCTGGCCGGGAATCGCTTGGTGGCACTTTGAAATCTTCATATGTTGCTGCTCTCGGCTGCCAAGGCCACTGCAGCTCGGCATCTCACTCAAACCAAACACTGAAACGATGGAATTAAAAAGAGCAAAATCACCAAGAGCCGAATCGTCCTCTGTACTTCCAGACAGAAACTCCAGCAACCGACATAGTCAAACCCAATGTCTGCACTTTCTAATGCTTTGCCCCGAGTTCACATCTGGAGTTAGGCAAAGCTGTGCACACACTGTGCATCACTCCCACTGACTGCCCTGCAGACCACACACAGCTTACAACAAATCACCTAACATTGAAGCTTCATGTGTGTTGCAGCTTCACATATGAAGTTGTTGTGTGATATAATTCTCTCTCTCTCTCTCTCTCTCTTTCTCGTAAGCTCTCCAGGCAAGAAGCCCGACAGGAATACTATTCCTGAAACACCTCTCTGTGTTACCCAATGCAACTTTTAACTCATGCCGCTGATTCCACCTGTTTATTCCACTTCAACCCAAAAATCACTGAGATTTCAACATTTATTTGTCAGTTGTTTTCTTCAAAAAAAAAGTCAACGTGTGTTGATGTCTGTGGCAATCACGTTTGTCTGTACTGTATTAGGGACTAAAGGAAGCCAGATGGTGTGCCCCCACCCCCTTCCCACCAGAGCAAACCTGGATTTGAATCATGCTCTGGGTCCTGCATATCATGCAACATTAATGTTCAAACAGTGTCAACCCGAATCAAAAGAGAAATTGAACCATAAAACGTGGCCATGTCCAGTTCAGATACTTAACCGGTTGATACCTGGTCAGTTCCCCTTCACTGGGTCAAGAGTCAAGACACACTCGGCCGATGAACCCCTGGCAGTGCCCAGTTTCAGCCTGTGATTGCTCACCCTGGTGCTCCCGCTTTCCCCACCATGGAGCAAAGGGACAGTGTCCCTCCCTCCCTCCCCCCCCCCACTCCCCCCTCCCTCCCTGTGTGTGTGCTGCTCGGCGACTCTGACACTGTAAGAGGCGATTAGGAGGGAAGAGCTGGAGGGAGCTTCGAGACTTAACTACATAGCTAATGCATTTCCTTTGTCGTGTGTGCATGTGTGTGTGTGTGTGTGTGTGTGTGTGAGGGAGGGGAGAGACTCACAATCATTCTTGTTGGAATTTCTGACCCTTAGCCTTTGAATAAATGCGGGCTACATCGGCATATACTCGGCATGCTAGTTGGAGTGTTTCCTTCGGACAGGTCTCAATCACACAAGTGCAGTTGCATTGAATGTCCCGCGATCTTCGATGGGGGTAAGTGCATCTGTATTTTTTTTTAAAAAAGGGTATGAAGATCTTCGTGCGTTTTGTGAGCAAGAACAAGAGGTACACAGGCTCGACACAGCACAGTGTAATGACCTCCCAGTTACATGCTCCTGTCATTATTGTAATGCCAATGAATCAATAAGGCATCATTTGCCGTCAGAAATTGCTTTAGTAATGATATAGTATTAATAACTGGGACAACAATTCAAAGGATGTTGGCTGTGCAAACAACGTGACTGATATTCCACAGTTAGGAGATTGCAAATGACATGTTTGCTGAAAGACTGAATGCGGCATTGATGCTTGTTCAGCCTGTGACATCCTCGTGCAATATCTGTTTGTAACAGTGCAAAATATGGGTAAGAATGCATAAAAACCACAAGGCAGGAGTTCAACCATCCTTGCGAAACACAGAAAGCACGAAGATCACCATCGAGTTGGGCGAAGTCTCTATTTTAATAACAATAGAACAATCTCGTCAGTTTGTGGGCATAATATCAACGACGTGATTATTAACAGAATAAAAATGTACCAACACTGTAATTCCGCTGATGAAATCCTAGTAATCTAACAATTATAATCAATGGCTGCAGATTTTGATGAATAATAAACGAGTGTCGCTAATAATAGCTCGGCTGTGCTGGTGTGAGGGCTGTTTTGCTGGCATTATTATTAAGCAGCTGGTGACTTCATGACACAACACGGTCGGACACAAAGCGTACAGCTCAGAAGGACAGCATTACACACAGTTTAGTGGTGCGGATAATCCCTCCGGTCGCTGTCTGTACCCCTAAAGAAAGCACATGTGCTCTTAAATAATGAACGTACAATTTGCTAAACGCAGAGAGCATCAATCCACCGGATTGTCCCAGGAATGCAAAAATAATGCTGGCAGGTCCCAGATTGCTAACTTGCACACACACACACACACACACGGGTGCATCCCTCCCTCCCCCCACACCCCCAACACCAATCCTTAAAGGGGTGGGGGTGGGGGGTGGGGGGGGGGGGGTCTGCCTGATGGATGAACATTGCGCGGGGTTTTGCTTTGGTCGCAGTGAAGTGGCTGTGCAGTTTGCCTCCCTCATCCCTTGCAGGTCTGTGAGGGCCGACCCTCCCCACTTGCTGTGAGGCTGGGGGGGGTGGTGTTGGGGGGGGGGGGGGTGCCGGGCTGTGATAGGCAGGCGGGTGCCGGGTGTCACTGGCAGTGACGTGCTGGAGTGGATTGGCGTTTGCGAGCGAGTTGAGGCGGCGGCACAGAGAGGCTGATCACCAATGATCAGATTTAATCGTCCCCGAATTGAAACTTGGCAGGCACTGAATTATGAGATTGCTCCACTGTTTTGCTGGATTAATTCGCATTTAATCGTATTTTTTTTTTTTATCTCCGAAGTAACCTTGTGTAGTGGTCATGGGGTCTGTAATTTCATTTTTGTTTAGATGTACAGGCTCGTGAAAGATCTGCCTTTACTCTAGCGGATACAAGGTGGATCTATGCTGAGAAGCAAAGGGGAAGCAGTGGAAGTTTAAGAGAGGAGAATGCAGGCTGTGTATTGGTACTCCGTCCTTCTCCTCCAGAGCAGTCTCTATCTGGTAAGTTCTCGCCCGCTTCGTAAATGCAATGTCCAATCGTTTAAAGCAACCGCACCGGGAGCTCAGCTTTATTTCTTTTAAAACTTGCACTGACCGACCCGAAGCTCGAGTGAGCGGACTGTGTGGCACTGATGTAAACCGGTGCACAAGGCGATGCTGACCCACGCTCTGCGGCGCATGTTTTGAGCCGAGTACTTGTAGGTGGTACTGAAGTCGGTTAAAACCCCCTCTCAATAACTCGGGGATTTGTACTTATTTCCAAACGCGTCCGGTGGCAGGAACTGGATGGCAAATGACTGACAATTTAGCGGAGTTCCCTCGACTGCACACCTACGCTGCTGCTGTTTCTGGGGTAGGGTCGGGTCGTGAATAAGCTGAGTCTGAGAGGCGAATTGGGGAGACTTGACTTACACTGCTCTCGGGTCTCTCTGATTTATTCCACACGAGCTATACTTGTCCCGCGGGGTCGGCATCAAGACCTCTGCCGTGTTAATACCCAGGCCTTGGAGCATGTCTGTCTGATGATGATGATGATGCACCAATATCATTGCTGGTCGGTTCCTTTTTCACCTCCAGTCAGTGAGTCTCTTGAGCCAAGACGTGGCACTTGGATCCGAGTGCAGGAAATGTCCAAAACTCATCATCGTGACATCAAAAGGCATTTCTACCAAAACCCGACTGCTGTGTACATGGCTACTGTTAGGGCATCTTTCTGAAGTCTATCACTGGTTGACAAAGAAAGCCTTTATGTTTGTTTTGAGCAGTCGGGAGCAGCGAGAGTCCTGGGCACTTCACCCCCGTGTTCGCTCCAGCTGTCCAGTCCAGCAGGACGGGGAGCAATTGCACCATTGAGCCGCCAGAGTGCGCTGCAGGTCGCACGATGCCTGCAACGGGGGAACGATTAAAGCGCAGGGAGTTGGGATGCGGGGGAATAGGTTTTATGGATGGGGATTCGGGGTCTGCTTGTGAATCGCAATAGCTGCACACGTTTATTATAAGTCACAGAGACCTCACTCGGCGTATGATGCCGCTTTGCAAGTGAGGACTGAAACTTCCCCTGACCAGTCCAGTCTGCCCTTTGGTCCTCGGTTATTGTCGGTGCTCCAGTAAATACTGTGCAGGAGGATCGCCCAGAAGTCACGTATCCACCTTTCTTTCAGACTTATTTGGCCGATTGCTGCTCTCTTTGGACACGCCGTGCCAATTTTTTTTTTTAAAAAACAGAAAATTAAAAACAAAATTGCAATACAGCAAAGAAAATACTAAAGCAAAAGCAAAGGGCGAAAATGCAAAGGTGACAATAGAGAGGGGAAGGACAGAGAGAGCGAATTGCAAGTAACAGAGGACAACAACTAGAAAAGGAGGGAATAAAGGAGGATAAAGAAGGGACCATCAAGGAAATGCGTGAACAATTAAGCGTAAGGACATGTACATGTTATCTCGCGGATGTGCGGATATCAGAGCACATTCAGTGAGTGTGGACGTTTTCAGGCAGTTGAAGCCACTTGACTGCGGGGCGATTGAGGTTTGGGGTCTATAATGTTTGGTGGAAGAGGCCTTCACTTCTCCTTTAAACAAGAGCGAGACAGAGAGAGAGAGAGAGAGAGAGGGGGAGACTGGGGAGGGGCAATTAAACATTTGAGCGAACAAATTCCTCTCCCTCATAAACCTCCCATTTTGCACTCTCTGGTTGAGCAGCTCTTACACAAAACGCTCATTGACAACTCACTTTTGGTTACTTTCCAGCGCGTTAAAACCAGTGCATCAAATCTTGAGTCGCGGCTCCACTCTGTTGAGAGCCCCTATTGCCGCAGTGGAGTTGGGGGTTGTTTCCACGTTGTAGCATTTTAACGATAACCGCATTCATTTCCTTGTAACTGTGAACTGGGAGCTTTTCAAAAGCAGTCAGTCTGCAAATTATGCTGATTTAATTATCACTTAGTTACAGACTTCATTAGCTCTAATGTTTTCGCGATGCAAAGTCGTTACTCAGTGCAACAAGAGTACCCGGGGTCTGGCTGTCCAATTCCTACTCAGTCCCTGCCAGTGAAATTAACTTTCAAATTAAAACGTGTAATGGTAACAGATGCCATATTTCACGGGGTTGGCAGTTTTAAAGTCAGACAAATGGCCTGTTCAAGTGTCGGTGCAATTTCATCAGTGGCTCTTAATAAAGCAGTTACAGGGGCTTGAATGGAGGGGTAGACCAGAGCAAGGCTGGGACTAGCGGACAAATAACACGAATTACAGAGGAGTTGAAAGCTTTGAACACAAGGATCAGAAGGTGTCAGCCCAGAAGGAGCTAATTTCAGGTGAACGTTACAAGGATGGATCACACACTGTGACACGCGTTTGAGAAGCGGGTTAGACAGTTAATTAAATAGGTTTGCTACCCCCCCCCCCCCCCTCCCACCCCTTCCCTAATTCCAAGCTGTGTTGAATTTATACACTGAGCAATTGTGATCAAGTCTCAGAAATCATTTTATATCCTCCAGTTATTTGCAATGTGTTGCAACCTGAGAATGCGACGCAAAACGAGAATCCTGTCCTGGCAGATCAGCGATTTTTAACGAAGGCATATAATAGCTAAAAAAAAACATATGGCAAGCGAGACATCTTAGACAGGATCAGGACAAACGCTGCACCATTTTAGTTTTAACCGAATGGACAGTTGGATAAAATAAACAAGCAAGTTGCTTTTTGTGAAATAGAGTGCAACGTGTTTTCACTAATGATTGCACATCAGGTACTTTCAGTCATATAAAAGGAGACCTGTCCCAACCCCCATCCCGGCTATTTGGTCTCGCAAATGCCACCAATCTGTCCCGAATCCCACAGTAAAGAGCGCCCGGGATGTTCCGCTCCCTGTCTGCGGGGCTGGAGAGAAACAGTCCTGGACAGGGGCCAAAATGCGCGCCTCGGGCCCCAGACGGGAATGCTGAAACAACGGGCAGATGTTCCGTGAAGGGATGGGGACAGGCGGCTGGGAAGCGACTGGACCATATGGCACACGCTCAGCTGTCGGAATGGACACGAAGCTCCGTGTCCTTCCTTCCAGTGAGGGTCGGGTCGGGTCGGGTCGGGACGTGGGAGGAACGGCGAGAATGTTCCTGCACATCAGGGGACGGCAATGCAGGTTCAAGGCGGGTGGTGGGAAGGCGGAGTAGTGGCTGTGAGTGCAGTGTGTGTTTGTGGGCCAGAATACACGGACAAGTAGCACAGTGTCTCTGGACAACCGCTTTGCCGGGAACTAGGGATTTTCTCCCGATCTGACCAAGATCTCTGGGTAGCGCTACACCTCTCTGATATCTGAAAAGACGGTCCATTTATTTTGTTTTCTCTTTGCATTATTGTCGACACCATTCATGCATTATGCATCTATAAATTCATCTCATCAGATTTTGCTTTATTCACATTAATACAGTTTAGTCGCGAGGTGCATAATAAAGTCCCTTGGTGGATTCTATCCCAATTCCTGTTTCACGTAAAACTTATCCAATGAAAGTTTATTATTACAGTCCCGGAAGGTTCTGCATTTATTGGTTGCATTTCCTTCAGAACTGCTGTGGCGGAGATTTATTGGTCAAACTCGGATCGCCTTGAACTGCATAATTGCATCCATCCTTTCAAAAAAAAAGCTGTTGACATCTCTTCAAATTATAGAAATATAGTTATACTTTCTGCATGCACACCGTTTATCCCATCAGCCTGGCTTCAAAGGCTTTTAAAGCCGCTTTGGTTCAAATCAGTTGGATCTGATAGATCGTCTGCGATGGGATGTCACTTGTTTTGCATTGGGAATTAATTGATCATAATTATGAACCGCGGCTTTTAAAGAACGGTCGGTTGTACATGATTGCAGTTCAGGCGACGTGTTTAGATATGTTAGATATGTTAGTTAAAGAAGAGAGGAGTTGAAAGCTTTGAACACACGGATCAGAAGGTGTCAGCCCAGAAGGAGCTAATTTCTGGTGAAAACTCTGATATGCCTCCATTGCCCTTATCCCCCCCCCCACACACACACTCACAAGCACACACTTGGTGTGGGGAGTGGTCTTGTGAGATTTGGGTTGCTTTTATGCCTTGGACAGTTATACCACAGTAACTCAACTGCCTGTTACATTCTGCTGGGCCAGTAGTGGGCGCTATTTGGTGCTCCCGAAACTATTGCGTGGTTGGCCGAGACTGAACCCCAATGTCAAAGGTAATGGGGACAACATCACTTTACAATATAAATGACGACAAAGATTCAGCAAGAAGATGATACAGCGGTCATTTCAGTATAGTAAACCAAAGCCCTTGTTTCCACTGTGGTCATCTTTCACGTTTCCAGAGGATTGGTGTACACAATCAGTCATGATTTCCCCTAAAACTTCCAACGTGCATATTCCTTCACCACCTTTACTTATGTTTCTCTTATCATGTCCCTTGTGACTGGTTTATACAAAATATACAGTCAATTCACTTTACAGTATATTCAGTGAAGCGCTTTGAGACATCTCGAAGACGTGATAAGGCGCTATATCAAATGTAAGGATTATTTATTATTATATAACCTTAGTAACATGCACATATATGTCCTAATATTTCAATTCAGCCAGAATGCAATCATTAATTGTACAATATATTTTGAAGAACCAATGAATATAAATTATCTGCGGATCTTCATGCTACAGTCTGTGTGAAATTATATGGAACTGAGAAAACTAACTGAGGTATATGCTCTATGCAGTATGTAAATGTGGCAGTCTTCTGTGAGTGCTTAAGAAAGCCATAACTTTCCAATGTGCTAATAGCAATGAACAAAAGCTCATATTTTATAATGTCCTCTTTTAAATGCTGTTATTTTGATTCCCCGGTAACTGCAAAGTACAACTCCGAGTCTACAAAGTTTAACATAAAATAAGATCCGTAGAAAATCAAAACACAATACATCCGAGTAAATTCAGTACTTTGCTTGAATTGTTTGGCACATTATTGTACTGGGATGGTTTCAGTGGCGCTTAGTGGGAGCAGAATATTTAAAAGCCTCTTTGGGGTTTTACGGAATTTACAACCTGGATTATGCTGGCACATCTAATCCTCCTCTAGTTAATCTTGGAGACTTTCCACAAGGAAACCTTGCAGAGGCTAGGAAATGGCACGCCGAAAAAGGAAGGCATGTTTGTACATAATACACGATCCTTCTGATGGCTTACATCCACATCCCTAGTAAGCCAAACTTAAACAACCTACGTGATACTCTGTAAACACGTCTTAGGCATTCTTATATGCAGGAGACTGACATGTTGATGAGTTGCCTTTTACCGAATTGACAGTAAGTGAAATAAAAAAACTTCAGCTTTTCCATCAGTAGTAAATAGGCTGTGCTGTAAGTATGTCACTCAATTTATGCTGAAAGTCGAATGAATTACGTTTAATGAAAGTGCTCCCAAGATGAATGTTACCAGAGATTTCCTCTGTTTGCTCTGTCACTCACTACTCCGAGGCTATCTGGAGCATTTTGATAAAAGATAGGAAATCCAAATTGTAAAAAAAAATCACTTTTTGGGTATAGTGCTTATTTTTAAAAAAAATCTAAACTCCAGAAATTAGCAAACTGCATTCAAGTAAAATATACTCGGGGTAAGGGCAGTACCGTATTTGTATTTCACAATTTAACATTAAACATTTAGTGAAACGAGATGAATGATATAGTTGTGAATGAGGAACAATATCATGGTTGCTGGTTGTGTTATTACAGTAACACGAGCTTTCAAACGGTATAATAATTCGGCCGCCCTCAAAAGTTAGATTTCAATCACTTTTAAGTGACCACGTCTTTTTATTTGCAATGGGTGACTCTCCATGTGGACTGTTTTTAAAACAAAGATACTATATTTCACATTCCATTAAAACACAGCATTTAGCTGTCGGCCAGAACCTGATATTTTCGCTGGAAATAACATAGCGAGATTTTTAACAGCGATAAATGCCAATAGGCCTTTTCATCGCCAGTTTTACTCTCCTGGTTGTAAACTTTTGTATGTAAACAAAAGTCTGGCGTGACATTATGCTTCCTATCTCTGTAGCACAGTGAGACAGAGAAGGGTGTCAACACCGACAGGCATTGACCATGTAAAAAACCCTTCACCTATTTAACGCCGATTTAAATGCAGAGCTGAAGTGAATATTCGCTGCATTGTCCCTATTAAATGGTGACTTAATGGATATTAATGACAGAGCCTTTGCGATACAAGAGACACAATGAAAGATGGTAACCCGTGGATTTACAATCGAGAGGTAATGTCGTTTTATATTTTTTTCTCTCCCCTGGTTTAATAAAAGGATCACCGAGCGTTGTACTGTAATCACAAATATAATGCAACATTTTAATTGAGCAAACATGAAGAGCACGAACAGAAAGGTTAGCAGCAGAGGATGCGGTATTCTGGAAGAGTGGCGATTAGCACAGGACAAACCCGACTTAACTATAAAAAGGGAGCAGTATGCTTTTTAATCAAAATAAAGTAAAGCCCCACTAATGCGCGGGAATCCCTCTTGCTTTTCCTTGTATTGTCCTCCTCCCAGTGTGGAATAACCAGGCAGTTCTAATCTTTCTCCATGACTGTTAAGTATTGCTACAAATAATCGGTCTCCCGACGAACTCGCGTCTAAATGGTCCCAACTGATCTGAAATTGATGACATTAACCTGACACTGGCAACAGTAGGTGAAGCCATTCTGCAGCTTCCAAGTGAACGTGCGCTCTTTTATCTTTCCAGCTTCAATTTGCTGAACTCTTTATTTTTTTCTCTCTCTGGTAAATGCCAGTCATTTAACCAAAAGAAATGTTGAACCGGACACACACACACACAAAAAAAATGCCCCCCCCCCCCCCCCCCCGGCCAGGGGAATAGCTGAGTGTTGGCCACGTCGCTTCTGAAGTCATTTTGCTTTATGTATAAAACGACCAGATTGTCAGGGGCAGAAAGGCTCAGCGCTTGGTTCTGTGGCCAAAGGGCATTCTTAAAGAGATTTGTTTGGGGAAAATAAATAGGGCAATCTACTGTAAGGGGGGAAAGGAGATAACACAGAGAGACTTGGATAACAGAGCGAACAGGCTGAGGGATGAGGTATTCTGTCTGAATCTTATCTCCCGGTGAAGGACGGGTTTTGCAGCGTTCAGCTCCAGATGGCAGTCTGCAGATGAGAAAAGCGTTCTGCACCACCCAGTACAACAGGAGCATAACCTCAGTGCAAATACTGTAGACACAGTGGAGATCCAAGTTCTGGGCTTGATGCACACACCATTTCACCATCAACTTACAGCTGCTTAGAATTACTGATATCAAAGTGTGATTTTAACTTGGCTGCGTATTTCGACCATAAATATAGAGTCAGTTCGCGGTGCAATATATTCTGTGAAGCCCTTTGAGATGTCTCAAAACGACGCGATAATGCAATATACCAAATGTAAGGATCATTATTGTCATTATCACTTTCGGTAGTTTGTTCTTGCAACAAACAACAAGTGCAAGATTTTTCTTCAAGCCGAATAGATGGGTAGTTTTAATAGACAGTCCGCCTATGTTTTATTTAGCGAAAGAGCATTCGATGAGAGTGAGTAAGTGTCCTGTGTTTACCGGAGTGCGCTTTGCACAGAAACACTTTCGCATTTCCTCAATTATTGGTGCACTTTGATGGCTGTACCACAAGCCGTTGGGAAAACAATACGGCAGAAAGCTCTTTAGGTTACAGCGGAAACATATATGTTTCAACAAAGTCTTGATATACTCGCTGGAATATTCTGTGGTAGGTTTTAAATTGACGGAGTTAAACGGGGAACCACTGGGACTAATGATAACCAATGCATTCGTTAAAAAGAAATAAAGAAGACACGGTCTCTAAGCATCCATCTTACTGTGTGCGAGGCACCGCACAGACTACTCCAGATGTAGAGATTACAGTCCAACCTTAACACAAACGCGTTAAATTCAAGCAAATCTTAGAAGTGGCATTGGGTATCGAATGTCCCAGTAGCGGTTTCAAGAGGAAATTCATAATTTAATTAATAGTGTTCAAAAGCACTGTGAGCTTCCCGCAATTCTAGACCTTGGATCCAGGACTGACAGATTATCTACAGACAGTACATATTTATCTAAACAGTGCACTACATAACATCGTTCTACCCCCTGTCTGTTGGAACAATTCCTACTTTCACCACTTTCTATCAGAGACAGCTTCACGGATCTGCTCTTTTCTGCACTGATCAGTTCCTCCTGTTTTGTGCTTCAAACGCTGAGAGAGTCCAACGATCGCCAAACTCAGACAGGACAACTATTGTACAACGGTAACAGCAGACGGTAGCCTACACATTGCACACAGATTTGCTCTTGATAACATTTTACATGAATCTCTGTTGAAACTGCGCCCTTAATGTTGGTTGTGTAAACCGAGGGGAAGGTGCGATTGCTTTTCGTGGCCCATCATTGCAAATGCGGATCAGAATCTCGCTCTGGGTCTGGGTTTAGGGGATGGGTTTATGGTCCTTTTTAGAAACCCACGTGGACCGGTTTTTACATTGACCCAAAGTGACGGTCCGACGAGTCACTTGTCGTTTCGCATCATCACATGAACGTCTTCACCAAAGCCCTAAAAACAAAAGTTATTTTGGTGGGAGACCACCCAAATGAGAGAATGACGAATAAGTCAGCGAATAAGACTTGGAGCTTGGAGCTGGACCAGCGTTTACACGTGCAGTCCCGACTACACCACCAAACAGCATGTTGCCTTCAGGGAGATTTATCAAACAGCTCACAGAAACCAAATCACTACCATCAGGGCTACAGCAGGCTTGCCTTTTTGGGGCAAGCTTCACAAAAATATTGCAGATTCAGTCGGTTTCCCCGTTAGACAAAAAATGACCCCCACCTTCCAACCAACGAGGGATTTTCTACAATTGAATACTTCCAAAAAACAATCCATTTCTGGTTTGAATTTACCATATCCAATGTTAATTTGAGCGTGACCAAGCTCGCCAGTGGAGCAGGGCTTGGTGATAAGAGATTACTGAACTCTTTATGCAATATAAAAAAACAGAAGTCGCTGGGAACACTCGGCAGGTCAGGAAGCATCTATGGAGAGAGGACAGTGAGTTAACATTTCAGGTCGACGACCTTTCGTCTGAACCATACTGAACCTGTGTGGTTTGAGATCAGGCTAACATCAGAGCTGCCCAGTGCCCCTTTCATGCCAAACCCACAGGCTGAGATGAAGATACTAAGCCTCGAAACAATTTAACAAACTACAAACCCTTTGTGGCCACTGCGAATCGGAAAATGTACTTGTGAATGGACATTTTATTTACTTGAAACAAAAACTGCAGCAGTATTCATCAAAGGGTGTTCTGCTATTGAGCTCTGTGGGTTGGGAGCAGTTATATTTCTGAGCAGGCCTTAGCATGTCAAGGAGATATCCCCAGAACTATCCAAATGACTAAAATAGGTCATTGGCAAACTGATGCTGTATCTACAAATGTAGCAGCCACAGCTTATTCATTATCGACACACTGGGAAAGAATAAACTGTTATGGGTGTAGGGGGATAATGACAAAGGAATTGAACAAAGACCTGGATGATGAAATCAATTGAGCAGACAAACCGTTTTGAATCAAACATCCTTATTTGTTATTCTTATTTGCTTATCATTTCTTATTTATTTCTTATCTGTTCTTCATTTCCTAGCAGAATTGTTGCTCTCGAGAGCAATGCTTTTGTTGCACTGTACACATTGGCATTGTGAGGGAACTGCCCTGGCACCACAGAGCGGTTTAGGGGAGTACGAGAGCGATGTCCATGTGATTGCTGGAGCTCTCTCTGTGCTTGCAAACATTCACGAAGAGGATGCTGCTCACTGACCTCTCACTGTCAGTGACAATGTTACCACTGAGAGGAGTAGATGAGATGAAAAATAGACATGGCATTACTACCAAAGGTATTGTACAGATAATAGCCCCAATTTTACATTGTTGTCCAATGCTGAATTCTATCAAGTGTATTCCTCAATGACAGAAATGTATGCGTTTTTATTTTTGATAAATGACATTCTTGTATTTCCAAAATACACCCATGACTTTTGAAAGTGAACTTTAGAGGATGAATGGTAAGAGTCATTTGCGATGGATCTGGTTGAATCCAATATTTCTAACAAGGTTTGAAGGTGGTAAAGTAACTGTAGTTTTAATGATAACTTTTTATTTGAGCTAGATAAGAAAAAAAAGGCAGCCTTACCATTCTGGTTAGAGTTAGTGGAAAAGGCTGTACGAGGATTGACAGACACATTCTTTCACGCTATGTGGAAAGAGTACTCTTCTCTATGTTCTAGTTATAAAACAGTTGGGTAAATGTAAATTTTATTGTATAAAAGAATTGACTATTACCTACTAATCGCGTATCAATAAGTGTATTATTGATCATTTTATTAAATGAGGTGCATGGGGCCAGTGGATAACATAAATATCAGAGGTCAATCTATTTTTGTATCCAACATCTTTCATGTTATGTAATTGTATATCATAAACAATAACCACTCATCTGAAGAACACTTTTGAAATGCTTTTGTCTGCGAACACAGTTATGGACACAGGTTACTCACGCAAATGGATTATATACGCTGGGAGAAAGAATCCTGTTTGCAAAGCGTATTTCACAGCAGTCAGTCACACATCAACAGGCCTGCGCGATGGTGCAGGACGTATACAGTACAAGGAGTCAAAGGTCTTGCTAATGTGAAAATACTGCCCCATAACTGCTTTGATGAAATTTGTCACTAAAAGGATCGCGTGACTGAACAGGATGAAAATGTAAGCGTCTAACACTTGTGCAAGTGAGATGACTGAATGTGAAGAAGAATACTGACAGCACAGCAGATGGCATGAGCATGATAGCAAAACTGACGTCTTGCATACATTTCAGTGATCTGGGCTGGTTCTTCCATCGTTGGTGAACGTGAAGGTGCAAAACACAATCAGAAGTCACTGGGTTACTTATCAAATTTGAAAAGACAGAAACACCAAGCTGCCTTTATCTAAACACCGGGGTACACAGGTCTCGTCTATCTGTCCTTGAACCTTTCTGTGGTAGAGTTAATTGCATACCGATCCTAGAAAGGCACTAAGCAATATTAGATTAGCTGTCAAAATTTAATATGCATTTGTGGTAAACCTTTCATCTACCAGTTTTAACTGTTTGGAAAATTAACTAAGCACAGTTGTATGGAGCTTCTCCACGAAGTATACCCATGTTGCCCATAGTAACCATGTTCATATTTCCTCTGAAATTTGTTATCAATTGTGTTTTTGACTAGTTCTATCTGAGTAATATGCATATACTTATTAATAAAGCTGAATGGTAAATACATTTGGAATTTGTGTAGAAAGTAAGAATTCTTATGCTTTGATTACACTGCGGGTAACAGTGTAACGCAGTGGAATTATGAAGCCCGGAGTTACATTGAGCAGTTCGGTAAAGCGGAGCCCTTCATATTCCTGCTTAGCAAATGCACAGAACTCCTCACATAGCAGATCCATGTTTAATGTTTGTAAAAAGCCAACAGGGCAGTCAGCTCTTTACTGGCATTAAAATATATATAGTCTATTGTGGTTATCCTGCAGTCAGCATAAACCCTGGTAGTGCGAAACATCAGTTATTACTTCAGTTTATACCCATTTGATAAAGGGTTTGTTTCGAACCACCCCACACTCTGCAATATCATTGAAGTTTAAAGAGCATGAAGAGGGAGTCTGACCCACAGGCTTTGGTTTCAGGACAGTTTTAACATAATAGCAGCTGGAAAAAATTAAACTCCCTCCATCCCTTTCATCAATTTCCATCGTTCCTATTTAATTGGAATATGATTCCACATGAGAGTTAGCAGGTCCAGGAACATCCGCAGACCACTTGATTACCTTTGGGGAGAGGTAAGTTAGATTTATTGGAGTTGTGTCACACACCTAACATTGGAATATTCCCATCGAGTCAATCCTCATTGCCCTCTCCCCCTCGGCTCCCGAATCAAACTCTCAGATTGAGTACAAACCCTTGACATGTGGCAGGAAGTTTGAAGCTCAGTTGGTTAAATTCTTAATGCTTTCAATGCACTCTCTGGAATCCCTAAGCCCTGTCTCTTGCCAAGCTTCACCCAAACTCTCGGTGATAAGGCAGGTAGGGTGCACTCCAGACCAGAATTCAGTCATTTGGGGGTAGTCTTGAGAATGTTCACGTGTGTCAGACACCAGACTGACCAAAAAAGAGTCAGGAGGTTATTGTACTACATGATATATCAAGGTCCATCTCGTATTTCTGCATTCACACACACCTCGCCTCCAATAGAGGTCACTGATAGCGATCCTTAAACGAGGGGCTGAGACAAATTGTAATACCCCCAGCACTGACTGAGTTATCTAACCTGGGACCTTATTCACTGTGTAAAGGGCAGTTATTTCCTACGTAAACTCGCCGACCTATCAGGAAAACCACAACAGTTAAACGTATTAGGTATTGCAAGTGAGTGAACAGCTAACTATCACCCATTTTTAGGCAACCAACACCTGCTGAAAGCAAAAGCAGTACTGAATCGACAGAGCACTGACTGTGCACGTTTCCCTGATTTGAGGACATGGCAGAGTCGGCAATGTCACTAATCGTGTGTTGACCGCCTGCACCAGTGTAAATGCGGTTTGTGGACTGACACAACACCTGTGATGTATTGTCTGAGAAGACTTCCTTCCCCACGATGCTCCCATTGCATGTCAAGATTCCCAAGACATTCAGATTGGAGATTTCAGATCACAACTGCAGGAATAAATGGACTTGCTGCTGTAACGTACAGAGCGAGAATGCGATGCAGAGACCCAGCAAAGTTGAGTCAGTAAAGATAAACTAAATCCAACGTGATAGCATCTTCACTTGGGAACATGCACTCACGTATGTATATTGCATTACTGGCAGGAGTTTTCCAATTGAGCGCATTGGTAGCCAAGTCCACAGAACACGATTCACATTATTGTCCTGGTCCTGGGTTTTGTGCTGCTATAAGTACACTGAAATCTTTGTTAGAGTCACACTGTTGACCTTTGAAGAGCCTTGCACATAGTTATGTGAGAATCAAACCAAAGGGACAATGTTCAAGCCAGTTATTTTATTTTTCAGGACTTTAAGTGGCGTCGTACAGTGGTGTCGGTGGGAGTTAGAACAGACGTTTAGTCTAATCTAATTAGATAGTTTCGTAGTTATTAAATCTGTGCATGTGGACAGCCTTCAATTATAAAGGCGCTGAAAGATAAACGCTAACTTTCTACATCACACAAGTCCATCTTCACCTCTCTGGAGCTCACATTTAGCTCTCTGGATTTCTCATTGAAATCTAAATTAGGCACAACAGAGCTATTAATTAATTAGAAAGATGGTCTTCACTATCAATAGGCACGAACTGAGTTTTTAAATGGAACGAGAGAGGTCTAAGGGTCCACACTTGTCAGCATTCCCACCATCCTTTCTCCCCCTTTTGATTTGATCAATAACAATGGCATTTAATATACACAGTCTGTGGAATCTACTTATTTGGCTCCAGAAATAAAGGACTTACTAAATTAGAGCGGAAACTGCTCGCGGGGCCATATCATATCCCAATAAGATGTCCCCGAATTATCCTGAAAGCGTTTGACAAGCAGCTTCTGTGCAGAAAATTAAAACTGTAAAGTAAAACCATTTGCAGTTGGTTTTGAAAATCTCTCTGCACGGTTTTTATGTGGCAGTCGGATAATTTCTTCCAGTTTATTTTCCACTGCAATATTATTCTTTGTTTCCTCTCTCGGTTTATTTTTTATGCAATTTATTTATTTTTGCTCATCAACTATTACCTCCATGACACCAAGGGTAATTAGTACTAACCCATTAAGCTATTTCTAATTGGTATCAGCAGGCACATTCTCTCTCTGGATTTCTTCCTCAGATACAGAATAATGGTAGAGTGTATCCCATAGCAGTTGGCTAACGACTGCTTCTTTGCTATAATGAGTTTTTTAACTGAAACATTAACAATTTACTCCCATGATTTCCCCATCAGTTTCACCGAGTTCACAGGGTTTGGGCTCACGTCTCACTAATGTTTGGAGCCTATACGGACGCGTAAAGTTCGTACCTATTTCCCCCGATCAGCTGTTAATTAGCTCTTGCGATTTACAGCTCCATAAATCTACAGTGCAATAATTAGGTTTATAATGCAGATTGCAACTTGTCTCATCTTTATAAGGACGAAAAGCACTGTCTTGTGCAGCAGATCGGGAACAGAGATGACATTCAATGTGCACTTCAGAGATGGCAAGTACAGTTCTACACTTTGGAAGAAAGTGCCAAATTATAATTCGCTTTTAGCACGTCGTGGTATGTTGGTGAACACCTATTTCGTGAGTAACGTGTAAGATGTATTCTGCCTCTGTGCAATTTTCTCTTTATGAAATAAATGTTTGTCAGTTAATTCCAAAGATCTGGCTAGTGACTGATAGATAACCCGTCAAATGCAATATTTTCCAAAAGCACTCAAGCACAGCGATCCTACAGACTGCTGAAGACTGAAACCCTTGTTGCAGTATTTCCCATTTGAAAATAAGAGGGGATCCAGGTAATTTACTGCAATCCCATGGACACAAATCTCCTATTGACAACCCGAACCTCTGGAGACAACAGCTGAGGAGTATCTATCACGGAATACATGGTTATTGGCAGATTGGGGCCTTGATTCATGATGCTCTCAGTCAATGAAGTGTAATCGGAATTGGATAGATTGCGAAGATAATATGGGTTTTTTCTGTGGTTATTGTACAAACGATGCAGTGTCACGAATTCCAGAGCACAGTAGGAAGAATGAAAGGTAGTTCACGAAACCACCTACATACATAAGACTTCACTATGTGGGTTTAATATTGTGAACATGTATATGGATTATGCAAAACTTGACAAGGATACAATTATGATTTTCAGAAGTAGGATTAGCATTTTGATGTGGTATTGTATTGATGAATAACGTTAGATCAAATCGTCAGCCACTGCTGCTGCTTGGCTCAGCACTGTGAGGCCTATATTAATATATAGATAATTAAACATATGTGTTTGATTCATCGTTGTAATTCTCAGTTAGTAGCATGAATGTCTCTTAATGCACATTTAGGGTTATATATATTCTACAATTACCGCTGAATTACCTATTAAATTAGTTGGGGATCGCTTCTTGTGTGGCTTGAGTGTAGCATCATATAAAGTCTGATTTGCTTCACAAGGTGGTTTTCTGCTTACAGTGCAGAGCTCACAGTGATAATTGGACACATCAGGGCTGGTTTCCCCCCCCCAGTCTCTGACATTCAAACAACAGCAATGCTCAAAAACAAGGATCTTTAATTGGTAGGAAAATTAGGTTCACATATTTTTGTTTATTCTTAAAAAATCTGTCTTTACAGTTGAAACAAAGGACTAAATTTCATTTGATGATTTCACTCGACCAGCGTGGAACTCTCATTCTCTGTCAAAGGGGCAAATTGTTCATTACAGAAGGTAGCACTCAATTAAAGCGGTGCCTGCTGATATGGCATTAGACACAATTTAATCCCATTTCCTTTTCATTTCCTAAAGAGATTTGGTGTAGTTTCTATTGTAAACAATCACAAAGTCAGGATTTCTGCATTACAAGTTTCGCAATCATCAGTTGTGTCTCAATAATACTCACTTAAAACTCCAAAAGTGGCAGATGATTTATTTTGTCTAATATATAGGTATGTAGATCGGTATTCAATAAAGTAACTATAGTTCCATAACTGGTTCTAAAGTAACTTTATATACTGCACCATCGAATGATACCACGATTTCAACGAGAAAAATAGTGCAAGTGGCAATTAAAAGTAGAGTTGAAATTACATTGGTTGAATCCTGTGAGGGTGTTTTATTGTCCTGTGAATCACAGGAGAATACAACCAGCCAACTATTTAAGGTTTTAACTGTAAGAAATTATCTATTACGTTGGCAGTGTGTGTTGGTGGAGACACCAGTGTCTTGGACAGGGATTTTGAATGATATATTAATATTACAGTAATGAAAGATGCTCCAACATCAGGAGGTAAGTATTATGTTGCTACAATAAAGTAAAATCAAGCATTACGAGAGCTTTAACTGCTCACCCTCTCAAAGGTGATTTCCTCATTCCAATTGACCCATTTTTGTCATTCAATTAATTTCTAATGTTACTTATCTTTCTGCATCTCCCACCATGTATTTTGAAAGGTGGGAGAAACACCCTTTTTAAAAGGCTTGCTTGGACTGCAACCTGGATTTACAACCAGTTTTACAGTGAATAAAAAAACACAATAGATGGAAGATTGACAGGGATACATTATAGCTGTGACCAGATCAATTCCTGGATTGATTTTTTGCACCTGAAACAGCAAGTATGGGTTTCAAACAACTAAACCAGTCAGCAGGCTTGACCAATTGAATTTTATGTAAAGTGTACTGAATGTATATTTGCACTTGAACCCAACATCTCTCAGCATTTTATCACACTGAAACATCTCTAAGAGCTTCACAGAATGTTACGTAAAATGTAATTAAGTTGTACTTGAGCCCAGCAGCCAAAAGCACAGCAATGTCTCACAAACATCCATGAAATGAATGACCAATTTTTGTTTTATCTGGAGGAACATATATCTGATTAATGCATAAAACACAGCTTTGTGCTTTACTCAGCTCCTATTCCATCATAAAATACTCATAAACTTTGATTATTATCATTAGTAAGGTAACAGTAATTTTAAGAATACAGGCTTTTACTATGTATTAATATCCTTCTGTTTGGGACAATCTTATTTTTACTTCCATTGAATCTGTTTACTGATAGGTTATCTCATTGAAAGCAGCAGAATGTAAATCTTCATTGAAGAAAGTGCTATTGAAGAAACGCTCCAGATTGCATATTAACATTTAAATAAATAAGACTAACTGCATTTCTGATGAGCTTGCCAAATCCTCCATACAATGAAATGCAAAATACTGCAGATGCTGGAAATCTGAAATCAAAAACAGAAGTCGCTGGGAACACTCAAAAGGTCAGGCAGCATCAATGGAGAAAGGAAAGTGAATCAATGTTTCGGGTCCACGGCCAAGAAGAGTCATGGACCCAAAACATTGACTCACTTTCCTTTCTCCATAGATGCTGCCTGACTGCTGAGTGTTCCAGGCGACCTCTTTTTTTGCCTCCATGCAATGTGTTTATTAAGCGCTCTGAGACCATGTATGAAGGGCGCTATATATGTACAAGTTGTTATTGCTGTAATATATGCAGTTTTTATTTTGGCAATAAAATGACATGTTGACATATATATTGTGGGTACTGCCATTAAGTCAGATTGTCTATATTCTTATGCTTTAAGTTGATTTTGGGAGATGTGCCAATAGCTTGTACTGTGGTCACTTTTTATTAGGGGGTTAATTTAAATGGACCAAAATATTAGACAGGCATCATTCTCTTAGAGGTTGTGAGGCGGAGTGTTGTTTTGCTCATGTGGTATAACTCATGCCAGGTTGCATCTGGAGGGCACTTCACTATGTCAGAAGAAGTTATTCTAAGGCTAATCTTGTATAGATTATGGTGAGGCCACATTTAGATTATTGTGTACAGCTTTGGACAACTTGCCTTTAGAAGAACATTACTATTTTAAAAGTTTGTATGGAGGAGCTACGATAACAATACAAGAGTTAGAGCTCCATGTTCTGAGGGGAGGATCAAAGAGGTGAATTTATTTTCTTCGGTGTGGGGTGGGTGGGTGGGTGGGTGGAGGGGAAGAAAATTGAGGGAAACATAATCTTGGAGCTGTAGAGCATGAATTTACAATTGAAAGGCTCAAATGTGTCTCAATGCCAGCAAAATATTTTTTCATCAAGCATAAATGCATTGTGGAATGAACACTCAATAAAACATTCAATACTGTCTATTAACTCTTTGGAAAAAAAATGTATCTGTTTGGAAACAGTATTCATCGTTATAGGGAAAGATATTGGTTACAAAATCTCTTCCATTTGATTTAGCGAATACAACGCCTTTCACATGGAGTAGTGTCTCGCTTACAATGAAGTGATTGTCGTCTAAATCAATTTGATTTGGACGAAGAATGATGGCCAGGACACCAAAAGAGACCCCATTTTCTTTTTTGTTAGATCTTTAACATTACATGAACAGGCAGATGGACCTTGATTTAACAGTGAGCAACTTTGATGATGCAGCACTTCTCCACTGTGTTGGAATGTCAGCTGAAACAAAGCTATTTAATCTGTGGAGGGAATAAGACCAGAGTTGAATTGTATTATTATAGTCTGTGTATTTTTAAAATCTACTATTGTAATTAAATATGGGTGAATATTTTGGCATTTTTAACTTATGTAAGTACGTGAGTAAGTATGTACAATTTTCCCCTTAGAAAAGAATAAGTGTGTGGAGATCACAATAGGATGAGCTTCACGTGGACTGTGGAGAACATGACAGGGTGAGCTTTTTAGGCAGTGTAGAGACCAAGATAGGATGATCATCACATGGATTGTAGAGACACCAAGAACAACAACAAATTGCATTGATACAATGTCTTTCATGTCGGGAGGATGTCCCAAGGCACTGAACAGTTGAAGGTTTACAATGCGCACGATAGGGTGAGCTTCACATGAATTGCAGAAGAAGGTAGGGCCGAATGACCTTTTCTCATTGCATACTTTTTTATGAAGTAAAAGATCACAAAAGTGAGTGAACAAACAGTCGAAGATGCAATTTTTGAATCTAATTCTTGCATTTGATGCATTATCTTATCAAATTAAAATGACTCGAAGCTCTTCATAGAGTTTTCTGTAAAGTGTAATGACTGTATTGCCCTTGGGACATCCTCCCAATGTGAAAGGCGTTTTACAAATGTAATTTTGTTGTTGTTGTTGCCCAATGTTTTGCCCTGATGGGAATCGAACCCAGATCCTCTCGTTTGCGAGGCGAGTGCTCTAACCACAAAGCGACAGGACTCTAAATAATGTAATGACTTCATTTTCTGTAAAGTGTTATTTGTAGCTGAACACGACAGCCAGTTTGTGCACAGCAATGACCCATTCATAAACACACAACAATATTTAATGTTTGCAGGAAATGAGCAGTTTTAGATCCAGAAAATTGTTGGTTGGTTTGATAGAAAAACCTTCCTTTCCCTCATTTTGAATACTGCAATGGGATCTTTGACATCTACCTGATGGGACCTCAGTTTAAGGGGAATTATGGGTGACTTGGGAGTATGCTTGTCACCTGCAAGTGGTATACAATAATATAATAATAATCCTTGCAGTTGATATGTTGCCTTATGAGCGAGTGTATGTGATTTGAGACGCTATACATGATTGATTTTATTATTTCACTGAATGTAATGTTATCAGGGAAAGTATTTCAAAAATGTTTTCTGTTTGCATTTGCCATATTTTGATTAAATGGCCTAATCTCTAATGCAAGTATTAATGAGGTTGAAGTGGAGCCAGAGCAGAATTGGTGCTATGGGATCTGAATCATGGTTCTTGGCATAAGCAGCGCAGAAAAAAAAATCATTGTTGATAATGATAACTTAATAGACAGGGATTTATTTATTTCAGGTAGGCACATGAAATGCTTTTCTCTTTCAGATTTGAGAACCTATAATATTGAACAGGATTCATGTCTTTGAACTAATTTGTGATTTTGAGAGTTGTTTAGAATCTCTTTGCTTTGATTATTCTTATATTTCTGTCCTGTGGCTTCATCTTTTGTGTAACTATCTTTTCTTTTTAAAATGCTCCCTTTCCTGGGTCTGTTGGCTTATTACCAGGCTCTGTGACCCCATCACCCCACTCTCGCCCGGCTCCACTGGCTCCCCATCCCTCAGAGGATAGAATTCAAAATTCTTGTCATCATTTTCAAGCCCCTCCTAAATTTTTGAACTGCTGACCCCCTACCAACCTGCCCGCTCCCTCCGCTCAGCAGGCTCCGGTCTGCTCCATGTCTCCCACCCGACCCGCGCTGCCATCGGCGGCCGGCTTTCAGCCTCCCTGCCCCCACCCTTTGGAATCCCCTCCCACAATCCCTTCGCCTTGCTCTCTCTTGCTTCCTTCAAGGCACGACTCAGGACCCTTCTTTTCGACCGTGCCTTCAGCTGCCCTCCTACTTTCAGCCCTCCCTCACCCCAATCCTGCTTCCCCCAAGCTCAAATCCTGAGCACCGATTAATTAGTGCCTTGGGACGTTCCTCTCGACGTGAAAGACGCTTTACAAATGTAATTTTGTTGTTGTTGTTTATTTATTCACTTATTTAGTGCTGTTTTTTGTTAGGGAGGTGTGTTTTCTGTTTGTAGCAATCGCTCCTTTGTTATAGTGGGTGATGGAATAGTTGGGATACTGTAGAGAAAGAGCAGCTATTGCCAAGACTAAGAGAGAAGAGGGTGTAAGGAGGAGGAGGGTGTGAGGAGGAGGAGAGTCTGAGGAGGGCTTGAGGAGGAAGATGTGAAGAGGAGGAGGGTGTGAGTGGGAGGAAGGTGTGAGGAGGGTGCGAGGTAGGTGTGAGGGGGAGGAGGTTGTGAGGAGGAGGAGGGTATGAGGAGGAGGGTGTGAGGAGGAGGAGGGTGTGAGGAGGAGGGTGTGAGGAGGAGGGTGTGAGGAGGAGGAGGGTGTGAGGAGGGTGTGAAGAGGAGGGTGTGAACAAGGTGCAAGGAAAGTATGAGGGGGAGGAGAATGTGAGGACGAGGAAGGTGTAAGAGGGAGGAGGGTGTGAGGAGGACGGTGTGAGGAGGATGTGAGGGGGAGGAGGGTGTGAGGAAGGTCTGGGGAGGAGGATGTGAGGAGGAGGATGCTGTGAGGAGGAGGAGGCTGTGAGGAAGAAGGTGTGAGGAGGATGTGAGAAGGAGTAGGGTGTGAGGAGGGTGTGAGGAAGAGGGTGTGAGGAGGAGGATGTGAGAAGGAGGAGGGTGTGAGGAGGGTTTGAGGAAGAGGGTGTGAGGAGGAGAAGGATGTGAGGAGGGGGAAGGTGTGGGGAGGAGAAGGGTGTGAGGAGGAGAATTTGAGGGGGAGGAGGGTATGAAGAGGAGTATGGTGTGAGGAAGTTCTGAAGGGGAGGAGGATGTTAGGAGGAGGAGGGTGTGAGGAGGAGGGTGTGAGGAGGAGTATGGTGTGAGGAAGGTCTGAAGGAGAGGAGAATGTGAGGAGGAGGAGGGTGTGAGGAGGAGGAGGGTGTGAGGAGGAGGAGGGTGTGAGGAGGAGGAGGGTGTGAGGAGGAGGAGGTTGTGAGGAGGAGGAGGGTGTGAGGACGAGAAGGGTGTGAGAAGGAGGAGGGTGTGAGGAGGAGGAAGGTGTGAGGAGGAAGAGGGTGTGAGGCGGAGGAGTGTGTGAGGAGAGTGTGAGGAGGAGGATGGTGTGAGGAAGGTCTGAAGGGTGTGAAAGTGGTTTGCATTATAATGACCTTTGCCTTTTTGCAGTTTTCTTTTTCTCCCTATTTAGATTATAGTTTGTAGAAGGCTCTACATTGCAATAATCCTTGCATTTGATATAGCACCTTATCACATCATTGAGCCATCTCAAAGTGCTTCACAGGCTATACTGTAAAGTGAATATTTTGGGTGCAAAATAGTTTCACACCTCAGCCATTAACTAGATATTAGTTTCCTGCATACTCTGGCTTCCTCTGAAATTCAGCACCCTTGTTCACATACAAGAAAGAATTTACATTTTTCTGTAGAGTCTTATCATGTCACAATGCCTCGCACCACCTTACAATACTTATTGAAAATTACAATAATTATTGTCAAGTGTAGAGACTTAAGCAAAACATCTGGTTATTCCTCAGTTACGACCCACAAACATTTTCAAGGTCAATGACTAATGTATTTGGAGGATTGTTGGCCAGGATACTGGAATAAACTGTCTTCTCTTTTTCTGAACAGTGCCATAGTATCTTTAACACCCACCTGGAAAAAATTGGCATTTCCTCCAGTATTGGAGTCTTAGTCTAGAATATGATCTTAAGTTCCAATGTGGGTTTGAATCCACAACCTCCAAACCCAAAAGTAAGATTACTAGGAAGAGAGCCAACCTGACACCTAGGCCTGTATGATGCATGATATTGGGAGACATGTACATGTGCAAGTTGGCTAGGTTTTGTTTCACAGAAGACTTGTGCATTTAACCAAGTATGGTCAGTATAACCTGAATAGTGCACGTAAGGCAATAGTAGCTGGTATACTGTACCTCACTTGCACTGACTGGATTGACATGGCAAGAGTACATTGAAGAGTTGTTGAGTGGATGACAGGGCGATTACTCCCAATGATCTACCTGTTTGGTTCATCAAACCATCAATATCCCACATGCATGTGTCTATTATGTGAAATATGTCAATGACGTTTATAATTGTTAACAATAATTGGCATTTTTAAATATATTCTGTGCTGTGTGCTTTGTATAGTTGCCTCTTCAAGAGACGTTTCCTGTTTTAGTGTTCTCAGTGTATGAATATTTTAAATGTGTTTGCTGAAGTGGAGAATGGTAATGTTAAAGTTGTGAATAAAGTTTGCATCCATTGACGGTAAGAAAATGCCCCCAAGCAAACTCTACCTCCTTTTTTGTTTCACAATGAGTCCTAACCCTAGAGAATTGTTCATTTTGTAGCTTCAAATTACTCAACACCTGCTAATGCACATTATCTAGGTTAAAATATGAAAAATGGCCACTTGAGCAATACACCCATAAAACTGTCCCTGAGTGTAAGCTACCCTGCCCCTTGCCTTCAGGAAAGAAGTGAGGAGGCAATATTGTTAATAATAATAATTATTAATAGCATAATAATGAATGTCCTTATCGTCAATATTGTTAACAATAATGAATGTTCTTCTTATTAATAATCATAATCATCCTTGCATGTGATATAGCTCCTACAGTATGGAGTCCTATAGCTCAATGGTTAGATCATTCGCCTCGCAAGCGAGACACTTGGATGGATTCGCGGCATGGCAAAAAGTTGGGCAAGTTTCCTTACTCTACACACCTCTGTTTACCTACCAGTACGTAGGAACTCAGTTGTTAGTCGATTGGCGGATTGCTTGTCCGGGGTAATAATTCCTTAAAAAANCATTGGTCACTCAATCCACAATTGTTTGTGGGACACTGCTGTGCGCAATTGGCTGCCGAGTTTCTCCCACAAAATATACAGTCAATTCCTTTTACAGGATACTCTATGAAGCGCTTTGAGACATCTGAAGAAATGTGAGCATTATTTATTTATTATTAGCTTCTATAATATCTATCATCCAAAAGTGCTTCACAAATTCTGTAAAGTGTAGTGACTGTATTTGTGGGTGAAAACGTTGGAAGGGAGTGGGTGAGGTGGGGGACGACGACAAAAGAACTGTGTTAAAGTCAGAATATTCTAAAAGTAAGAAATCTTTTCTGAAGAAGAACATTATTTTCAAGACGTTAAAAATGGAAGAAAATAAATTGCTTGGGGTGTGCCTCTTGTGTTATCTCCCATTCCAGGTTCACATTTATACTGGACTGCCTCGTTAAAACACACAGCCAAGATATCTTCAAACTACTCAAGAGCAGCCAACATATTCACTACGTCTTGAAGATTAACAATTTCATAAAATAGGATTAGAAGCTAGATTTCTTTTCAAAGCAGACCCGTAATCTTAAAATGCAATTTACATTTCAAAGTAGTATTACACGGAATGAGAATCCATCATGTCTACAGTGATTGTGATGATGCAGCACTTGAAGGAGAACTTTTGTTTAGTTTTTAAATACTATGAGCAAAATGAGTCTCAACATGAGTGTTTTGTATTATTTGTGGTACTTGGAGTCTGAAAGCGGCCAGTATCTTTTCTAGAATCACATTCCTATTTTTTTCCCCCCTGCTTTGCATTTTTCAACTCTGTTTGTGCCCGCAAAACAATGCACTGTTTTGATTTTAATAGTGCATGTATGATTTCATGTTGCTTCTGCAGACTTCTATATTCTTATTCAGGTCACCTCTGTGTTGCTGATGTAATTGTATTGGGTTTACAGCTGTTTTTTGTGTGTACAATAGAATAATAAATTATTATTAAATGAGCTTTGTATTTTATGTAGTGTATCAGTATGATCGAGTGGATTGTTTAGTTTAGGATGTAAGATGGCAAGAAAATTGTCCAGGTATTTATGTTCTATAAATGTTTTATTTTGCATAAAGCAATTGACACATATGTATCGAAATGCATCAGGGCAAAATGCTCATTACTGTAGGTTGTAGTTCACAAATGTATTCATGGGTTCATTTCTTGGATCAGTGAGCTTGCAACTTTCAACATAGTTACTTATACATTTTAAATCAAATCATGAGTAAGTATAAATATCTGTTCTTCATAAACAACAATACTTTTTTTTGTAATTTGACAAATAATTTAATTTTGGGGAAAAAATATCCAAATTTGTGGGTTCCAAAAATTCACGTCACTTTAAGTCTAAACGCAGCTGAGGTTTAAAGATTTTAAATTTAAATTCTAAGTATTTTGGAGTAAATAATTAGTGCATAAAAATCTTATTGGACTATAGCTTGGGTAGGATTATTGCTAAACACGCTCTGTGGCTGGCTTCTATGAGAGTTTGATTTGTAGTGATAAAAGCACAAGGTTCTCAGGGGATGTGTCTGAAATCAGGAACACATTCTGTGGAGATTTTCCAGTTGAGAACATTCATATTTGTAAGTATCAAATCCTGCCTTAACTGGATATGCTTCACTAACTTTGCTCTAATGCAATCTACTTCTTTTTATGGTCAGGGCAGAGTTCTTATAGGTTGGCGTGACACACATTTGGTTATTAGTTGATACTGAATTTTCACGCCTGTTAACAGACAGCCACATACAGTACTTAATCAACATGATCAACAACGCTGCTGGGTCAGAGATGAAGGTGGATGTGGGGCAGGAGAAGTAGATGGGTATTCTGGGAGGGCTAATAATAATCCTTATGTTTGATATGGTCCTAATCACATCATCAAAATTTTTCAAAGGATTTTTTGTGAAGTAAAGAAACTATGTATTTGTTGACAAATGTGACTTTCCACAAACGGCTATAAAGTAAATCAATTTTATTCGGCAGATCTCCCTGCTCCTTTTGAACAGTACAACAACAACAAGATTCCATTTATTGAGCGCCTTTCACGTCGGGAGGACGTCCCAGTATCATTGGGTTCTTTAACATTGACCTGAACGGCAGATGGAACCTTGATTTAACATTTCAGTTGACATTGTAGTACTCTCCCTGGACTGCACCAGAGTGTCAGCCTGGACTGTGAGCTCGAAGTCCTGACTGTGGCTTGAACCCACAATCATCTGGCTCAAAACAAGAAAACTACCACTGACAACTGAGATAATGCAATGTTCCTAATAAGTGAATAAATTATAGGAGGGGGAAGACGAGAGTGAGAGTCTATAATGATGCTGTGTATTGTGGGGAAGAAATTGGTTTGGTCACCTGTATGACCTTTCTCATTATTGACATAGACAGCCACTTTGGGAAAGGAAACATATTGTTCTTCATTACACTGTTGTTGGAGACATAAATGTACAAAAAGACAAAAATACACAGTAACTAAAATTGATAGTAAATTCTGTGAAGCATTTTGAGACGTCCTCCGATGTGAATGCCAATTTATGAAATCCAATAATTATTATATTATTAGATTTGAATTTAAATTTAGGTTTTGTAAATTTATAGTAATGCCCACAAAATTTGGTTTAATGTCTTATCCATCCTTCAGATGAGATGTTAAATCAATATCCATCTACCTGCCCAGGTGGATGTCAAACATCCCATGGCACCATTCAAAAAGAGAAGGGAGTTACTTATGGTGTCCTGGCCAACAATCCCTCAAAGAAAATTGGTCACTCACTCCATGGCTGTTTGTGGGACATTTGCTGTGCACAACTAGCTATCGCATTTCGCCTGCAAAATACAGTCAAACCACTTTACAGTGGAGTTATTTTAACCAAGTTCAAGTTTACAATTGAATGCAAGGTTCAGTGAACTAAGAGACTTTCCCCCTATTATGTCAATGGGTTTATTTCCACCCCAGTTGCTGGATTGGGATTTCTCATTGCAGGTTAGGTCGTGGTTTTAAACCCCATGTCAGAAACTTTGAGCTTGTGCAGTGTTGGTAAAGTATTGCATTGTTGGAGGTACTGTCCTTTGGATGAGACATTAAACAGACTGTTTAGTGCATGCCTGTTTAATCAAAGGAAAATGGAGTTTCTTCCGATGTCCTGGACAACAATCCTCTAAAAATAAATTGACTGTTCCCTTCATATCTGTGGGATATTGCTGTGTTGTCCTATAAATAAACACATAGTCACTAGACTTAGCAGTAATTACTCTGAAGAGCTTTGTGATGTTTTGATATTATAGGCGCTGTATCTAATGCAAGATTATTTTTATTTCAATGCTTATTTCTCTTGTGACCTTTAAACAGATAGTATTTCAGAATATTGCTCCTTGAACATTACTACCTAATGTTCACAGCGCTTTAACTTTTAATCACAGGAGGAATACAGCTATGCCATCTGTAAAGACTGCAATTTTAAAATATTCCACTTTGGTCTGATGGATATTTAGCCTCTCAAAGCTTGTCCTTTGGGTACGCATAGTTGATGAGATCTCTTACCAGCTGTCACGCTCATAGAAATCCTATAGAAGACGTCTCTATGGTAATGCTATTAGCATGGTTGACGTTTGCAGGGAACTGCAAATCGGACTCTGTTTGAGGAGTTTTTATGAGTTTTACTTGTTTGAGTCAATGATGTATTTAATCTGATAGCATTAGACGTGATCCCTTATTTTCAAACATCGATCTTTGTTTCCCTCATACTCTCAATTATGACATAGCTGCCCATTTCATTTGTGCAGATGAAATTCACCACCTTCTGGCTAAAAACCTCCTGTTATGGAGAAATTCCATCTAGGTCTATATTTACTCTGTTTATACAGCATTTCAGAGTGTCCAGAACTTAGCAAATTCTGAAATACAGACTTCATTCTGAAGTTGTTTTAAGAATTAACCTCAAAGTTAAGATCAAATTCAACAATTTGCCAAATTCTGGACTGGGACGTCCTCCCAACGTGAAAGGTGCTTTACAAATATAATTTTGTATTTTGTATTGTCTAAAATGCTACATAAATAGAATAAATATAGACCCAGGTTGACTTTCTCCTCGTACGTTTATGATGTGCGGTGCTGAAGCTCAAAGTTCCACCTAGTCTTAGCTTGTAAAATCATTGTCTTAAAATTTAAGATTATACAGAATTGTTAAATCAGTCTTAATTTAGAAACCAGTTCCAGCAGTTCTTAAGAAAACTAAACTAATTTAAGAGTTTTCCGTGATTTGTCTTAAATTTTAAAACGTGATTCTACTAAGTAGAATTTCAGACCTTCTGGTCTGTTCTGGTGTTCATGTTGCATTACCTTTGATAGTATTTATAGAAATTAATATGTTAAGGCAGTTTATATAGAAGGATTGGAAAATGCCAGTTCTAGTTCTTCTGAGGTGTTAAGATGATAGAGAGGCTTCTTGGTGTATATTATTTGGTTCTGATAAATTCACATTTTTATACCTGTTAAATTGATGTAACTCTGGGAAGTTGGGAATAGTGTTGCAATCAGAAACCTTTTACTAAGATTCTAGATAGTCAGGATCAGTCTTGCATTTCTTAATTCTGCTTATTTATTTTGTCCACAGTCAATTCACTTTACAGTATATTCTGTGAAGTACTTTGAGGCGTCTCAACAACAAAATAAATCGCAAGGATTATTATTATTATTTGATCTATGCTGATGGTTGACCTATGTTACATATTACTTTTTTTTAATTAGAAAAATACTTAGAGGCAAGGCACATGGAGGGAATGTCGGGATATACGTCATATCAAGTTGAGATAGTTTTGTGACCGCCTGAGTATGACACATTGTAAATATATTTCAATTAAATTATTCATGGAGGAGACCTAGAAGGCATTTCTCCATGTTGATTTGTACGTTATCCTTTTTCTACAAAACGAACTACAGGTTGTGAATTGATGTACAGATTCATTATCAATGTGTGCCTGCAGAATATTGTATCACAATAATGTAAAGGAACCAGAAAGAGTTAACTACTTTTGCATTTTTTATGTCAAATCTATGTTTTAGCATTGTACCCATAACAAACTTATTGTTCTTCATTACCAGTCACTTGCAAAAAGGCAACTTACCCAAATGCAGTATTCGATACCACTCATGAACTCCCAAAGAACATAAGCATACTCTGTGTATTATGCAAAGCTACAGATGGTCAAAGATAAATTGCTGACACAGTGATGAATGCATATCGTTAAAATTGCTTCACTTAACGTCAAGAAGAATTGCTCTCCTCAGGTCTCTACTTGGGTTTGGGATCATGTCTCTAAGATTGGCAGTCTGTTCGTTTACAGTTTTAAAATCAAATCAGGACCCATACAAGCCTGTAATTTACCCTGACCATCTCTGTGCCACTTCTGCTGAACCTATGAAACAAGATTACATTTTGTAGACTCAGCTGATTGTGAATGAGACAGTTGAAGTGCTGGTGGGGCTGATGGCTAGACTGCTGACAAGGCCAGCAATACCTCTGACATGTTCAGAGGCAACCCACATCAATTGTTTACTTAGGGAAATCGACTCTTTCAATTCACGGTTTAAAATTTTAATTTTCTCATATGGCTGCTCTTCAGTGATTCCTTCATGTGGGTTTCTATTTTAGCTATCGCTCCATTTTTAGCTCCTGAGCAGGATCAATGAAGATTGATGTTTACCATAGCAATTTATTTATTAGAGTCACAATATGCATCACACGGCACAATTCCTTTTGTACATATTTTCAGAGAAACAATTTTGTGCTGACTGCCATGAAATAATATTGATCTGGTATAGCAAATGCCTTCCAATGTGTATCCTAAACTGACACTGCTGCGGATTCATGTTCTTTGAATCTTACCTGAAAAATCAGATTAAAATTGACTCAGTGAAGTGAATAGCACCATGCGACTTTTGGTCTTCCTGCTTTCTTACAGCCGCTACCATCTCACTTAAGCTTATTCATCTTGTAATGCTCAACATGAAGTGGATCAAAGCAAAGTGATTCAAGTTATTCTGCCCTTTCATGGGATTTGAAGAATTCAGAGCAGTTTTTCATGATACCCTTCAGTAATTGAGAACCCATTTTCATATGGTCTAGTCCTTATCTATTGCTTCATTCTGATTACCTCTGTGTGAAATAATTTTCTGCAGATAGAAGTCACTTGTCATTCACTAAGATTTTCAGTAATGAGCTCTGACTACTACATCAGCTCACTGATGTAAAATATATGATGTGATTGGAACTGGTGCCTCAAGGAAGAATGCAGGTTAATAAATATCTAGTTTGACCAACAGATCTTTAGATGCTCCAGGATGTGGCAAGTGGATGTAAAATATAATTTAGAAGACTGCATTCCTCCTAGATTAAACTTTGTAGATTTTAATGGTATTGGAAGTGCTGAGTGATAGCTAAGCCTCAGGCTCTTTTGTTTGATGTAGTAATTATTTTACCACAGATTGAGTTCTTTCTGTTTATTAATGGCTTAGGTTCTCTACTTTGACCTACATATAAAATACATAGTTCCTATCTCTCTATATATGCGTGTGTCTGACCAATACTTATATTGGTCTCGATGAGATGTATTGTATGGGATTAAAAAGTCAATTCATTCACTTATTCATTCATTCATTCATTCATTCATGCAATAATGTGGAGTCCTGTAGCTTAGTGGTTAGATAACTTGTCTCGCAATCGAGGACCTGGGTTCCTGGGCAGGGTGGAATGTTGAGCAAGTTCCACACACCTCTGTTTACCGAGCAGTAAGCTGGAACCTGGTTGTTAGTTTATTGACAGATCGCTTTTCCAGGTATAAAAATCTTTTCAAAAAAAAATAATAATTGGTCGCTCAATCCATGACTTTAGTTTGTGGGGCACTGCTGTGATTGCCGCATATCACCCACAAAATATACAGTCAATTTACTTTACATTATATTATGTGAAGCGCTTTGAGACATTTATATAAGGAACTATATCAAATGCAAGGATTATTATTATATTATAGTAATTATGATGTGATTGGAGCATGACCTTTAGTTTAAAATTAAAATGTTTGGAAAGATCAGACTAAATCAACATGTAATTCACCATCTAGAAACTTTGTAGGTTCATTTCAGAAAGTTCTCAAAAGCAGCAGTTGGACTGAACTGTAGGATTTTATAAATATGTTGTAGAACATTTTGTCAGTCAGCAAAGTACTTGTCTGTTTTAATTTTTTTCTAAAAAAACACATTTTTGTCTCTCTGCATTTGTTGAAGTAGATAGCATTAACATAGTAAACAACAACAAATTACATTTGTATAGCGCCTTTCACTTTGGGAAGACATCCCATGGTATTGGACAGTTGAGGATCCACACCCGAGCTGGGGATTGGGATCAGTGGGGGGGGTAGGAGGGCAGGGAGGTTGGAGGGTGACCAAAGGTGCAGTCGAAAACTAGGGTCATGAGATGGGCTTTGAAGAAGGCAATGGAGGGGGTGAGGCGAAGGGACTGTGGAATGGAGATCCAAGGCCCAACTGCTAATGGTGGGGCAGGGAGGCTAGTGGCAATGGAGCTGGCCAGAGTCCGCTCAGCAGAGGGAACGAGCAGGTCAGTATGGAGTTAGCAGGCCAGAGAGGTAGGGAGGAGCAAGGCAGTGGAGGGCTTTGAGGCCGAGGACAAGGATTTTGAACTCAAATTATAATCCTTGCATTTTATATAGCGCCTTTTCACGTCTTTGAGACATCTCAAAGCGCTTCACAGAATATATTGTGAAGTGAATTGACTGTATATTTTACGGGCGAAACATGGCAGCCAATTGTACATAGCAGTGTCCCACAATCCACAACAGTCATTTATTATTATTATTTTTTAAGGGATTATTACCGTTGGAAAAGCAATCCACCAAATGACTAACAACTGGGTTCCTACTTACTGCTAGGTAAACAGAGGTGCGTAGAGTAAGGAAACTTGCTCATTGTTTCAACCTGCCCGGAATCGAACCCAGGTCCTCTCATTTGCAAGGCGAGCTCTCTAACTGAGTCCTGTAGCTTAGAGGACTAAGCTACAGGAATCTATCTTCTGAGAGGATGAGGAGCCAGTGGAGCTGGGCGATGATGTACATAGCAGTGTCCCACAATCCACAACAGTCATTTATTATTATTATTTTTTAAGGGATTATTACCGTTGGGAAAGCAATCCACTTTTGAGTCGCGGAGCTTGGTGCTTGAGAAGACATGAATTGCAGAGTTCTGAATAATCTACAGCTTGTGGAGGGAAGAGTTGGGATGGCGTCAAACAGGAAATTAGTGTAGTCTAGTATTGATGTGATAAATGTGTGGATGAGGGTCTCGGTAGCCTGAGAGGAGAGACAGTGGGGGAGTGACGTGATATTGCGGAGGTGGTGGAAGGCAGAGGGTTCATGGCACGAATGGGGGTAAAAAGGATAGTGGAGGATCGAACAAGACACCAAGGTTCCCTACTGGCTCAGTGAGATGTAGAGTTCTCTCCATGGATGGTGATGCTGTCAGCGCTCGAGGTGTGGAGGAGTTGACCAGAGCCAAGCAGGAGAGCCTTGGTCTTGTTGACGTCCAACTGTAGAAAGTTAGCTCTCATCCAGGACTTGATGTCTGACAGACATTCTGTCAGGACAACAGTGGTCCTGGAGTCAAGGGTGGGGGCAGAGTGTCATCCTCATCTGCGAATGATGTCACCAAGGGGGATCATGTAGATGTTGAAGAGTGGGGGACCAAAGACAGACAGATCCCTGAGGAACATCTGAGGAAGTGGCAGGAGAGGAAGGAGTGAAGCTGGGAAGCAATGATTCATTCCAGGACCTTGAAACGAAGAGGGAGGTTGGAGATGAAGCACACTTCACCTTTCTAAGGCAGTCCGGAACCTTGACATCTTGTTTGATCCTCAACTATCCTTTCTACCACACATCTATGCCATGACACACTCAGCCTTCCCCCACCTCCGCAATATCGCCCGGCTCCACCACTGTTTCACTCCACAGGCCACCGAAACCCCCATGGACGCATCCATGACATCCAAGTTTGACTATGCAAACCCCCTGCTTGTCAGCCTCCTCAACTCCTCCCTCCATAGGCTACAGATCATCCAGAACTCTGCAGCCTGTGTCCTTTTATGCACTAGGCTCTGTGACCCTATCACTTCCATCCTCGCCCCACTCCACTGGCTTCCCATCGCACAGAGGATTCAGTTCAAGATCCTGGTCCTCACTTTCAAAGCCCTCTATGGCCTCACCCACCCAACCCCTGTGACCTCCTAACCCCCTACCAAGCTGCCCGCTCCCTACGCTCAGCGGGCCCCGGCTTGCTTCACATCCTCCTCCCTGCCCATCCCACCATTGCAGTCGGGTCTTCAGTCACTCTGGCCCCATCCTCTGGAATTTCATCCTGGAGTAGCTCCGCCTCGCCCCCTCTCTTGCTTCCTTCAAGACCCATCTCAAGTCTCTCCTCTTCCACCATGCCTTCGATCACTGTTCTTCCCTGCCTGCCCTCCACCCTCTCCAATCCTGACCCCCCCAGGTCGGGTCCGAAACACTGATTGTCCAGCGTCTTGGAACGCCCTCCCAACGTGAAGGCGCTATACAAATGTAATTTTGCTGTTGTCTGTGCTATAATGTTCTGTTTAACTTCTCATTTGGAGCAAGTTCAGTTTGAAATCTCCCAGCAACTCTCTGTGATTGAAACAGAATTCATAAATTGGAGGTCACTGCGATAATAGTGAATTCTGGTTTGTGATGGAAATCGTGGGGTTCACTAATATATGTCTTACAGAATGAGGGCAGTGGGGGAGAAACATTACAGAAACAATCCTGAATGCCGAAAAAGATCCTTTTTGCTTTGGTTTTGCTTTCTGGTCTTTTATTGGACTTTTGAGGTCTTTTCTTGGCTAACAAAAAGTCCAAAAGCAAACTGTTGACCTCAAAACACGATTACAAACCCAATGTTGTGATTGCAGCTGGAGCTGTTTATTTTTAAATCCACTTTTCCACATCCTATTTTTATTTGCTGACCTATAGTCATTATGTTATGGCTTTGTATGGTTTGGAATAGGAGTTATTCAATATTTAATCACGTTTTATAATGAGTGGATCAAGACCTTACTGTACACAGTCATATCCATGTGAATCACTTATTGAGGCATGTTTAGGAATAAATAAAAGTTATAATTAGCTAGAAATTTCAGTAGCTATAATGATCAATTAGTTTGTGCTAGGATTGCTGAAATATTTCTCACATCTATCGTGATTGAATATTATATCATAGAATCATAGAATCATAGAATGCTACGGCACAGAAGGAGGCCATTCGGCCCATCGAGTCTGTGTCAGCTCTTTGACAGAGCAACTGACTTTTATTAACCCCACACCAGCTTTCTCCCCATAACCCTGCAAACCTGTCTTCTCCAGAAACCTATCCAGTTCTCTCTTTTTGAATCGGACTTCACTGCCCTTTTGGGCAGATCATTCCAAATTCTAACAACTCGCTGAGTGAAAACATTTCTTCTAACCTCCCCTCTGCTTCTTTTGGTAGATATCTTAAGACTATGACCACGAGTCACAGACACACCTACCAGCGGAAACAGCTTTTCCTTATCTAGCCTGTCGAAACCTTTTATGATCTTGAAGACCTCTTTCAGGTCCCCGAGTAACCTTCTCTGCTCTAATGGGAAAAGTCCTAACTTTTCCAGCCTGTCCTCATAGCTAAGCTTCCCCATTCCTGGTATCATTCTCGTGAATCTCCTCTGTACCCTTTCCAGTGCCTTAATATCCTTCCTGAGGTAAGGTGCCCAGAACTGGACGCAGTACTCAAGCTGAGGCCTAACCAGTGTTTTGTACAGAATAAGGATAACCTCCCTACTCTTATACTCTATGCCCTTACTAATGAAGCTCAGTATACCAAATGCCCTTTTTACTGCCCTATCTACCTGCTCTGCCACCTTCAATGAATCGCTTACTTGAACGCCCAAATCTCTCTGTACGTTCACCCCCCTTAAGATTAAGATATAATTCACAATTTTGCATTATTGGTCATGTGTCCTCAGATTAGGTCCAGTGCCTAGGGATGTATTGCTGGCGAGAATAGCACTACATAAATAGCATTTTTGTATTAATCTTTTTAAACTTTTAATGATTAACATTGACATGAGAATAAGATTAGGGACTATAGTGATAAAACATCAATGATTTCATTCATGGTCCAAAATACCCCAAATTGTGACCCATGAGTCATACACTTTCACATTTAGCTATCAAGCTCACGTTATGCAAACAAAAAATCAAAATGCTTTATTGTATTCCTCATCTTTCATCTGACTCTAAAACTGCAAATTGGTTGGCTGTATAAGCTCATTTCATTTTTTCTTTGAAGCACCGTTAAGCAACATCTTTTCATGGTGAAAACCAAATCACTGCTCGGCGGGAAAATGATACTGAAATCAAAAAATCCCTCAGGGCCACCCTAGATATTAAGATAGCTTCGTCCTTATTCCTGTTCAATTGCTCACATCACATTGCTTGAAATATTGAATGAGAAATTCAAATGCGATCAAGTAAGATTCTTTTTAATGGACAAGTTTATGCTTATCAAAAAAATTAATTGGCCATTTCTATAAAGGTAATCATATTTGGAGAAAAGGATACACAGTGAATTATTCTTATTTGTGCAAATTGACTGATGGTTTGCTGGGCTGACGTCAAAGGATGTATTTTTTCTCAGAGCAAAAGGTCATAGTATGAGATTTTCATTTCAAGGATGCAAGGATGGAGTTAATGGCATTCGTGACATCTGTTTGAAATAAGTGGGGTTTAAAATGTTTTTTATTACAGGTCCTCTTTAGTGTAGAGTAAATCATAATCCTTACATTTGGTGGAAGCCTTTCATGTCAGGCGGACATTTCAAAGCACTTCAAATGATAACTGTAAAGTGTAGTCACTGTGTATTGTGGGCGAACAAAGTTAGTATTCCATCTGGTTATTTGAAGAAGCCATTAAAAACAAATGTGAACTTATGAAAAACAATAACTTGTCTTTGAAATTGTATTGCACAGAAATCCATTTATTGACTTTACAGTTAAAATTCCATTAATGCTGATTTTAGCAGCCACGTTAATTTCACACCAACCTTTGGGAAACATTATATCAGCCTCAACTGGGAGGCTGAAGACTGTTTTCCGATACAAGGCAACCATAATGGTAAGTAACATAAGTAACACAACTCATGAATTTTCTTCAAAATACTTTACCAATTTTAAAAGTAATCATCTGATCTCATCCCTCCCGAACATCCACCCTACTGTTCTCCCATCGCAGCATCATTTTAAAATGAGTCCAGTGTCCTGGCCTCAACCATCTTTCCTGGCAACATGTTCCAGTTGTTAATTAGTCTCTGAGTAAAGAAAAACTTTTTCTGTGTAAAGATATTTTTGGTTGCAGAGTGAAATGGATGACCAAGACCACAAAGTTGATAATGACCATTTACATGATATTAGGCAAGCTCTATTGGACCTCAAGGGTTTAATCTTCATCTCTTTCTGGTAGTAAGTATTGATATACCTGAGCTATAACCTATTCTCTGACATGGTGTCCTTTTCCAATTGTCTGTAATGAAATGCAGTTAAATTAAACAATAAAAAACAATACTTTTACTCAGTAATTTTATTATGTTTTGTGGTGTGAAGGTGAAATTGTTGTACTTAGGAATATGTTTGTCTTTCTTTCTTGCCTCCCAACTGTGTGCCACATTGTACCAGTGCTCCCATTTTATGCTCAATCAGTAGAATGAAACACACTTGGCATCTTACAGCTCTTGCAGATCCAAAAGCAGCAGATTCCTTTTCTGAACAACTTCATCTGATTCAGCTGGTCATTTCCTGGTAATTCAAGGATTAAGTTGAAGCATCTCCTTCCACGATGAGATGTCGGCTGTCTTGGTATCAGAAGTGGGTGGCATGGTACTCGCGCAAACAGAATTGCCAATTGGAGACATGTGAGCCACTATCTGAATGATTGAATGTACGTCTTCACCAGTATATCTTTATGTGAGAGTAAAGAAGAGTGCTTTGGGCGGTGTAACAAATTGCTCTGTAATGCAGGATTGGACATTTTTTGAGACCAAGTTCAATTCAGTTTGGATTGTTTTCTCCAAGTAGTGTTCCAATCTGTCCACGTTTCTAACAGTGATCCAATGTTTGCATACTAAAAGCATTTTTACAGTGACAGATGTATCCTGAATCACTTTCGATAAAAGGGTTATCTACTCAGTGAACCGTGTTTCCTCACATCTTTGCATAGTCTCACATGGTAACGGAGATCTCCAAGTTGGCCTATTTTCGCATCTAAGCAGAAAGTTGTGGGTTCAAATTGCATGTCAGTACTTGAACTCATGTGGTCTAAAATGACACTCCAGTGCAGTGTTGGGAGTGTGCTTTGTCAGTAGGTGTTGTCCTTCAGATGAGATGTTAAACCAAGATCCCGCCTGCCTGTTAAGGTGGACATTCAAGAACCCATGGCACTATTTGAAATGAGAAGGGAGTTTCTCCCAGTGTCCTGTCCAACAATCCCCCAAATATAAATTGGTAATTAATTTCATGGCTGTTTGTGGGGCATTGCTGGGCACAATTGAGCTTCTGTGGTTGCCTACAAATACACAGTCACTCCATTTCACAGTAAATCCTATGAAGCATTTTGAGATGACCTTCTGATGTGATAAGACGCTTATAAAAAGGATTATTATAGCGCCTTTCAAGTCGGGAAGATGTCCCAAGACTTCCTCCCAACTTGAAAGGTGCTATACAAATGTAATCCTGTTGCATTATTATTATTTTCTCTCCACGAACCCAGTGTAAAGTTCATCACCTTTACAGTCTTTGGCAGAGAGCTGCACTCTTTGCCAGTTTTGTGTGTCTCACCCTGTATATGCACTTTTATATCTGCATCTTCGTGTATGCCTGTTGTCGTTGCACTTTCAACTATTACGCCTCCAAAACTCTGGGAACATGTGATAAGTAGGGGATGCCAGGTTAGGAAGCGATTACTGAGATAGCCCTCATCAGTCATACTCTCTCTCTCTGCGACCAGTGGAAGCTCCCTCTACTTTCTTGTTCTACTCAACCTCGCTGCTACTTTTGACACACTTCACCATTGATTCCTCCGCTTTGTCCCTTCTTGCTCATCTTCAGGTCGCGCATGAAAATCTTCCTCTTCGACCATGCTTAAAGTCACCTCCCCTCTCCCACTGGCTCTGCGTCATACTCTGCCACTGTCAAGCGCCCTGGGATGCTACCCTATGTGAGGGACACTATATAAATGCAAGTTGTTGTTGTGATGGTGCAGTTATGTTGCAAAAGTAAGTGCAGGTCCTCTGCCGTAGGGAGCAGCTGTTCTTAGACAGTAGAGACTCTTGCTGTGACAGTATCAGAAACTGCAAAAGGCACCCACAGGGAGACAAACGCAAACATTTTCCAGTAACAGTTTGTACAATTGCTTGCCATTTTACTGGACAATTTCCTTTGACTCCCTTATTTGTAGGTAGTACAACAATTTGTATTTTCATAGTGACCGTTATGTGGGGGATAATTTATTGGAGCGACACATGGATGGTGTTGGATGCTAAGCAAGGAAAATGGGGGAAGGAGGGTGAGACCGTAGGCATGGTTGAAGTGGTAGGTTTTAGAGTGGGATTTAAAGACTGAGAGAGAGGGAGGGCGTTCCAAAGGAAGAGGTATTGTTGCTGAAGGTTCAGCCACTGATGGTAGGGTGGAAGGATCAGGGGATGCAAAGCAGGCTGAGTGAGCCGAAGAGAGGGAGTGAGCTGTAGAATGATATAAAAAAGATTACAGAGATAGGATGTGAAGGGGTTGATAAGTTAGTGTGAGAACCTTGTCACCAAATCAACTGGGAGATGGGAAGCTAGCGAAGAAACTTGGTGAGGATTTGAGTGTTGGCCATGTGGAGTTTGGCGTGGGTGACGATATGGAGTTTTGAATGAGTTGGAGCTTGTGGATGGTGGAGCTAGGAAGAGTAACAAGGAATGCTTTAGTTTAATTGGGAGGTAACAAAGGCATGAATGAAGGTTTCAATATAATTTTGTATGAGATAGGGATGATTTGGGCGATGCAGTGAAAGTGAAGAAAATTGGTCTTAGTTAGAGTTCAGACGAAGAGAGATCTGAGGATTGTACCGAATGCCAAGGTTGTGCACTGGTTGTGTGAATTTGAGAGAAAGATCAGGGAAGTTGAGGAAATGAGGAGATATTGGCAGAGCCAATAACTTCTGTCGAGTCCTGTTGAGCTGCAAGAAAATCAGGCTCATTCAAGTTTTGATATCTGACAGGCAGGTGGAAAGAATGTCTCTGGACCTGGAATCAAGATGAGAAGTGGAAAGGTGCACATGTAGAAGTTAACCCCATGTCTGTGGATGATGTCTCCAAGAGGGAGCACTAAATAACGAGAAGGAGAGGAATATGAGTGGAATCCTGAGGTACTTGACAGCTGATCATGTGAGGGCAGGAGGTGAAACTGTCAGAAGCAACAAAATGGTGGTGATGGGTCAAGTAGGATTGGGACCAGGGAATGTGTAAGTGGGTAAGGAAGGAAAGGCGCGTGAGGAGGATGGAGTGGTGAAGTGCATTAAAAGCAGCAGAGAGGTTGAGGAGAACAAGAAAGTAGAGGGAGCCGCCGCTGGTCACAGAGAGAGAGAGTATGACTTTGATGAGGGCTATCTCAGTAATCGCTTCCCAACCTGGAATCCCCTACTTATCAAAAAGGGGCACTGACACTTCCTCCCGTGCTACATACCGGTGGGGGGCAGGTGGTTCCTCCTGTAATCTCTGTCTGTTCCTGCTGTATCCCAATAGAGGCTGTTGAAGCTGACTTCACTATCACTCCACTTATTGGAGTGTTCTGCACAGCACTACATTCAGCTTCAAGGATAGATACTTCACAATGATGAATGGTGGTATTACCTGTACTAAATACTTTGCATCACTGCAATGTTAATGTCATCCCTTTTTGATGCCTGTATGTTGTGAATGTATCCTATATCCCCAAATAAGCCTCTTATAAATCATCAGCCGCCCACTGATGCCTACCAGACTAGCACAAAAAAACAATCTTTTCATTTTAATGTCCCAACCTCTATAATTGCCCACCTCCGCCCATACCTCACAACCAACGCAGCCGAAACCCTCCTCCTCATCTTCGTTACTTCGCTGCTGGACTATGCCAACGCCCTCTTCGCTGATCTCCTCAGCTCCACCTTATACAAAATTTAATTAATCCAAATCTCTGCCGCCCAGATACTCAACCGCACAAAACTCTGTACCTCATCACACCAGCCCTTGCCAAGCTCCACTGGCTCTCAATTACCGAACAGATCGATTTCAAGATTCTCTCATTTGTTTTCAAATCCCTTCATGCCCTCGCACTTCCCTACCTATCAATCTGTTTACCCCTTCGTCCACCACCTACTGCCTCCGCTCAGCTGTCTCTGACCTCATTCTTAATCGTGCTTATGGTCACCTCTCCCCCTCCCTGTACCCCTGGCTCAGGGTCAGACTCCATCACTGTCACGGCTCATGTGAAGGCACTATATAAATGCAAGTTATTGTTGTAATTGTGTGGCTGGCAAAATGCACTATTTATTCATTAATCAGGTTTTGGGACATCTATCAGGGCTCATTATTGTTGCCTTTTCTTACTGACTCTGAGTTTGCCCCTAAAACTAAAATTGTATTGTAAATCCAATGACAATATAGAAAACTAATGATGAGGGTGGAATACCACCATTCTCAATAGGTGGCGCTAAATATTTTATGGTAATGTTCACACTACTTGAAGAATTTCAGTGGAAATGTATTTTAGATTCATTCAAAGTCACTCACAGCTAATGCTGTCTATAAACTGTCATCAAGTTAGAAGGAAGCTGTTAAAACACAATTTAAGAAACAATTACTGAATGATTGAATAGAAATAGTTATATACTTTTAAACGGAAACAGATGTACATCCTTTTTTTAAAGATAAAAATGTGAATGTTGTGTACGCATCAAAGTCATAGATGTCTGTGCCATTGAATGGAATATTTTCAACCATTGCCAACCAATATCAGTATCAAACACTTCTGGGTCATTTGTGTTGCGGCTTCCATTGAGGTTGCCTTGAGACTGCGAGACCAGTGTGTACTGGACCTTGAATCTTGGATTACAAATCAGAACATGTTACACTAACGTTGTATGGATCACTGATGATGGCAGTTTTGGAACATGGGGATGGAGTCGTGTAGCTCTGGTTAGAACACTTGCTTCGTGCACGAGAGGACCTGGGTTCGATTCCCAGCCAGGTGAAATGTTGGGCAAGTTTCCTTATTCCACACACCTGTTTACCTAGCAGTAAGTAGGAGCCTGATTATTAGTCAATTGGCGGGGATAATAATTCCATCCCCCAAAAATAATAGTAGTGAAATTGGTCACTCAATCCACGACTGTTTGTGGGACATTGCTGTGTGCAATTGGCTGCCGTGTTTCACCCACAAAACGTACAGCCAATTCACTTTACAATATATTGTGTAAGTACTTTGAGATGTCTTGAAGATCTGATAAGGCATTATATCAAATGCAAGGATTACATTGTTATTATTTATAAGGATATAACACCTCATGTGATGATGATCACTTATCAAGCTAGTCAGTAAGTAACGTGTAGTGCAAACCAGTCTGACCTCAGCACAGTGGAAGCCAGCAGAAGCATAATTGCCAATGGAGTCTCTACCTGTGGAATGCAGCATTTGGGTGTTGCTTTGAGGGATACCTGCTTAATCTAGAAGAGCAACTCCAATAACAACCATGAAAACCTGGGCAGGGTATCATGTCCAACTATTGTGCTGAGGTTGGGGGGCAGAAGGAGGAGGAGATGGATGGAAGTTTTCCCATTTGCAGCCAGTTGAAGACTTCTGGCATGTGATAACTTATTCCATGTTGCAATTTTCACCATATGGTGTGCAGGTCCAGTCATGACTCCTCAAAAAGGGAATTGAAGCTTTGGAAAGTGTTCAGAGAAGAATAAGGAAAAACAAATGATCATATTGAAACTTCACAGTAATTACTGTTAAATGTAATGACTTGTATTTGTAGTCATTGTTTTGACCACAAAATACAGTCAATCCACTTTGCAATACGTTCTGTGAAGCGTTTTGAGACATCTTAACGATGTGCTAAGTCACGATATAATAATAATAATCCTTGCATTTGATATAGCGCTTTTCACATCTGCTAAACATCTCAAAGTACTTCACAGAATATACTGTAAAGTGAATTGACTGTAGATTTGTGGGCTAAATGTGGCAGCCAATTGCACACAGCAGTGTCCCACAAAAAGTCGTGGATTGAAGTGACCAATTTATTATTCTTTTTTTCTTGAGGGATTATATCAAATGCAAGGATTATTATTAATATTTGTAGATGAACAAGACACCCAATATGCCCACAGCAATGTCCCATAAACAGTCAGGAGATGAATGGAAAAGGAACTGGAGGATTATTGGCTCGGACTCTGGGACAAGCTTCCTTCTTGTGAATAGAACTGGGATTCTTTAACATCCACCTGAATAGGCAGATGAGGCATCTTTTTTGAATGACAGCACCTCCAACGATGCCGTGCTTCCTCAACATTGCACTAGAGCAACATTCTGACCATTCTGACCATAGCATCCTTGACCAAGCTGACATTTCCATACGTAGGACTAGAAGTCGTAAAGAATAAAATCACCAGTTTAGAATGAGACGAATGGTCAGAAGATGTTTCCCCCCAACCTAGAGACATATGTGAAACAAGCTCTCTGTTTAAATAGTTGATTTCGGGCAATTGACAGCTATAAAAGAGTCACGGTCAGTATCTATTGAGAAGGAAAACTGAGCTCACAGGGATAGTAAGAGCTGTATTGTTTTATCTTGGGCGGGAGGATGAGAAACTGCAATGTAGAGGATCTGCTGGAAGGAAGATAGGTTATCATGCATGAGTTGTGGATGCACAAATGTTCTGCAGTTTTTTTGTTCATGTGCTTTATGTCCTCAAAATAATGCTTTCTCCCATAGCAGTCAATATACTTAATTTCCCATTCCCTTGTGAATGATATTGCAGCTTAATTATAGAATCATAGAATATTACAGCACAGAAAAAGGCCACTCAGCCCATCTTGCTTTGGAAGAGCTTCCAATCAGTCCCACTCCCTCGCTCTTTCCCCATACTCCTGCAAATTTTAAGTGCCAATTATTGCTGATTTATAGGCAATGTTAAACTGTGGAAGTTTAGGTCCCAGAAAATGAGTTCCTCAAATTATCATACCTTGTTTAGGATAACCACACAGTAGATAGTTTAATAGTATGTACTTTATATTCTTTAAAAGAAAAACATCATTTAACCAGTCATTTAAACAGAGGCGTGTGGAGTAAGTTTCCTTACTCCGCACGCCTTTTTTCCCTAGCAATAAGTAGGTTGTTAATTGATTGGCGGATCACTTTTCCTTGGATAATAATCCCTCAAAAAACCTAATAATAATTTAACACTGCTGTGTGCAGTTGGCTGCCATGTTTTGCCCACAATTCACTTTACAGTATATTCTGTGAAGCGCTTTGAGACATCTAGAAGACGTGAAAAACCCTATATCAAATGCAAGGATTATTATTATTATTATTGTGTGACTCATACACATCTCGGTATAAACCTTTTCTGTCTGTATTCTGAACTACTACTAATAATAATATTAACTGAAGTGACCAATTTATTATTATTTTTTTCTTGAGGGACTATTATCAGACTTGTGGAGTAAGGAAACTTGCCCAAGGTTTTGTCCTGCGGGGAATCCAACGCAGGTCTCTTGCTTGCGAGGCGAGTGCTCTAACCACTGAGCTACAGGACTCCACGAGCGTACTATGTCGTATGCTCACTGTTATAGAGTAGATACTATAACAACAACATTTTGTTTTCATGTGGGGAGGATGTCGCAAGATGCTATATAGCACAGTATTCAAGAACCGGACCAGCTGTACTGTATTTATTGAATTGCAATCAACTTTATACATTTTTTCTGACCGTTCAAATGTGCATCAATGTTGATTTTTATATATCATATTATCAGGGGAATGAGCCAAAGATGCCTGACCACATCTCACAACTGTATAATAACCATTTAGCCATCTATAAAAATGATACCTGTCTCCTGTAAACATGGCCCTACCTCGTTCCCGTGCTCTGCCTGACAAATGTTACCTTCCATTCTGTGTGTACTGTTATGATACTTTTTTTAGACTGTCTTGCACCGACTTTTCATTTTAGATTCTCACCAATTTTCCCTTCCCGATCTTGACAAGTAGCCAGAGTGATTATTTTTTTTCAGGCATAAAGATATTGCCACTGGCAGAATTGCTGAGAATGGTTGAAATTTACTGCAGGTCTAGTTTATGGGATATGTCTGGCACTATAACAAAGATCAAATCTGAATGCAGGACGAAGCTTTACAGCAGCACAACCTGCACAAATGCAGATTGTCTTAAAATCAGCACACACACAGGTCTTTTTTTTTACAGCTTTACATAAAGCAGCAGACTTGCTGTCAATGCTTGTTTTGGATAGCTTATATTAAAAAAAGCTCAGTAGCTAAAGGCACTGCTTGATCTTCTACTGAATCGTATAGATCAAAAGATTCCAAGTGTGGATTGACTCCAAGTGTGTTCTCAGATGGGGCACTGGTGAGGTATTGAAATAGGTCCTCGCATTCCTGGGCTAGGGAGAGCAGAAAGGCCTCACTTCATCACTATTTGTTGCTCCTTGCTGGTAAGTGTGCATATGTCAGACGGGGACAATATTAGACCGTACTGTGAAGCTCTCTAGTTGAGCAGCCTGCCAGCACTCATTGTCTGGGCTCACACATGAAAAACAGTCATTTGCACGATGAACTGGAAAGTTGCCGTTGACTGTGGAAGTATATCAAAGTACAAGTCTCTACCTTCAGGAGAGGAGTGGAGAAAATAGGAAAAAAAGATTGTTTAAATGGTGGGTTCTCATAGTATTAGAACAAACTAACTTCGAGGAGCGACTGAGCTTGACAACGTAACTGAGCTGAATTAATATACATAGCTGAAATGCCAAGATTGCTGAAGCATTTTAGGTTAATGACTCTGTATACATGGACTAGTAAAAATCCAGCATCTTTTTGCTGTAGACTCCTTTTGGATAGTTCACCTGATAATATATATCACTGAAATTCATCAGTTATACAAACATATATATATGTATATACCATAATAAATAAATAACTAAATGGTCAGAAAATAAAAAAAGATGTTAGAGTTCACCATAATTCAATTTGATGGTATAACTTTTGCAATGGATGCAGATGACAATGAATCTCAAAGTAACACATACATATTTTTAATTCTGCAGCATTTATATTTATTATTCCTCATATTTTTCCCCTTCAATTATATTTTTTAACCAGCCCTTTCGTGTTACTTTCTGTCACGAAGGCTGGAGATCAATGTAAGTCTCATTAAGCTATTACCTAATGATAACCTATTACAAGATACCCTTGAACAGTGTACTCCATTTCTTCTCTCTATCCTTACAATCCAGTCAAAAAACCCAGGAAAACCTGAGTTAGAATGTTTTTTGAGGCTATGCATCAAGCTTATGTTTCCCAGTTGAGGGACCAACACTACGAATCAGAGCTATCTCTTCCTATGACTTTTATGGATTATGTTTGTAATTGGGGTGTCCTCCTAACATGATAGATGCTATACAAATAAAATTTGTTGTTGTTCAGCAAGTAGGTGATCTTGAATTGATGAAATTAACACATTTCCGGAAAAGAGGGCTAAAATATTTAAATTGTTCTATGGAGGCAATATTTCTATGGCGTTTGCAACTCTCATCTTGTCTTATTTCACAAGCTTCTGAATTTTTAAGAATTGGCAGTTTAATACAAGTGTACACCAACAACATTTGGAGGCTAAAACAGACTCACATTGCCAATACCATTTTTCTTGCTTATGCCATGGCAGCACAGCAAATCTGTAGTACTTAAAGTGATTATGTCAAGACCGCTAAGAAGTTAGGTCACAGCTGATTGCTGACATATAGTCCTGATATGTCATGCCAAATTAGGCAGATGTAATAAATACACCTGCCTCTCTCTGAATACTAATGCATCACAAAAATAAAGAATATGTTTTCAAGGCAACTGTATATAATCTTTAACAGAACGGGCTTTGGAATTTTTTTTTCAATTAGTTGAATCTCAAAGTAATACATACAGTCCAATACAATACAGTCATCTTAATAAATAATTAAAAATAATCCTTGCATTTAATATGGCAGCGCCTTATCACATCTTTGTGACTTCTCAAAGCGATTCGCAGAATATACTGTAAAGTGAATTGACTGTGTATTTTGAGGGCGAAACGCAGCAGCCAATTGCACACAGCAATGTCCCATAAACCGTGATGAATTGAGTACTATTCTTTTTTGAAGGAATTATTATCCCGGAAAAGCGATCTGCCAATTGACTAACAACCTGGTTCCTACTTACTGCTAGGTTAACAGGGGCTTGTGGAGTAAGCAAACTTGTCCAACGTTTCGCCCTGCCGGGAATTGAACGCGAGGCGAGTGCTCTAACAACTGACCTACGGGACTCCACAGCTTGATTATTTATTGTTGTTCATTTATATTTTTAAGCTTTTTCTAACGTGCAGAAATTGTGTAATGTAATACTGTAATACAGTGGATCAGAATTGAAGTACACCATTTTAAAAATGGGTGGTTAATCGAAGGGAAATGCTTGCATTTTTTTCAAATTTTTACAATATTATGGGATCTATTGTTACTATTATTATCTAACTTGGGCTCTAAATCAATAGATTCCTTAAATATCAAAAATGAACAATAACTTGCATTTATATAGTGCCCTTCACACAGAATAATATCTTGGAGAGCATTACAGTGGGGCTAGGAGAAAGGTGAAAGGTGACCATAGGTGTGGTTGAAAAGGTAGGTTTTAATGTGGGATTTGAGGATAGATTAGATAGGTTAGATGTGAGGTGGAGGGATAGAGGCAGGGAGTTCCAGAAGTTGAGGGCTTGATCACTGATGGTAGCATAGAGGTGGCGGTCTATGTGTAGCAGACCTGTGCTGAGTAGATTTGGTGGGAAGGGGAGTAGAGTACTCTGAGATCTGTAAGATAAGGAAGATGCTAGGATGTGAAGGCATTTGTTTTTAAGAGTCAGGCCCCTAAAGTCAATCCGCTCATAGAACGGTAGTCAGTGGAACCTAGTGAGGATTGGGTGTTGGTCATGCAGTTTGGTTTGAATGAGGACGTGTGATGAAGTTTTAGATTAAACTGCGGGGATTTGTAGGTGACCCCTCCTATCAGTGTTCTCAAAGTCACCATCCTGACGCCAGTTTATCCATTTGCCATCCATTTTGAGGATAGCAATTGGTCATTTAGCTTTTCATTACCATTTAGTGGAATCATGGGTTTACTATGAGTTTTATTAAAATTTTAATCCTGATAATATCAGCAGTTCATCCTCCACACATTCAAGTAATACATGAAACATGACCAACTTAACACTTGCTATGATCTGTTATTATTCGCCATGGAAATGATTCAGTGCAGGACCACTGCTTCCCATTAACAAGGATTCATTACTAGGCTAATTAGTTTTAACGTAAAAGGGCACATGAATCATCCTCTTCAGTGTACATTTTCTGCTCTTTTGCTTAATTTACCTAAATGTGAAAATGAGTCTGTGATACACTTATTGGATAGGTTACTTGTGGATCAGCAAAGAATGGAAAAGGAAAATGTTTAATGTTTGCTAAATAGATACAGTACTTAAAACTTACTGTAGCCTACTTTTCTTTTCCTTCTTAATTCAGATCCTAAGTTAGAATACAATATTTGCAATATTGCTTACTAAAGTTTATTGGGTACGGTTCAAAGAATTTCTGCTCCACACATCATTAAAATGACTTGGGCACAAAGGAAAGGCCTACTTGGTAACGTTCAACATTTACACAAATCACTGTTTAAGCTGTGATCAGAATATGTTCCTATTATTTTCATTGCTACCGGATATTCAGTAAAAAGCTAAAACAAGTATACTCTCGGGGGATATACTCGCTGCTTCAATAGAAAGGCAGCAATGGTGTGGAAAATAGCTTGTTTATTTTCTATTTATCTTGCAGTTTAGTTACTGCAAAGCAAAGTTGGAAAATAAACAAATGTTGACGTGCATTGCCATACAATTCTATTATGCATCGATTAAGACATTGTACATATCTAAAGGGGCTCAAATATTCCTGTACAAGCACAAAAATAATAAGCAAAACAGACTCTTCAGCCCAAAAATAAATACCTGATTTATCCTACAGAATTTCCCTCTTATCCCCAAGCCATTGGCATGAGTGACCCAGATTCATTAATGTTGACCGAGTCTGCTAACCAGGATGCATTGACTAACATACCATCCAGTATGCACAACAACTTAATTTTCTTTTGGTACTGTCTCAAAGTGCTTTACAGAGATGGTGCTGGACTCGCTATGACCTGAGCAGGCAGTGAGTGAGAGGTAACTATAGGTAGATTGAAGAGGGAGGTTTCCAGGAGCCTTTTAAAGACAGATAGAAAAGTGGGGATTTAGGGATGGAGTTTCCAAGTTGGCTGAATATGGGATGAGGGACATGCAGAAAGCTCAAATTTGCTGAACAGTGGAGACGGGTAGGAGAGTGAGGCTGAAGAAGGTCACAGGGTGGGGGGTGGGGGAGGAATTGTAGGAATTTGAGGGTGAGAGTAGGGATCTTGATATTAATCCACCGGGAGCTAATGGGATCTGGTGAGCGAAATTTAGTGTCAGGTTGTGAGCAGCTGAATTTTAGATGAATTAGAGTTTGTGGATAGCAAAGTTGGGGAGGAGGGAAGAAGAGGCCAAATCTGGAGGTAGCAAATGTGTGAATAAGAGTTTTGGCTGCATAAAACAAGTGGGGGGTGGGTGAGGGGGTGGAGGTGGTATAACTGGCTGCTTGATGAGTTTTTAATCAAGCAGCCACTTACACCCCCGAGGATTTACTTGTGATAGCTTTTTACTGCATATCAGTAGCAATTAAAATAATAGACACATGAAATAGGGGCATGAAATAGGACTGGGGATGGGCAATATGGTGAAGATGAAGAAAAGCATTCTTGGTCAGGGAAGAACGGAGAGCTGAGGGTTGAACACAACACTGAGGATGTTCACTAGCTCAATGAGATATGTGACTGTACATTTCATAGGTGAACTCCAATCCCAATTTTCACACAGCAATGTCGCACAAATTGCCATGAAGTGAGTGACCATATGCATTTAAGTGCTCCGAGATATTACCCCGCATGAAGAGCCCCGTATAAATGTAAGTGTACCTGTTCTTGTTAATTTTATTATCGGGATTATTGACCAGAGAACCAGGAGACGATGCAGGTGCCTAGTTCTGGATGGTCTGCAGCTTGTGTAAGGGAGGAGCTGGAAGTCCAGTGGGACCCTGCTATGCGCAATTGGCTGCGGTGTTTCGCCCACAAAATATGCAGTCAATTAATTTATAATATGTTCTGTGAGCCCTTTGAGATGTTTTGATGACATGATAAGGTGCTATATCAATGCAAGGATTATTAATATAATACAGCTTACAAATCAACTTGCGCCACTTAAAAATTAGACCCCAATGTGTTATCCTTTTAATGATGATCATAAATGTTCATTGAACACAATAGTAAGACAAACAAGGACAAACTAGGACGTGATAAAGTGCTTTAACAAAATGTAAGGATTATTATTATTATTTAGATAAACTAGAAAACATGATAGGCTGAAAGTCCCTCCCCTGTACAGAAAAAGTGTATATTGCTATGTTCTTCTTGTTATATCACAGGTACCCGGGCTTCCTTTATTGCAAACTATGCATTACTGGCTCATTCGATTCACATATGTTACAAATAGTCTAAAGTTATAGTCACCCATTTCTCAGGCCTGGAACCCTAACTAAAGGACTCGGCACTAAGAGAGCTGGAGCAGAACAGAACAGCTATTCTCCAGAAATGGCTTAACAAAGTCATTTGGAAATTCAATCCTAATTACACCTATTTTCTCCCAGAAGACTGAATGAAGAAACAAAACGCTAACTCTACATCTTATCTGCCAATTAGAAATCACAAGAGAAGCCATTAATACGATTTGTATCTATCCTCTCCACTGCTATCTCTTTTAGTCTCATTGCCATGGTGATCTGAACCATTACGCCACTGGACCTCAGCTTGAGGCAGTGGAGGGATGCTCCACTCATTACCTCCTGGGTTGTTGCTCTTTGTCTTTAATTATCTACAAATATATACTCTTGTGCACAATCTTGTGTGAGAGACCATCAGCTAAGGGTAAGAATTAACACTTGCTAGACCGGATTTTAGGCTGCATTGGAGATAATTTGATATTTGAAAGACTTGGGAATTCAGAATAATAATAATAGTCCTTACAGTTGGTATAGCGCCTTTCATGCCAGGAGGACTTTTCAAAGCACTTCACAGGAATTACGGATGTGACAACCCATTTGCACAAAGCAGTGTCCTATAAATGGCCATAAAGTGAATGACTCAATTTTTAAAAACAATTAGCAGCTTATTGGCTCGCACATTGGAAGAAATTTCCTTCTCTTTTTGAATAGTGTCATGGGATTTTTAACGTCACCTGAACAGCTAACATCATCAACTTATATAGTATTTATATACGCAGGCTAGCGTCCTGGAGCGCAGGCAGACAGGACTTTGATTTAATGTCTGATCCGAAGGATGGTACCTCCGACAATGCAGCGTTGGACTGGTGTCAGCCCAGACTTTGAGCTCAAAATCCCGACATGGAGCTTGAAGTCGGAGGTGAGAATGCTACCAACAAAGCCAGGCTGATGGAGTATTCCTGATGAAGGGATCCAGTATGGCGAGCGTTTGAAGTGAACAAGTGTAACCATTAAAAACACAAGTAGTTTATTAAAAAACTTTGTGTTGCAGAATGTTTCATAGAATGACCTTGTGCAAAAAAAATTCTCTTTTATCACCATTACGTATTATTCTCCAACAATTGCGTCTTTAAAAAAACACATGCTATTTAAAAAAAACTATAAATGTATTTGGTTAAAATGTCTTAACTACAGTAAACCATATAATTAATGTGGTTCAAATGTCTTGTACTTTCTTCTTCAATTGTGTAGTCTACATTCTTAAACACATCTCCGCATTTCCACATTCATACAAAAGCTGACGTACCTAAATGCTATATTTGGCTAGTAAAGGTGCTTTGTGCTATCTTTGGCACATGTAATTAGAGATTAAAGAAAATCTGGGGATTGTTGGCTAGTACATCAACAAAGCAGCACACCACCAGCACCACATTGGAATGTCAGATTGTGTTAGCTCAATCTACAACGACAACTTGCATTAATTTCACGCGGGGTAGCGTATCGGAGCGCTTGACAGTGGCGAAGCCTGATCCCGATCCAGTGAGGGATAACAGGAGAGGTGACTGTAAGCACAATCAAAAAGGAAGGTCTTTAGGCAGGATTTTATAATGAGGAGGGAGGAGCAAGGTGGAGGGATTGAGGGAGAGAGTTCCAGAGTTTCGGGGAATAGTGGCTGAAGGCACGGCCACCGATGGTGGAGCAGAGGGGATGAGGGACAAACAGGAGGCCGGAGCCAGCCGAGCAGAGTCAGCGGGTGTTGGGGTGGGGGGGGAAGCAAATCGGATAGGTAGGGAGGTGTGAGGGCATGAAGTGATTTGAAAACGAGTGAGAGGATATTGAAATTGATCCGTTTGGAAATTGGGAGCCAGTGCAGCCTGGCAAGGACTGGTATGATGGGGAATTTAGTTGACCACTTAAAAATAGCTGGGTGCTCCAGAACCTTCAAGAAATCCATCTAAACTGGACCATGGTGAATCAAGCTGATGCTGAAACCATCTTTGCAAAATGGTCTTGTCCCAGCAATCAAACTCTAGCGAGATTTGCTTTCAGATCATACAAGTCCATTACAATTTATACAGCACTCCTTACAGTGAAAGGTTGGCATAATTGAATTTTAGTTTGTGACATATATGTTCAGTTTCAGGGTTTAGGAAGAGCCACTCTAGACATCATGTAATTTTATTCAGGTTTATATTCATTGTGTTTATTGTAACTTATCTTTACTGGCTGCGAAAGTGCAATTCAGCAGTGAAGATAGCAATTTGAATTGGCAAAATCTGAAACAAGACTGTATCAATGTGTACAGTTCATTCTATTATGTGGAGAGTACATGACATGACACGACTTCATTTAAGTCAGTCATGTAATCGGTGTTACCAAACTGAGGGCATGTCTACCCTTTGCCATGTCCAAGTACAGATGCACAAGTCAGGTACATAATTGTGCTTGTGTTATTTTGGACCAAATGAGACCAAACGGACTGAAGAGCCTTCTTCATCCAAACTTCTCTTTTGAACTTGTGGTTAATGGGTTACTTGTGAACGTGAATATTTCTCTTGTAGTACCACATTCTGACAGCAGGTGTTGCTAGGAGAGATTTTCACTTAAAATTTCTAAGTCTCGCTTTGGTGACAAAAGATTTTTTTTAGTGTATTTTTAAAAAGAGAATGATTACATATTCTGTTTGGTATGCTTTTTAAGTATTTAAAATATTTTATTCTGAGGTAAATCAAATTTTCAACTTCAATGTCAAAAGCATTGATTGTGTTTAAATGAAAGCAAAATAGAAGAATGCCAGGGAGAGCATTTTCGTACATCATCACAAAACAATAATAATAATAGTAATCCTTGCATTTGATATAGAGCCTTATCACATATTTAAGATGCCTCAAGGTGCTTCACAGACTATAATGTAAAGTGTAGTGACTGTATATTTTGTGGGCAAAACATATTAAGCTAGGTCATTCTCAATAAGCATCATTTAGCTCTCATTGCAAAGAGGATGAGACTCTGCTTAGGCTTCTCAATAAGGGAGCAATATCAAGATCATAATGCTGGGACAGAGATCAATGTACTCAATCCTTTGGATGAGATGTTAAACCGAGGCTTCATCTCTTTGTTCAGGTGGACATTAAAGATCCCATGGCCCTATTGAAAAAAGAAGGGAGTTTCTCCCAGTGTCCTGGCCAACAATCCTCCAAATAAATTGCTATTATTATTAATATTATTATTATATTCATTTTATTTGCTGTATGCAAATTGGCTGTCAAGTTCACCCCCACAAAAAAACTTTACCGTGCATCCTATAAAGTGCTTTGAGACATCCTCCCAACTTGAAAGGTGTTATACCAAATGTAAGGATGATTATTATTAATAATAATAATAATTAATCCTAAGGTCTGAATGACTGATGTAGAGGAGGATCAAATTGAGGTGATCCTGCTTAAGAGAAGGGAGAGAAGGTAATATCCTCCATGATTACTGCTTTCCTGTAAGGTGAAGTTGAGAAAATGAGGGTCGTGGAGAATGGCAAGCCAATTGAATTTGAGTAATGTCAATGTGTCCTTCATTAGATTATAAATATGAGTGTCATTTGTTTCAATGAAAGATAAATCCAGAAAACAATACAAGTATATGATAGAACCCTCCTATGATCTGTGTATATCTCAAACGTATCTTGGTTTGTGAGAATAGTTTCTGCTCTGTTGGTAAAGTGCTTTGAGAATCTACAGTAGTTCAAATTCTTTCTTTCTTTAGGGCAGACATTCCTTGCCTATTACAATATTCTCGTCATGGTGCATTCTGTTACTACAGCCTGATCGCTCCTTCTTATTACCTCATTGTTCTCTATTCTTCTTGCTGAACTCTCTCACTCTGACTGACTTCTAAATGTATACTTTCTCTGCTTTGGTGCCTATATAAACAATAACTTGTATTTCTTCATGCGTGGTAGAGTCTTGGAGCACTTAGCGGTGGCTGAGCTTGACGTCGAGCTTGGGAGAGACGGGAGGTGACCATAGGCATGGTGGAAGAGGGAGGTCTTAATGTGTGATCTAAAAATTGTTAAGAGGTGGCAAGGCAGAGAGTTCCAGAGTCCATCCCTCGAAACTCAGTTTTTGCACTCTCCTTTTACATCACACAATACATACATCTTTCCTTCTCCTGAATGGTTTCTACAATCTCTCAAACAGTCAGTGTAAATGTTTCCCTTTAGCTTTTTAATCTTATTTTGGTGGGGATACAACCTCCCAGTTATAAATAAATAAATATAAATAATGATCCTTGCATTTTGATATAGCACTTATCACGTCTTTGAGACGTCTCAAAGCTCTTCACAGATTATACTGTAAAGTGAATTGACTGTATATTCGTGGGAGAAAGCAGCAGCCAATTGGGCACAGTAGTGTCCCACAAGCAGTCATGGCCAAGTGACCTTTTTTTNAAGGAATTATTTCCCCCAGAAAAGTGATCCGCCAAACGACTAACAACCAGTTTCCTACTTACTGCTAGGTAAACAGAGGTGTGTGAAGTAAGGAACTTTGCCCAACATTTCACCCTGCCCGGGAATCAAACTCAGGTCTCTTGCTTGTGAGGCTAGTGCTCTAACCACTGAGCTACAGGACTCCACATAAAGGTTCAATACCTCTGTGTTAACATAAATTCTCACTGTTAGCATAAATTTCCTTAACTCCTCCTATGAGGGGTGGGTGATGAAGGTAAAGGCGAGATACCAACCTATCAGAGACTGCTTATCGCCAAAGTATGAGAAAAAGCATGGGAGGATTAACCTGAAGTTGATCCTGAAGTTGTTGGATAAAATTGATCATTCACATCATGGCGGTTTATGGAACATTGCTGTGTGCCAATTAGCTGCAACTTTTGCCTATAAAATACAGTCATTACATTATACAGAAAGTGCTCCAAGACGTTATTAAATGCTCCGTGATTTTATCCTGTGTGAAGGACGCGATATAAAATGCAAGTTATTGTAAATCCTCTGAAGTACTTTGAGACATCTCCCTCAGGATGGGAAAGGAGCTATATCAAATGGATGAATGATTATTTTGTTGAAAATAGAATCCTTGACTTTATTGTAGATCAAAATGATCAGAAACACAATCTAAGAGAACTTAAACAGCTAAACTAGTGTAGCTAAAGATTGTTAGAGGTTAATAATTTGTCATGGTACAAAATGCAAGAAATCATGAATAAATTGCAGGAAAAATTGCTTAAATTATGTCGACAAATATGATGAATTCCCTATGCACTGAAATGAGCTGAAGAGAACACGAGTCCAAATGAGCATCCATTTTCGATATATGGGTGAAAACAGATGATAGATTGGGCAGCATTGTACATATAAACCAGTTTTCACTTTTTAAAGTAAATTGCAGCTCCAGAGAGCAGTCTTAACAGTACTGAGAGGGAATACTGTAGTCAGACCAAGTTTAGCATGTAGTTGTAGATGCACTGCCTTAAGTAGGAGCAATCAATCTTGCGCAGTCCCATTTTTAGTAGGCGATGCGCAAATTAAGAATGGCAGCTTTGAGGGCAGGAACATTTAACCCGAGGCCTGAAATTTATCATAATCATAGTTTTAAGAACGTTGCCTTAATATTTAGAATTTTAGAAAGGTCTTAAATTCAGTATTAATTTTGGTGGTGATTTTTAAGAGCTGCAGAAAACCAACTTATAAAATAAGAATTTAAAAATTGAATTGATAAATGTTCTCAAATTCTGCACGATCTTAAATTTTAACATAATAGTCTTAGGCCTAGGACTATTAGAAACGTTAGCGTGAGGTGCATCTAATCGTTGTTTGGTGAAGAACGATAATGGGAGCTGAGTTTCAGGAGAAACACTGTATTGCGGCAATTTGAAGTAGAAAGGCCTATAAATTAGTTTTGAACATTTAAAAAATAAGACTACTGTATTGGGAAGTATTTATTCCCCTCAGTCGGCCACTCTCCCTCAATCTTACAATACAGACTTGTACTTATGTTGTTCTTTTTTGAAGGAGTTATGTGGGAATCATGCCCGTCAATGCTCTTAATGGCAAGCTACACGGTTTTTGCTGTTTAAAATCTAGGTGTACCCCAGTGCACATTCTGTGGTCCACTGTGCTCTAATGTACTGTATTTAGAATATTTTTAAAATTGTTCCACTTCTGAATTTTCCATTTTTCATCTTTGTAAGATTATCATTGTAACATCAGTTGTTCATATGTGATGTAACAATAACAACAACAACTTGCATTTCTATAGTGCCCCTCACACAGGTTAGTATTCTAGAGCACTTGATATAATGTGAGTCTTGACCAGTGCTGGGCTACCTTTGTAATGAATTCTCTTGATTGAATATTTCTTGATTTATACCATAAAGCAAGACAAATTCAATCAAGAAAAACCTGAAAACTAGGTCTACCCCCTAGAACATTTGAATGAGTAGATTTTGGACAATTGGACTTTGATGTTTTTTGCCTAAGCAACTTGACTCCTTCATCCAATGTAACAAAAACACATTGAGAATCTCAGGCTCTGCATGTATGGGGAGGGAACTCGAAAAATGTATGCACACAGGAAAATGTAATGGAAATTTCACATTGGAAATGTAGGCACCTACCTTTGGTATTTCTGTTGGAATTCCCGTCAGAAGTAGATCACACCAGATAATGTTAACATGGGTTGGAGCGATATCTCTCTGGTCACTAGAAAAATCCTTATTGAAGAATCTTGTTAACAAATAACAAAATTAATTTACATTTATATACCACTTTTCATGTTGGGAGGACATCTCAAAGCGCTTCACAGAATTTAGTGTCAAGTCCAGTGACTGTTTTTTGTAGGCAAATGTGGCAGTCAATTTGTGCACAGCAAAGTCCCACAAACAGCTGTAAGAATATAATAATCCTTGCACTTAAAACACAAGATACACAGCTTTGAAGCAAATGAACAATTGTATCTGGGGGATTGTTGGCCAGGACTTATCAAATAATTCAATGGGATCTTTAGCGTTCACCTGGACAGACAAACAGGCTTGCATTAATGTCTCATTCAAAGAATGACCTTTCGGACAATATGGTGAACTCCAGCACTGCATTGCGCTGTGACTCTCATCTGGGGGGGATGGTAGGTAAGCAGAGTTTCCTAGGCTCCAAGATGACATGTTTCAGAATGGAATATTGGAATTGAACCACCCTTCTGGCAGTCTTGGTAGTCCAGTTCCTGAGCCAGATGGGTCCGCAGTATTCCAGGGCACAGCTGATAACAGCACGGCTAGCCTGGCTCATCAGCAGGACTTGGAAGAGGAGACCTGTCACTAGGGGTAGGGAATCCTCCCACTCAGCTCCTGTTAACCCCACAAGTCAAAGCCCTAAACGATAGGGTGGTCCTTGCTGGACAAGCAGCAAGAAAGCTTGTCGGACAGTAATATCAATGGCAAGTTATACAGTTTTAGCTGGTTAGACTCCAGCCGTACCCCAACGCACACTCTGGGTTTCCCCAAGCCTTGGCTCTTGCCAACCTGCTCCTAATATTTTCTGGAATTAGGTAAGCAGGATGCATCCCTCTTGGGAGAGAGTGTGCATTCCATTCCAGCATTGTAGTTGGGATGCATGGTATTCTCAGTTTGGTTTGGATACTCTTAAGCATGGTGATGGGTTTCCTTCATGTTTTAGAAACCTGGCTGATCCCGCAAAAAATCAACTGAAATAATCCATTACCATGCCTAAGTTATGGATTGTTCTGCAGATTTTAAAACTCTGTAAATTCAATAAGGTTCTTGAAAATATTTAGACATCTCCCTAATTTCTGCTGAATTAAGATAGTATTCCCTAACCATCATGAAGTCAGCATGCTGTGGCTGGTTTCAGGCACAACATTTGTGACAGAATCATTGCGGGGAGGGAGGGTCATCTCTGGGACCAGTCAGGAGATTAAGATATTGATGGATTGCATTTTTTAGCAGTGTATTAACTAACACATCAAAGGTTGCAATTTTCACCCCATCGATCATGTTAGAAAAGCTGATATGTATTTAATCATGTGAGTAAACAGCTTGATCCTGTTGTGGATGGTAAATTTTCATTTGGATCTGAATTGATCTGACATGGATGAAGGGGGACCTGCCTCAGAACAATTTCTGATTTTCACTTACTTGGTGAGATGTGTTCAATTGTGGCAACACAGTAGCCAGATCATGCACTATGATGAACCTATTACTATTTCAAGAATTCAATGCTGATTCAGAGATCTTATAACTTATAACTGGAGTTCAGAATAAAACAGACTGGATTCTTGAACCCATGCTCAGCTCTAAGTTCCTTAAATTATTAACCTTCAATAATCTGAATAATAATAATAATCCTTGCATTTGATATGGCGCCTTATCATGTTGTCGTCGACGTCTCAAAGTGCTTTGTGGGATACACTGTAAAGTGTAGTGACTGTGTATTTTGTGGGGGAAACGCGGCAGCCAATTGTGCACAGCAGTGTCCCAGAAACAATCGTAGATTGAGTGACAATATTATTATCATTATTATTTTATTGAATTTTTGAAGGAATTATTGCCCCTAGAAAAGCAATCCGTCAATTGACTAACAACTAGGTTCCTACTTACTACTAGGCAAACAGAGGCGTGTGGAGTAAAGAAACTTGTCCAGCGTTTCGCCCTGAATGTTTAGAATACCAATTTTATGGAATTGAGAGCTCCTAAATTTGTAATGAAAGACAGCAAAAGCATTTTCTATTCTTGATGGGTACATGTAGTTTGACCTGTCAATTTCATATTTAAATGGTCCTGTTGTCTTTGATCCTTTACATTAGAACATATAGGAACAGGACTAGGCCACTTGGCCAGTTGAGCCTTTCTCCCTATTTCATGAGATTGTACCAGATCTTTTAATCCCATTTCCCGGTATTTTTAATACCCTTTCTAGCAATCTATTAGTAATCTCACTACACACAAGTCTTGTTATATGCTATTCATCCTGCTGTATTAAGCAGAGCTCCAATGTAACCACATGCAGGGGAGAGTAAACGTTCAAATATTTTTTATCCATTTGTGTAGGTCAGAGTAGAGACAAACCATGCTGATAATAAGATCGGGATCACAGATATAAAGGCCAATATCATTAAAATTTTAGCACCATTCACATCTTTTGAGAGTTTAAAAACTTTTCTATTTTGCCATAGCTAGAGGTCTTGTCTTAGTACATGTCTTAGTATATTCAACAGTCTTATTAAATTCTGTCATTTGCAAGTCTTAAATTCTGCAGAGCAATCCATAAATTCAGCATCATACCTGAGAAAAAAAATTTTTTAATCCTTGCATTTGTATTTCAGTATTTCAGTTCATTACGCAAGTCAATGTCCAAAGCAATGATATAGCAAATGTATTGACTGCAATTTTGTACATAGTGTATACATAATGTTCTCTGATGTCCTTCACATTACCTATGAGGCAGACTAGTATGATTATTGCTATCATGCTACAGCATTTAGTCCTGGATCATTAGAACAAATTTTCCTCCTTTTCCGCTAAGTCTCCAGTTGTCAGATCTGGTAAGTGATTTGCCAATATGCTCGAATGTACTGTTGAAATATTGGATAATAATTTTTAAAGTTATGTAAACAGAGGAGCCTGAAATAAATAAACTTTGATCACTTGCTCAGCCAGTGAAGACAATCAATGCCCTGCACATAATTTCTATTTGATCAGCAATGTATCTGATATGTATGGTAAGCAATCACCTTATCTAAGAGTATTCAAACAAGTGGGTTCCACTCATGTACGCCCCCTACCCATGGAAGTCTTTGGAATAGAATGCACACTCTCTCTCTGGAGGATGCATACTGATTACCTAATTCCAGAGGGTATTGGGTGCAGGTTGATGAGAGCCAAGGTTTAGGGACTCTTGGAGATTAACCAGCTAAAACTGCATAGTTTGCTACTGAGATTACTGTCTAGAAAGCTACTTGTTTTAGGACCACCTTACCCCTGTAGGGTTTTGGCTTGCAGGAGCTGAGTGGGAAGAATCCTTGCTCCCAGTTTCTGGTCTGCCTCTCCAGATCCTGCTGATGAGCCAGGCTGGCTGATCTGTCGTCAGCAGTGCTCTGGTGTACTGTGGAACTGTCTAACTCAGAAATTAGACTTCTGAGACCACCGCAGAGGATTGACTTGATTCCGACATTCCATTTTCGAGTATGTCACCTTGGAACCTGCACTAAAATGTCAAATGCAAGGACTATTATTATTAAAATATGAACTTCGCAATTTATCTTAGTTAAGCAATACTGCACAAGCATCGCCCAAGAATGCCTTTAACACAGTCTTCACATACATAATTAGCTTTTGTTTTCACTCTGGTTTCCGAGGAATTTGGATACGGTGCATTTGGCTCACTGTGAACCGTTCTGCTGTTAGCACCATCTCCCGGCATTTTGATGCTCTTTACATGCACCTACACTTTTGCTAAAACAAGCAACATAGCAAGAATTTTTTGTTGCATTCTCCTGCTGGGATTTTGTGGGCAAATTCCACTTATACATTATGAAGGTTGCACAATCGATTGGTTTCATTGCATCTTTTATAGTCAACTTTAGGTCTGAGCATCAACCTCAATCAATTTTCACAGCAGTCCCCTTTTGTATGTGCACTGTTTATTTCCCCAAATGCTGTAATAGTATAGGGAGACACTTAGTTCCGCACTAGGAGTACTTTCTCCTGACTTGTGCTGCATGCTAGAATTGCTTGGCAAAAACTTGCAATTGTAAAGTGCAGGAGAAAGTCTCTGAAAGGTAAGGGCCTCTGGGTCTTGGCATTAAATCTTATAATGCTCTGACATTATCTGAGAGAAGCATGGTGTTGTGCAACTAAGTGCTGCAGCATCATTTGTATTTTACCATGCCTGTAAGAGTCAGGTTCTGCAAGATATTTATTCCAATACCCTGCAGGAGGTAACATTAATATTAGAAGACAATGCTGACGTCTTAATATCAGTTTTAATCTGCATTGATCTTAATAGTGTCTTTGATTTTGAAAGATATATTCAATATTATCCACAAATAATAAATGGCAAGTTCCTTATTTTCTGGTACTGGATGTGGCTAGTGGCATTAATACTATTACCTTGTGGAGTACAACATGCGATAGTGACATTGTGTTATGTTAACTGGTGCTACAGAGATACTGATATAAGAAGGATATTCAGGAGTGAGTTAGTCACTGGTCTGAGGGAATCACTAGGCATGAGGATATGAGTCCAATTGTCCAATGGGATTTAGCTATTTACTTATAGAATCTGTTGGCAAGCATTCATTTCTTTGTCAGTGGCCATGGCCAATTAATTTGGTGTGAATTCTCTCTATATAATAACAATAATATCCTTGCATTTGATATAGCACCTTATTATTCATTGAGATGTCTCAAAGTGCTTCACAGAATATATATTGAAAAGTGGATTGACTGCGTATTTTGGGGGCGAAATGCGACAGCTAATTGTGCACAGGAGTGTCATAAGAATATGAGAACATAAGAATATGCTGGGCGAAAATCCGAGGTCCATCCAGTTCATCTTGACATGTCAGGTCCCAAACTATATATCGTATCCCAAGATATTATTTCCTTATAGAAATGTATCTAATTTGTTGCTGAAAGAATCAAAATTTTCTGCTTTCACCGTCTACTCACTCACTGAAAAAGTGTTTCTGCAGATTTGTTTTGAATTTACCCCCCTTCAATCGCAGGCCGTGTCCTCTGGTTCTATTGTTCAGTACAAGATAAAACAGCTTATTGTGGTCTACATTATCAAGTCCCTTTAGAATCTAAAGACTGTAATCATATCACCCCTCAACATTTTTTCCAGTGTGAACATGCCCAATTTCCCTAATCTCTCCTCATAGTCTAGTCCCTCCATCCCCTCAATCATTTTGGTTGCCCAACTCTGTATCCTCTCAATCGCTGCAATATTCTTTTTGTACTGCGGTGACCAGAACTGCACACAGTATTCCAAGTGCGATTGCACCAGTGATTTATAAAGTTGCAGATTACACCAGTATTTCGGCTCAATATTGCCCTTTTAATACAATCCAGTCTCCAGTTTGCCTTACCTACTGCTACCGAGCACTGTTTGTGTCCACAAATAGTCGTGGATTGAATGATTTTTTTTGAGGGACTATGCTGGCAGTGGGGCCCTTGTCCCTGTGAGCTAGCACTGTTTGCTTTCAGACCTGTAGATACCTGTAATATGATATATGAGGTCCAATATCTTTACTCAGAGGGTAATCAATGATTGGTTTCCAGGAAGGGTGGATGAGGCCAAGACATTGGACTAATTTAAAAAGCAAATTGATGCTGTGATGGAGGTAGGGGTGGGGCGGGGGGTGTTCTGAAAGGAAAAGGTTGGATGGGCCAAAAGACTTTCTTCATCCAAACCAATTTTGTGAAAAAAAACTCATGGACAAATGACTTGAGGCTAAAATTATGAGAAATATCGGGCTTTATGTTAAATTTCAATATTTATTGTGGTAGGAATGTGGTTGTCTCCATAAGGGTTGCAGTTGTGACTGGTTATCTTTATATTTATTCTTTTAAAAAAACTCATACGTGACTTTTTTTATTTCTTTTAATCCTAGGTTACTTGTGTTAAAGGAAATAATCCAGAAAAATCAGAACTTCTAAAAACTGGGGACCCTAAGGCTACACAAAAGCACATATGGACAGAAAGCAGCAAAGATCTGTCTATTAGCCGCCTGATTTCACAGACATTATCAGGCAAAGAGAATACTACTGCTGTGGACCTACACTATGATACTCCTGTACCATACTCTGACCAGGATATATGGGAATGGTTACGGAATGCCTCGGACCAGCAGGAGCCCCGTCCTCGACCTAAGAGACGACCTATAGTCAAAACAGGGAAGTTTAAGAAAATGTTTGGCTGGGGAGACTTCCATTCCAACATCAAAACCGTCAAGCTAAACCTATTGATCACTGGCAAAATAGTAGATCATGGGAATGGTACCTTCAGTGTCTACTTCCGACATAATTCCACTGGGCAGGGGAATGTATCTGTCAGCCTGGTGCCCCCTACAAAAATTGTGGAGTTTGACTTGGCTCAACAGTCAGTGATTGACGCCAAAGATTCAAAGACATTTAACTGCCGCATTGAATACGAGAAAGTGGACAAGGCGAAGAAGACGACACTTTGCAACTACGATCCATCAAAAACTTGCTACCAGGAGCAGACTCAAAGCCACGTGTCATGGCTCTGCTCCAAACCCTTTAAAGTCATATGTATTTATATTTCATTTTACAGTACAGATTATAAACTAGTGCAGAAAGTGTGTCCAGATTACAATTACCACAGTGACACTCCTTATTTCCCCTCTGGCTGAGGGTGAGGTGGTTGAAATCTGAGAAAAGGGTTATTGTAATTATGTTATTGTAATGAATTCTATATCCTAGTCTTCATTTGTATGAATGGTTTGTACTGTATATAGTTTATCCAGTGTTATTTGAGCTACCTATGAACATTATCTTGTAACTGTCTCTCTGCTTGTTTATGGTTTAAAGAACAAATGAAATGAAGAATAACGTTTTATTTGTGTAGCTGTTCTAGCTTACAACAAACTCATGTACAAACCAATTATTGAGATTAATGTACCTGGTGAGCTGACTATTGGAAGAACAATTTAAGAGGTAGACATATACCATATTACTCATCATCTGTATTAAAGTATTTTATTTCTGGAAATATATGTAAATAGGAATAAAATACTGAAAGATTTCAGTTTGAAAATTTGGATATACTCCAATTATATCACTTTAATAATTATCACAGCCTTTTCCAAGGAGTTTTATTTTCAGGGATGAATGTTGAGACACAGGGACATCCAATCCAGGACGAGATCCAAATGTAAGTTGTGTACTCTGAAACAAACACAAATTTCCATTCAGAACAAACATTTAGCATCAATGTTACGGCAGATGCAGCTATTTATCCACAGAATTGTAAAATGATCATTTCACCCACAAAATACACACAGCCACCTCACTTTACAGTAAAGTGATAAAGCGTCGTATCAGTTGTAAGGATTCTAAATAATATTTACAGTATTTATTTCTGTGGTAAATGATTGTTGCCCAATGACACTATGGCAGCTATTGTCATATTGTCACCACCAAAGTTGACCATCATGAATCCAGCTGTGTTTTCCAAGGTAATTGCATTCTCAGAACACCTCAAAACAAATCGTAAAAGTGCAGTACACAATCCCCAATCAATGCTTTGAGGTCCAGGCCTTCATTTATAGTTGCAGATCCATATCAACTTTATGTAGACATTGCAGACTTGCAAATTTTTAAGTCTTGACATGGGTTGATTCATCATTGATCTGTTCTCTTTGAGCAGGATATCTTCCACTCAATTATTCATGGTTGTAAAAACATGCTAAAAAATACAATAGCCAGGTGAGATGGGAGAAAAGAATGATTCAGAGCCTTTACAATCGTTCTATACGATTGTTAATTTCAAGGGAAAAGTTGGATGAATCTAAAAAAGTTATTTAATGCTGAATTTCTATTTAATCAATTTTAGAATGGCCAGATACATAAGAATGAATGTGCCAATAAGAGAGAAACCTCTGTTCAAATTATGCCATCACAAATGGCTATGAAACAGTGTCACTTTACACATTTGGTATAATTTACACATTGGGTATAAATTACACATTCGGTATAATTTGTAAGAGTCGTTAATTGCTTTGCAACTGGTGTTCTTGCACTTGTTCGGAAGTGTTGGAAATTGAGCTGCTGGAACTTTGCACTGACATGGATCTTGTCTCTGCCACTGTGAAGCTAAAAGAGGATCCCACTGCCCACAGATCAGCATCACCAGACACCAGAGTGGAATTCCAATGGGTCAGACTTTGACACATCCAGTTAACTGAAGAAGAGAAATAAATTAACTTGCGCCTCTTAAAAATTAGACTCCAATGTGTTATCATTTTAATGGTGATCAAATAATTGATCTTGAGCACAATAGTAAGACAAATGAGAACAAACTACAACTTAATATTCCGATATTTTTAAAAATGACCCTTTTTATTCTGCATATTTTCCCTGCATTCAGTGATGTAATTGGACAAATCCTATGAGTTTATGCTCTGCATATGACAAGCTAGTCAAATGGCTTTGTGATTACATTGATGCCAATACCAGCTGTGGCAGAACGCTTCTAGTCCTCAATGACAGTTCTGAGGAGATGGCAAGGTTGAGGGAACGGAGAAGACACAGGGTAATGACTTGCAAACACACTTTCACAATATACAAATATTTTAATAAATGATTTTTTTAAAATGCATTTATCTTGACCTCAATTCAACAAGACAACAACAACAAGATTCCATTTATAAAGCGCCTTTCACGTCAGGAGGACGTCCCAAGGCACTGCACAGTTGGGTCATGACCCGAGCAGGGGGGAAATGGTCAGGGTGAGGGGAGGGAAGGGAGGGAGCGAGGAGGGGGGAAATGGTCAGGGTGAGGGGAGGGATGGGAGGGAGCGAGAAGGGGGAAGAGAGTCGAGAGGGGAGCTGAAGGCACGGTCAAAGAGAATATTTGAATTCAATATTCAAAGCTGCTAGAATCTCCTCATAACCAGTATAAAACAACTTTATAACTTCTGTTAGTAAGGTGAGATCATCACAATAGCATTTTGATATTCAGAACACATAAGGCTTGTTAGGTTGGAAACTAATGTATAATATAACAGCAAGTGAAAGCCTTTGCTGGTTGATTTCTAAATGGGAGGTTATTAGTGAATGTAGAAACTGGAGAATTCAATCAAAATAGCAAATGACAAGCCACGGAAATAATGCTTTAAAAAAAGTGAAAATGTTTTTGGTGCTGTACATTGTTCATGATAGCATTACAGAGGCTCAAATATTCTCATGGTCTTAGCCTTCAGACCATTGTTTTAAAACTGAAGAACATTTCCCCAATATTAGAAATGTCTTAAATTCATTCTTAATTTGGAAGACTGTTCTTTTTGAGAACTGCAAATTAAGTCTGAATTTCAGAAGTTACCAAACTTCTGTATAATCTTACATTGTAAAACTAGAAAAATTGGGGGATTCAAAATTGTTTTAAAATAATAACCAAATGCTTTCCGTGATATAAAATGTTGTGACTGTGTATTTTGTAGGCAGGCATGTTTAAATTGAAACAATGGCAGAGGAATCCACTACTTATTCTTGGTAGTGAAGATCTCATTTAATGTAGATTCACTGCACAAGCATTTTTGAACTTAAAACATTATGGGAGTAGAATTTCTTGAAACATGTAAACATTGAATGACTAAATGTTTCTTTTTCCCCAGTATAACATCGGGAGTCTTTAATTACATGTCAGTTATTTTTTCTAACCCGTTAATTTGCTTCCATAGAAGATAATGATGCAGAAGATGTTTGAACCTGCAGTTATCTTGCAGATGGTGAGTAAGTGATGATAATTAACTTGAAATATAAATTAATGCAAAATCTAAGTCTGTTGTAATTTTCTGTAATTGTTTTATTTATAGAAGTAACTCAATAGCAGGAAAATGTCTGAAATATAAATGTTATATGCAATTTATTTTGGTCGACTGGATGTCTGACACATACAGAAACCCGTCACCATGCTTAAGAGTATCAAAAGCAAACTGAGATTTCCATGCATCTCCACCTACACATGGAAATCTCAGAGATAGATTGTTGAAATGAAATGCACACTCTCTCCCTGTAGGGATGCATCCCGCTTACCTAATTCTGGAAAGTATTAGGCCTACATTGGCAAGAATGTGTGTGTGTGTTGGGGTATTGCTGGAGTCTAACCAGCTAAAACCACATACAACAGTAATATACTATACTACAATTTCTCACAAAATAATAGATGTTCCAGGGTGCACTGATTGTATGGAGGAAGCGGGAAGCAAAGACTGCTCAACCACACAAATGCACTCAGCCCACTGACCAGTGTGGTGCAGGGAGGAGCAATTTCTCTACAATTGTTTGTTTCCTCCACTTATACTAGAGAAAATGTCCAACATGGTGTGAAACCTCATCTGCCGGGTAGTTGTCACCAGCCACCATTTTTCAAATCCCTATTTCCACAATTAAAAACTGGTCATAATTTAAATGCTAGTGAACCACAGACTCACCGGTTATTAAAATTATGGTTTGTGGCTGTTGAAAGAAAACTTGTAATACTTTAACTTATAAACACTTAATAGCTCTCCTCTGCATTTGACAGTGGATCTGCTTGTAATTAAATTTCATTGCGATTATGGGCCTCTGGAAAGGTCCATTGTAGCTGCTATTTGGAAACTGCAAAGATGAAATGGTGATTAGTCTCATTCAGAACGGCATTAAGCTAATGAATATAGTTTTCATTTAGCATATCATTTAGTGATTTACTCAGTTTGGTAAAATTAGTGATATCAAAAGTGTTAATGCTTTACATTCTTAACTGGTACTCTTGTCTGCGTTACTATTTTGTTTTTTTTGGAGATTCAAATGAGCTAAAAATTAACTATTCATTCTAACCTCCAAATTACTGACAAAGCATTTGGCCTTGCAATTTAATCTTCCACCATGGTATAGTAACAACCAGGCTTGTGCTAACAGTGCAGGGAACGTTGCATCATCTAAAATCAGATTTTAACCTTGTAACAAGCAATTGAGATGATTCTTTGGAAATCCACTGCCGGACAGACTCTGGATTCTAAATGTAAATATTACAGGTATTTTTGAGGAGCTCAGTCAGGATTTTGAGTGTTTATCTTTTACATTTTCTGGTGTGCCTCCATGCAGAGATATTACAACATGCAAATGAAATAGTTGTATGGAGCAAATAATGACTCTGTCACAAGTCAAGGCTCCCTTAATCGGGTTTTGCCACCTTAATAATTCAATAATTAAAAATGATCATTATTTTACATTTACAATATGGAATTATCACAAAGCTTCAAAAATGCTTTTGTACCCTTAAATAGTCCACCACCTTGGATTTACAATTTCCTGTTTGTCAGGTATTTGTAACACAAGGAAAGGAAGATGAGTTAGAATAACGAATAATACAAGGAGGTGTGTTTTTTAAGCAGTGAGAATGTTGGAAGAAGGAAGATTGACAAAAGCTCCGTATATGAGCAAATTCTACTGTAATGCTTTGCCAAAATGAAAGACTAGTTGCAGTATAGATTTAGCAAATATAGATTTTACAATCCCATGCTTGTTATGCTTATTTCACTGTGTGGGGCTGTTACAGCTGATCCACTCCATGTCATCCATCAACAACAGCGATGTGCATTTGTATACCAAGGTTCTGGTAGGATAATGTCTTGGAGCGTTGTAGAGTGGCAGGGTTAGACACCAAGTAAGGAATAAAGGGGCGGTGACCACAGGCACGGTCGAAGAAGTAGGTGTCCTGGTGGGATTTAAACAACACCAACAAATTTAAAAATAAGATAAAAAGGGATAAAGTGGAGGGATTGAGGCAGGGAGTTACAGCGAGGGCAGAGTGGCTAAAGGCAAGTCCACTGATGATGGTGCAGAAAGGTTGGGGAATGAGCAGTAGAATACAAAAATATAAGAAAGTTAACTTTAGTGGAGGCTGGAGATGAGAGGAGGATCACAAATCAGATGACGGTTCATTTTCTTGTAACCTGATCAAGAGGGCAAGAGAAATTCAAGAATCGATTCCCTGCGTATGAAAGTGATACTTAAATTTCAGACTGATTTTGGCTTCATAAAGAGTCAACAGTTACAGCCAGCCACCAGGCTGAAGGATTCTAATGTACATATAAATTGGGTTTGAAAGCCTGGCTTGGAGGAATATAAAGAAGACATTGGAAATAGAATTGGGAAGAATACATGTATTTTACTTCAATAATTAAAGAATATTGCAGGTAAATTATGTTTCAACTTATATGACAACTTGAGTAATTTAAAATAAATAGCCCAAAATATGTTTATCCATTGTATTTATTGCTACAATAATTTTGTACAGTACTGAAACAATATGCACCACAATAACACTAAAATTATAAATATATACTTAGGGGAATAATTGTATTTTATCAAGATTTGATGCAATAGAATTTGGCAACAGTTTGCTTTATAAGATTTACACTATACTGTCCACTGAACATTAAAATGATGAAGGATCAGGATCATCCATAGGCTAGATGCATCACATTTCCCTACAGATACGCAGTCAGGACACTTCAAAGGAGAGTCAATCTGTTCTACCAGTCATGCCCAGCCCAAATCCATTCATATTATGCAATGAAACTATGTCACACTGCACTGACATTGACAATATTCATGGCCTGCCAAAACAGGTCTATATCTTCCTCCAGGACCTGGCTAGGGGAAAGGCCAGTGTCTGCCTCTTCTGGATGATGTACTCTATTGTTTCAGACCATCTGTCTTACATGCTGCATCCCACAGAAGGCCCTATGACAGGTGAAAGGTCTTCTGTCTACTCAGCAGCAGTGTGGATTCTGACTGCTGGGCATGACATCTTCAGTTATTTTTATTGGATCTTCCTTACCAAACATTTCAATGTCTTCCTATGGATCGCTTTGTTTATATCCTCAGAAATAGACATGGCCGACCACAAAGAAGAGGGCTCATCTGTGGAGATACTGATAATTGGGACCCTACTAGAAATGGCAACAGTTTGTTTTATAGATTTACTAGAAATTAAGCAACCCTGCTACAGTTGATGAGGGACACAAACTAATCTATTCTATGCAGTTCAAGTGACTGTTTGTGGTACAATGCTGTGTGCAAACTGGCGGCCACATTTGCCTACAAAATATACAGTCGCTGCACTTTACAGTAAAATCCTGTGAAATTTTTTTAGATGTTTTGATGACACGTTATGGTGTATATCAAATGCAAGGTTGTTATTACTATTTACAAATCAAGTAAATGTTTGTGTTTCTTTGTATGCTACTATTTTGCAGCCACTCCTTCAGATTGTTAATCCATTTCCAACAATCCTGCAGAATGCAAAACATTTTAGAAACTTTCTTAAGCACCTTAAATGTTTGTTATTTCTACTGGTTGGACAGTCAGTAATGAGAGGCTGTAACAATAACAAAATTACATTTATAGAGCGCCTTTCAAGTCGGGAGGACGTCCCAAGGCACTGGACAGTCAGGGGTCAGGATCCGAGCATGGGGGAGGGGTGGGGTAGGGATGAAGGAAGGCAGAGAGGTGGGAGGGTGACTGAAGGTACGATCGAAGAGGAGGGTCTTGAGACCGGCCTTGAAGGAGGCAAGGGAGGAAGTGAGGCGAAGGGACCGTGAGATGGATTTCCAGAGTGTGGGGGCAGAGAGGCTGAAAGCCCGGCCACCGATGGTAGGGCGGGAGATGTGGAGCAGACCAGATGGATGGCCTTGAAAGTGAGGACGAGGATCTTGAATTCGATCCTCTGAGGGATGGGAGCCAGTGGAGTCGGGCAAGATTGGGAGTGATATAAATTCAAGATAATCATCACAATAATTAAAGGAGAGGTTAGATACAGATTCGTAATTCAATTCACGGCTATTTGTGGGCCATTGCTATGTGCCCACCCTCAAAATACACCCTCACTAAATTGTGCCATATCAAATGCAAGAAATTACATTATAATTTCTTTAAAAAAAGTTTTAGGTTCAGCATCCTTGTTTACTGAAACAAAGATTAATATTTAATACCTTATTTTTCCCATATATACAGTCAACTCACTTTACAGTATATTCTGTGAAGCACTTTGAAACGTCTCAATGATGTGATAAGGCGCTACATCAAATGCTAGGATTATTATTATTTTTTCTGCTGCTGAAGCAGTACTCTTGAATTATAGAACTGTACACTTCTATACCTCAGAAGGCAGCCATTCGGGTCATCATGCCTGGGCTGGCTCTCTAAAACAAATTCCCCTGTTTCGTCTCTTCTTCAAATATTTGATATGCTTTAAAACTGATCCGTGAAACTCTAACCCTACCTACCTACCTACCTACCTACCTACCTACCTACCTACCTACCTACCTACCTACCTACCTACCTACCTACCTACCTACCTACCTACCTACCTACCTACCTACCTACCTACCTACCTACCTACCTACCTACCTACCTACCTACCTACCTACCTACCTACCTACCTACCTACCTACCTACCTACCTACCTACCTACCTACCAGCTTGGTTTAGATACTCTTAAGCATGGTGATGGGTTTCCGAAAGTGTCAAACACCCGGTTGACAAAAAGCTATTCTAGTTTTTGCATCAACTGCCAATCAAGTATTCCATATCTTAATGACCCTCTTTTTTTTAAAAAGTTTTCTAAACTCTCCCTTTCTTTTAAAATGTATTTACTCTAACTCCATCTCCCAGACCAGTTCATAATGTTGAACATCTTCTTTCAATCATCTCTTTCCCAATGAAAACAGCTCTTGTTTCTCATCTCTCCTCATAAGTGCAATATGGAGTAGAAAAAAGTGTTGAAAGAATGATTTATATTTTTCTCCGTGTCCTCCTCAAGGGAGGGTGGGTAGAGTTAAGCAGGGTCTTCTTTGAGCTGAGCTGGATGTACTTGGCAAAGTATTGTTGGAATCGATTCAATCCGCTGTGGCAGTCTTTGTACTAGGCTGCAGTACTCTCTGGCTTGTCAGTGGGACTTGCAGGGACAGACCAGGCACTGGGGGCAGGTATTCTTCTACTTGGCTCCTGTTACCCATGAAGATCAAAGTCCTAATGGGTAGGATAGTCCTAGCTGGACAAGCCATGCTGTTTTAGCTGGTTAACCCCACCAAACCAAACTTTGGCTCTTGCAATCTGTGCCCAATGCTTTCCAGAATTAAATAAACACAATGCATCCCTTTGGGACAAGAGGGCACATTCCAATCCAGACTCAGAAAAACTTCCATGTGTAAGTGACACTCATATGTGGATTTCTGTCTGGCTTGAATACTTCTAAGCATGGTGATAGGTTTCCGCATGTATGACATCCAGCTGACCAAAAAGAAATCCCAGCATAGATCTGGGTTGTTAAGAAACGAGCAAATAAACCATAACTAAGCAAATAAACAATCATGTTCGTAACTAAGCACATGCATTTTTATTGTTGCTCAAGACACTATCACACAATCCATTAGACCACCCACATTTTTTCAAAGGGCTATTGGGAATCACCGCTGGAGATCATAGAGTGGTTCTGAACAATCTGCTGCTGAAATCACCTCTTCCAGGTGCTCTCAGCAGTAGGGCTGAACCTAGATTTATGCTGCAGTTTTCTTCTTGAATCACTGAAAATAGTAGCGATTTGTCATGAAGAGTAGTGCAGTAATAATAAACACAGCACGAGTCATATAGTAACTAAAATGACAGCAGTAGCTTTGTATTGCAATATTTACCCTAAACTAAAAAAAACTCGATCTTCAAATATTTTACATTTGCTAGTTGTTATCTCAGCTTTTCTCTATTTTGTCTTTCGTCACCAACCTTTTTCTATTTATACTATCTAACCCAATATGTCTCAACTACCGAAAGCGCTTTATTTTAAACCAGTTTTTCCCTTCCTCCTGAATGTCAGTGTTTCCTTTGAATGTGGAAGCTAATTCCAAAGCAATTGGCTTTACATTGGCTAAAAGTTTGCTGCAAAGATAAAAGTATGAAGATTGATATGGTTGCATTGTAGAAATGACAAAATGTAATGTATACAAATACAAGAAACCTGTATGGGAAGCAATATCAGCATCTATGTGGACAATAGCATGGCAACTGTATGGGCAAGTCAAGTGAACCTATTGGTGATCGGTTTGAATCGAGGTAAATCTAGTTATCTGCAGGACTCTGGAGTCTTTGTCTAGATTCATTTAACCAAAGTTTTACGCCCTCTTGTAATCCGCATTTAATTTTAGAGTCCATGTTTATCGTTCACAAATTCACAAGAAGTTTGGATAAAGAAACCACTTGGCCCATCTGATCTCAGAGCCTGGGTCAATTGCTCAACTTTCACCTCTTAGTTAGAATGTTGTGGGTTCAAATCCACATGAGCCTTTGAAATCACATAGTCTTTTCTGACAATCCGATTCCATGCTGAGCAAGCAGTGTATTGTTGGAGGTGCCGACCGTCCAATGGAAGATTAAAACTGAAGTCCAGTGTATCCCGGTGGACAATAAAGATTCTGTGTCACTACCCAAAAAGGGAAGGGAATTTCTCCCGGTGTCCTGCCCAACAATCTCCCAGATAAAATGAATGATTCAGTTCATAGCTGTTTGTATGACATTGCTGTGTATAAATTAGTTGCTGCATTTGTCTACAAATATACAAACACTACACTTTACAGTAAATCCTGTGAAGCAGTTTGAGACGTCCTCCTAACATGAATAGTGATTTGTCAAATGCAAGGATTATTATTATTCTGTTTCTGGGATATCAAATGTATTTTTCCCTTTGAGGCCATTTCTGAAATTAGCCCAGTATTGTGGCTCAATAATGTTTCTTGTTCTGGTTGTTGATAACTTAAGAAAGCGATACTTCTTGCTGTATGTGGTAAGATTTTCCTTTACAAGCCTGAATTGCCCAATATCTACTTCACAAGACACTTGGAGGGTGTAGAGATGACCTACTTTCAGTAACAAAAAGGATAACTTTTCACAAGTGACCTACAAGATAAAGCACAAATATAAAATAGAGACAAGAATGTCATCTTATGGAATAAACTGGGATACTTTTGGAGGAGAATCAGTACTCAGTCAAGTCCCCAAAATAACAAGAGGCAGTTGCATTCCATTAAATCCATCTTTTTTGTTTCTGCCCTACATGTAATGTTGCCAATACGGTTATTCAGATTTGAATACTTTAGTATTGAATGGAAGGATCTGTAGTACATTAAATCATTATAGGAAGATTTTCTTGTATCTTTCACATCTGATGAGATGTTAAAGCTATTTTCCTTTGAGTGTTGAGTGTTGTGAACATTTTTCTCCTGCAAGAAACCATCCGTCCTAATCTCATATGTTTGTTGAATTAATTTTTAATTTAATTTTTAAAACGTGGGAGCCAATTTTGCACAGCAGTGTCACACAAACAGTCGTGGATTGAGTGACCAATTTTTTTTAGGGATTATTACTCCTGGAAAGTGATCTGCCATCAACTAATAACTGTGTTCCTACTCACTGCTAGATAAACAGAGGCACGTGGAGTAAGGAAGCCTGCCTGGGAATCCAAACTTGGTTCCCTCAATTGCGAGGTGAGCGTGCAAACCACTGCAATAGAATACGCAATACAAAATTACATTTGTATGGCGCCTTTCACATCGGGATGATGTCCCAAGACTGCGTTGCAGGACTCCAAAACCTTCTTTGCCCCAACAGAAAGACTGTTAACCTGTCCTCATAGCTACATCCTTTCATTTCTGATATCATGAATCTACCCTGCATCCTCTCCATTAGCTTGAATATCTAATGTTGCTATAATGTGGTGTCCAACACGGCACATAGTTTTTCAGCAGCAATTTAACCAATGTCTTAAAAGATACATCATTACTTACCTAGTTTTACAATCTGTTGATTGCTCTCTATAAATCCAAGACTTCTGTTTGCTCTTTTAACGTTCTTCTCACTTTTAACAAACTTGGTATTTGTACCTGCAAATCCCTCTGTTCTTACAGGCCATTGAGAATTCTACCATCCACAGATTATGTCCACTCCTTATTCTTTCTCCCAAATGCACCACTTCATATTTTCTACATTGAATTTAATTTTCTACAATCTGTCCACTCCATTAACATGTCACTGCCTGCCTGTGGAATCCTACATATTTTGTCACTATTAACAAACCTCCTAATTTAATATCATCCCAGGTTTGCATATAATTTTCTCAACTCCTGCATCCAGATCATTGATATCTGTAGAGGACAACAGACCCTAACACTGATTTCTGAGGCACATCACTGAATGCTTACTCTCTGCCAATCAGAAATATATTCCTTAAATTATCATTCTATGCCACCTGTCCTCCAACTATTCATCTATCCCCTAATCATCTATTCCACGTGTTTTCATTTTAGCCACAAGTCTCTTATGCGGCACCTTATTGAATGACTTCCTAAAATACAAATAATCACCATGTACCCTTGTCTAGATTTTTAGTTACCTCTTCAAAGAATTGAATCAAAATTAGTTAGACACAATCTTCCCTTCACAAAACCATGTTTGCAATTCCTTGTGAGTTCCATTTTCTGTAAATATTCCAAAGCAACATGTTAATTTGGCCACTCACAAGGGCAAGCTCAGCAATTCTGCACAGATAGTTTATTTCATTCTGTCAGCAAACAGTAATGAAACAATAGATTAAAAACAGGACTGAGTAAATTAGCCCATTTTCCCACTTACATTATGCAACCAACACCTGTATATTTTCATGCATACCGTAAGGTGTGAAATGAATATTGTGGACTCTAACTCTAATTTAATAAGAAACTTCAGCTGGTGCTTCCCTATTGCAAAGTTTATGTTAACTCTAAAATCAACTTATTGGTTGTTCAGTATATTGTTAATCCTCTACGCTAAGTTGCCTTCTGTATGTAATCATACCATCTGTTAGACCAAGGTTTAGTTTTAAATTTATATTTAAATTTAATAGGATTTAATAATCCTTGCATTTGATATAGCGCTTCATCACATCATTGAGACATCTCAAAATGCTTCACAGGATTTACTGTGAAGTTTAGTGACTGTATTTGTAGGCAACTGCGGCAATGTGCACACAGCAATCTCCCACAAACAGTCATGAAGTGAATGATCAGTTTTAGGGAATCACCCACAAAATATACAGTCAATTCACTTTACAGCATATTGTGTGGAGCACTTTCAGACATCTCAAAGATGTAATAAAGTTCTATATCACATGCAAGGATTATTATTATTATCTTTATTAATCATTGGCCAGGACACCGGGAGAAACTTCCTTTTCTTTTTGAAGAGTGCCTTGGAATCTTTACCGTCACCTGAACAGGCAAAAGGGATCTCAGTTTACTGTCTCATCCAAAGAACGGCACCTTTGACAATTCAGCACACTCCCAGCACTGCATTGGAGTGACAGCCTAGACTTCAATTAATTCAAAGCCGTGATAATAGACACTTCAAACTCAGAGGAAAGAATGCTACCAACTGAACCAGATAGAGACCTATTTGGTACATCATTTCCCAATATTCCTAATAATGGATATTCTATCACACTGGCTAACAGAGATTTAATGTGTAATTTCTAATGGTTTTGTGTTGATGACTTAACTCTCCATCACAAGTAATACATTACAAGGAAGGTCTTCAGGTGCAACAGGAAGATGGGGAAGGAAGAAGCAAGGTGAAGGGACTGAGGAAGAATGTTACAGAGTTTCGGGGAGCAGTGGCTGAAAGCGCGGCCACCAATGGTGGAATGAAGGGCACAAGGGACAAGCAAAGTATCAAATACATTCATCCTCCATGAAACAATACAAACATGAAAGGCTCCAATTGTGTCAGGAATGTGAAATTCATTCAAATCCAGCTTTCGTGGATGGCTATCAACCTCTCCTATCTTGCCTATGTTGATAGGCTTTTTTCTGCTTGTGAGACCAAAACTAGAGACCAAAACTAGAGAACATAGATATAAGATAGTAGTAGCAGACCTAACAGGTAGCTTAGGAGGAATGTCTCCACATGTTGAGAATGTGGTTGAAGTAAATAATACAATGCATTTAAAAGAAAACTTGAATCATACATGAGGGAGAAGGGAATAGAGGGGTATAGGAAAGAGGAATGGGAGGTGTAGGGCTCATGTTGAGCATAAACACCAACATGGACTAGTTGGGCTGAATGGCCTGTTTTGTTCCATAATACTCTATTTAACTCTACACTAGTCACTGGTCTATATAATATGGCGTGACATCACCATATTATTTTACTTTACCAGAAAACTTTCTTGGCTAAATTGATGATTAGTATGAACAGCAGGGGACACACAATAGGCCCCTGTGGGGCTAAATACTGGGCAAAGCCTTTTTCATTTAACATCACTGTTTTCTAGCGTCAAGACAAGCAATTTCCTATCCAGCTGGCTAATTTCTCATTAATTCCATTTCACATACATAACAACCAAGAACACAAAATCACTGTTTATCACAGAACAAACACCCATTCTGACTAAAGGGAAAATATAGCTTCTTAGGCTGTCTCCTGCCTGGAAAAAATAGCTCAGATCCGTCATTTGTTTCTTTCCCCACAAGAGTTTGCAGTCATGTTGTTCTCCCATTTCAACTCCATTACCATAAGGTCTCCTTCCACTGTGAGCAGCCAGTTGAGGTCTGACCAGCCTTTTTATTGTCAGCCAACTGCAACATATGCCAGGGGATATGTGGACACTCCCACATCTTTCCTTTGCATGTATGGCCAGGCCGCAATAGCTCTTTTCCTGATATAATCTGAAAATAAATGCTAGTCTCGCAGACTGCATTTCCTACTCATTTTGCTTTCTGCATTGTGGCAGTTGATATAAAGAACAATGTTTCCGCTGTGTTGAATCCAGTTAGTCTTTTCAGTGATACAAAGGCAGGAAAAACAGCAACAAAATGAGAGTCATTACAGTCGGCATTCCTGAACCACATCACTAAGAATGATTCATGGTGTTATTAGCGTAGTGACAGTTTCATTACAAACCATTTATTTAATTATCAATACCGTGTCCCTATTTGTAAAGAAAGCCATATGTTGTATTGACTGCACCTGTGAGTGAAGTTATTAGTGTTATTGGGACACCATTTCAATGCATAAAATGGAGCTCTGTGCAAGGCTTCTGACATCTTATAACTAGACACTAATATTTTAGTGAGCACCCGGGTTCATTAAAGACATGCTCTCAGGAAAGGGAAAGTCAGTGTGAATTTCTGCTCCCAAGGTTTATCTGGTGACTTTTGGAATGTGCTGTGTGTAGATGTCTGGTGAGGGCAAGGTCAAGCTCTACAGTAATATTGTTTACTCTGCCCTCCTTTCCCTGGCTGCATTGCCTATTCACACTCTCACACTCACTGGAAAGAGTTCTGGAGAGTGAACTCTACTTGTGGATAGTGGCCAGGATAAACGAGAATATTGGAAATAAACCTGGTTCATGACAGTAACTGCTCATGTAACAATTGATATGCTGTTTGCACATAATTGTCTAGCTATTTGTGTTCATTTTTCTTGCTCAGGGCATTATAATTTCATCTTTAGAAACATACAACAGCCTCCTGACAATTGCTTGGTTAATAAATAAGAACTGCAAGTTTTTGATACAAAGGATGAATAAATACATTGGATTCAACATTTTGTTATTCATAAACATATTCTATTTCTGTAGTCAGCCAGGTATCTGACACATGCAGAAACTCATCATCATGCTTAAAAGCATGGGACTGAGAGTTCCACATATGTAAGTCACCTACACATGGAAATTTCTCTCTGTCTGCAATGGAACTGAGAAAACTATCTGGCAAATTTCATGCTGTTTGTTGAGCTAGAACCACTCCACCTACTAAAGTTTGGGCTTGTAGAGTTAACAGGCACTGAATGTGAAGAATCCCTGCTCCCAGTAACTGGTCTACTCCTCAGAGTTCTGTCGATGAGTCAGCCTGGCTTGTCTGTCATCAGTAATGCCCTGGAATACTGCAGTCCTGCCTTGCCCAAGAACCAGATGACCAAGACCAAGACTCAATGGCAAGCTATGTTGTTTTAACTGTTTAAAAACTTTCTGACACACGGGGTCCCCATGCCTTGGCTCTCGACAACCTGCAAGGTCTTGTTCATGGCTCTGGAATTAGTTAAGCACAATTTGTCCTTCCAGGGAGAAAGTGCATGTTGCATTCCAGGCACAGATATTTCCATGTGTAGGTGACATACATATACAGAGCTTACAGTTTGGTTTGAATGTACTTAAGCGTGGTGACGGGTTTCTATTTGTCAGACATCCAGACATCTGACCAATTGGATCACCTCTGCACCTCCAAGTCTCATTCATGATTCCATGATATTATAATAAATATAATAGGAGTCCTGTAACTCAGTGGTTAGAGCACTCACCTCGCAAGCGAGAGACCTGGGTTCAATTCCCGGCTGGGCGAAACCTTGGGCAAGTTTCCTTACTCCACATGCCTGATAATAATCCCTCAAAAAAAGAATAAAATTAGTCACTTCAATCCACGACTGTTTGTGGGACACTGCTGTGCGCAATTGGCTGCCGCGTTTCACGCACAAATATACTCAATTCACTTTACAGTAGATTCTGTGAAGCGCTTTAAGACATCTAGAAGATGTGAAAAGCGTTATATCAAATGCAAGGATTATGATTTATTATATTATAAATCATTATTAAATTTTATATCCGCTATAATGCCAAAACATTTCGAAGTACTGCACAGGGAACTGCTATCAAATGCAGCCACTGTATTTATAGACAATAAAGGCTGCCATTTTATGTACATCAAGAACTGATAAACAACCATGAAATGAAAGATCAGTTATTAAAACAGAAGTTTTCTGCACAGAAGGCCATTTAACTCAACATATCCATGCAACTGTCACCCGTTTCTCTAAATCACTTTTATTTTATTAGTCCCACTTTCCAGCTCTTTCCCCATATCCCTTAATGTTTTGTTTATCTGGAGGATCGTTAGCCAGAATATGAAGAGAAACTCCTTTCTTTTCTCGAATAGTGCTATGGGATATGAATGTCTTTCTAAAAAGATAGGTGGTGTAAGGGTTAATTTATTTTCATGATCCTGCAGTGAAGGGCTGACATAAATTTTGTACAATTAATCAAGGTTTATTAATTCAGATTAATAATGGTTATAAATAATTAAAAGAATACATCTAATTATGCTTACGTATCCACGTATACTGTAGCTCACAACGATTTAAGTTGACCAAACCAAATGCTGCGGGAAAGCTACAGGAGCAATGTTCAATTTATTGTCCCATTTGAATCCAAATCTAAGTCCTCAAAAGGTACTGAAGTATTGTTATATAGTTCAATATCACCCAAAAGTATCCAGGTATTATTGCACGTTTATTGTTTGTTTAAATCGTAGTCTTGATCTTCCTTCTTTGGAAACTGGAATATGGTTCACGACTCCAAATTCGAATTTCTTCCTTCTCGCTTTCTTCCTAATCGATCTCTGTTTATACTGTTGATTAGGTGTCCTTTCACCTATTGTCTTTTGCAAGATGGTTCCTTTGTAAAAACAAATGCAACATAGCTCCCTCCAGCTGCAAACCATTTTTCCATGACAAAATGACTGACAAGGAATGAAAACAGTTTGTTGTTTATAAACAGTCTTTTGTTTCTCCTCCTTGAGTAAGGATCTTCTTCGAAGCTAGTCACAACCAATTCCCCTCATATGAGATTGAACATATGTTTCAAATATATATATATAAACATCACAAATATAATTTAAGATATTATTAACCCATTAATTACAGAATCCTACAGTGGGACTTCAGTATATCGTCTCATCTGAAGGATGTCACCTCTAGCAATCTCTAGAACTGCACTGGACTACATTTTAGTAAAATTAATTTCTCCTGTAAATATAGGTAAAATTTCTGTCACTTATGGTGCCTGTACAAGTACCTTTGTCGTCAAGTCCAAAACAGCGGAGAACTGGCATGTGGACTTGTAAATAAATAACGTGCCTCTGAACATAAGGCAAAATCCTGCAGATGCTGGAATTCTGAAATAATAGCAGAAGTCACACACACACTCAGCAGATCAGGCAGCATCTATGGAGAAAAGAGAGTGAGTTAACATTTTATGTCGATGACCTTTGAGAACTGTTTTTATGCCTCTGAACATTCTTGTCCTGTCACTCTATTTCTCTTGAATGTCCCACCATCCTCTCTCAATCAATCAATCAATCAATCAATCAATCAATCAATCGATCGATCGATCGATCATTCAATCGATCATTCAATCAATCAATCAATCAATCAATCAAGCAATCAATCAAGCAAGCAAGCATCATCATAATAATTCTTGCATTTGATATAACGCTTTATTACGTCTTCAAGATGTCTCAAAGCGCTTCACAGAATATACTGTAAAGTGAATTGACTGTATATTTTGTGGGCGAATCGCGGCAGCAAATTGTGCATAGCAGTGTCCCACAAACAGTCGTGGATTGAGTGACCAATTTATTTTTTTAAGTAATTATTACCCCCGGAAAAACAGTCCGCCAATCAATTAACAACCGGGTTCCTACTTACTGCTCGGTGAACAGAGGGGTGTGGAGTAAGGAAATTTGTCCAACGTTTCGTCCTGCCGGGAATCAAATCCAGGTCTCTCGCCTTGCGAGGCGAGTGCTCTAACCACTGAGCTACAGGACATCACAAGGACAACTGATAAGCCAAAAGTAGTGTTCTTGCCTCTGTTTGAGAACGGATGTTTTGGGACCCCCTCTGACTGCTGCTCAGATGCTGGCATTACTGTGCCATCATGTGCAATATAACAGCATGAGATCCACTAGCTGTGTGCAATGCACAAGTTCATCAGACAGGCTTCAAAAATATCTCTGTTCTGCCAATCTTTCTGCTTGAGACTATTTTTCCTGGCAAAGATAATTCTGAACTGCTGTTATCCAGGTGGTTAAATGGTGACCTCCATGCATTTTACCTTTTGGTTTCCAGCTGAATATTTTTTCATGAGTAACCAAGTTCTGCTCATTCTTAACACACGCACGCCTTTGCTTGGGGGATAAAACTGCTAAACCAGATGTTGTTTAGCTCTTTTTCTCACTTTGTTGTTGGTCACGTGTTGTATCCAGTGAATTACGAGAACCCTGCTCAAGCATCTGCTCTTGACAAGCATCCAAGTCTGCTTCCTAACACAGGATTGCCAACATGCTGCTACCATGCTGTCTGCATTTTTATTTCAGCTTAATGGTCTTATTTCGCCAAGCACCATGAGTGCAATTGATTAGAGGGTTTAAAGGGTATGCACTAGAATTGATCGTTGCTGTGTCGGATTTCTTTTATACCTGTGGCAATATCCAACATTTCATATAAGATCTGCAAAAATGCCTTCTGGGACATTTCAACTGATGCATAGATTAGATAAGGAACAAGGAATATTTTTTCATTCTCTCAACAGCTATACTGTAGGTTTGCTTGTTAAAGGAAAAAGATCAGTGAATCCCCAACACCCAAACAGGTTGGTGGACAATAATTCTGCTGACAGACATTGGAATCGTAACTGGAGCGTTTAAATTGAAAACTTCACTTTGCTCATTGACTAGGGAGAACACATCTTTACAGGAAGGAGGCCAGACTTCGAGGCTCAATTACACAAACTGTGGCAAATACCTCATGTGGTTTCATCATAAGAACAAGTTGAAGAAATGTAGAATGAGGAAATACCATTCAGTCCAAGCTTATTCCTTCCCCACCCGATGTACAATCAGTTCTATTATGGACTACAGAACGATCAATTTAAAGATCATCACAGTCAGGTACAAATAACTTCATGCCCAGGCACCTCCCTACCTGTCCAATCTGCTTATACCCCACTTCTCTCCCTTCTCTCAGCAGGCTCTGAGTGGCTTGTATGTCAATTTAAAAATAATATGCCCTTCCATATGAGAATGGCGTGGCTATTGTTAAACTCTTTATTAACTACATTTGGCTTGAGTGGTGTCTTGTCAAAAGAGCCTGAAGAAATTTGGTTTCAGGTTACCACTATGGTCCGTAAGGAGTTAATGCAGCTACTGGCAATCTTATGTCAACTGGCGATAGATCAATCAAGCAGGCATAGCATATTAAAAGGATTATAGATTAGCAATTAGATGAGCTTTTCGAGGGCAGAAAATTTCCGCCAGCACTGCCAAAGGTTAACAATGATGGAATGTCAATTTTCAAGTTTATAATCCAGTGTTGGGTGGAAAAGTAAGAGGATTTCCAATATGACTGCAGACTCCAAATAAAGCTCTTGCATAAGCAAATGGATTTGAAAATAGACAGTGTGCCATCTCTGATGTAGAAATGGACCTCAGTGAGATATAGAAGCTCCACTGTAAATCCAGCCACCACAATTTTTTTCCAGGAAGGTTGAAAAATTACATATCACATATTTCAAGCCAACAAAGGTGTCAGTTTGGCTCAGTTGGTAGCACTCTTACCAATGAGTCAAAACACTGCCAGTTCAAGCTTCATTTAGGTCACTGAACTCACATAGTCTAGGCTGAGACCTCAGCACCTCAGTTTTGAAGACCTTTTGGATTAAACATTCAACCAAAGTCCCATCTGCCTGAAAGGACAGACGTTAAAGATCTCATGACACAACTTGAAAAGAGAATAGAATTTCTCCCAGGTGCCTGGCCAACAAAGCTCTAAATAAAATTGGTCATTCACTTCATTACTGTTTGTGAGATATTGCTGTGTGCAAATTTGTTACTGCGTTCGCCTACAAATTACACCATCACTGCATTTTACAGTAAAATCCTGTGAAGTACTTGGAGAATTCCTCCTGATGTGAAAGGCTAGGATGATTTAGCCATTTTGATACCCGCCCCAACCCCTCACCCCACCAACTCTCTCCAGCACCACCAATCAAGAACGCTGCCGCGGTTGTTCCCACCCAACAGTGAATGATACTGGATTCTAATCACAAGAACGTTCAACTGACTGCTGGAGGGAATGTGTGTAACCAGTTCTGAAGCCCACAATTTGTCTTGTTCTTAGGCTTAGGATTGTCTTAAAATTTAAGATCAAGCAGTTTTGAAAAACGGTTTTAAGTATAATCCTAATTTGAAGGCTAATTTTCTGCAGCAGCAAGAAAGAACTGTTTCAAATTAATAATGAACTAATAATAATTCCAAATTAAAACCTAATTTAAAATTGTCTTCCAAAATTGGACAATCTTAGATTCCGAGACTAAGCCTCAAGGCTAAGACCATTTTCAGGGCTCACATCTGATGTTCATACAATATAATACAATTTACATACAGCACCTTTCATATCGAGGGGACATCGCAAAGCACTCAACTTTGGCCACTGAGTTGGTGTTGGGAGCTGAGGGGAGTGAAGGACAGTGTAGACTAAGTGGGATGGGGAAGGGAAAGGTGTACAAAAGTGCACTCAAAGAGGTACATTTGATAAGACTGTTGGTGCCATATTAAACCGAGTTAGAGCAAAATGCCAAACGCTGTTCTAAACTCACATTGCCAAGGTTGGTAATGTTCCTGACCACCTGAGAATTGTATCTGATTGTCTGCCGACATCAGTAAAATTCCTAATATGCAGAACATCAATACTCAAGAGTTCTCACAGCTGCAGTCTTGTTACCAACTGATCTCATTGACCTTGACTACAGTTTTCTGTGTGTGAAGATTTTTCCATGAAGAATCAAGTCAAAGATGGAGCGACCTCAGTGATTAATATAAATATTTATTGGTTTGTTAAAGACATGTGAAGATAAATGCAAACAGGGCCTGCTTGAGAATCTTCCTGGTGATAAGCAGCAGGAGTGCTGGTGTTTTGCCAGCTCCGAGTCTATTTGCCATAAAACAAAAAGCATAGTCTTTTGTGTAGTTATGATAAACTTGCTTGATTATAATAAGTTATTCCCACAGCTCAAGCACTTGCTGATAGGAAGTAAGGCTGAAATTAGCCTGTAAATTTGCTAGTTCAGGTAGATGTTAAGATCCGATCGCACTATTCGAAAACAGACCACATTTCCTCACAGCTATTTATGGTTCATTGCTGTGTGCAAATTGGATGCTATGTTCGCCTTCAAATACGCATTCACTACACCTTACAGTAAATCTTGTGAAGTGTTTTGAAATGCGATAAGGAGCCACATTGGAGTCCTGTAGCTTAGTGGTTGGAGCACTCACCTCGCAAGCGAGAGGATTGGGTTCAATTCCTTGGTAGGGTGAAATGTTGGGCAAGTTTCTTTACTTCCCATGCCTCTGTTTACCTAGCCGTAAGTAGAAACCTGGTTATTAATCAATTGGCAGATCGCTTTACTGTGGGTAATATTCTCTTGAAAATAATTATAGTAATAATTTGGTCACTCAATCCATGACTGTTGTGGGACACAATTGGTTGACGCTTTTCGCCTGCAAAATATACAGTAAAATACATTCTGTGAAGCCCTTTGAGACGTCTTGAAGACGTAATAGGGCGCTATATCAAATGCAAGGATTATTATTATACAAAATGCAAGGATTATTATAATTATATTATTATTGTGCAGTTGCAGTGTAACATCTATACTGTCCATTTTTTAATGGGATCAATTGTAACATTTACATCCTTCAAAGTCAAGGATACATGAACTCTCCACTTAACGCCCAGCAATATGATGGATCACTAATGTGATGGCAACTGTGTTCATGGGTTAACTGTGTGTAGATTAGACAAGGGGGTAGAACATTTTTGACAGAGCAAATTACCAAGACATAAAGTGTTCGTAGAAAGAGTCCATTAAAAGAAAGAAGAAATCCTTTATTCAAGAAAATAAACATTTTATGAAATGGGAATATGGCTTTCTCTGCAGTGGAGCTGCAGAACTAGAGGGTGTTGGCTTTGGTGCAAAAACCAGTCTGCTGGGACCCATATTATACCAACATTTTTATATTCAAATGTTGCTGTGAGTCACAAAAGAATATAAATAGCTTATTTGCATTTTCTCACAATGAGGGTGTAACAGCAGCCAGGTAGCGCTGGCACTATTGGACTGCATAAAAATGGCCAAAAACTTTAGATATTAATTAAAGCTCAATCACTGCTTGGAACACAGCAGCGGAATAAATTATGTCTGACAGTTTTGCTGTTTTTCATTAAACTCCTGACAAAAAGGTTGGCAGTGTTTCCATAATTAGTTAAACAAATTGACTTCAAGAAGAGAATAGTTATTCCCTGAAAAGATACAAAACAAAGCCAAAAAAATCCAGTTGTGAATCTGGATAAAGATTCTGCTATGGACTGTCACAAAAAGGCCCTGATGGTGAACAAGGCAGTGGAGCTGTCTTCAATTCCATATTGCAGTGAAGGCAGAAACAGTTCCTTCACTTTTCCAGTCATGAACAAGAATTCTGACACAGCAGCCCCATACTACTCTGACAATAACACTTCCCTAATGAAGTCAGGATTCTGAGATGTAAAATTACAGTAGAAGGATACTAATGGTATGAAGGTATCGGGTACAGTTATTCCAAGACTGAAGATTCAGGCAAATTGTTAACTTAACATGAAGAGAATCTGGACTATAGTGCTGAATAATGCTAAAAATAAGAAGCACATACA